>NW_028261384.1:31318669-31636169 GCF_051295495.1 Thamnophis sirtalis | reverse complement strand
AAGCAATGTAGGCATATAACTCCTTGATATTAATACTCAGTGTTTCTGAATGCCGAAAATTATTAGAATTTTAAAAATTCTCTATGACTTGTGCTTATCCTGATCATCTATTACAACACCCTCACTAAAGTAAGAATGTAACAAAAATGTAACAAGTGAATTGTAATTATATTTCAATATACATTGCAACTTTCTAGCTAGTAGATTTTTTCTTCTTCAATTAAACCCTAAGTATAATACTATGGTAAGGGTAAGGGACAGGAATCTGGTTAAAAGTGTGGCTATTCCTTAGGCCTCCTTGTGGTGAAATGTAATAGGTTTGGTGTTCCTTCTGTCTTTCCATCACTTGTGAATGATCTGCCAAGCCACAGCTTAATGAAAGCAAACTTCACTTCCAAACATGGATTTAACTTGGTCATCTAAATTCAAACCATGTTTGATCATTCTTGTATTAAGAATACTGTAAGCACAATTCTACATAATGATACTTATTTCTTTTAAACCAATTTAGGAATTCATCTTGGTTTAAAAAGGAGTAAAATATTCATCATATTTTTAATATATTTGTGTGAGGGCTTAAGTTTTGTTTTACTCGCATGTTATATTCACAAAATACCACAAATTAGCAAACCATACATTTAGCCTAATAAATAGTGTGAACAGCTTTATTGTTAGTTTCTGGTTTGAACTAATTTAGACAAAGAATTGTTAAGCTAGGATAATAGTGTTGTGAGGATCTCACTACATAAAATGAACCATCATCATATACTAGCTTCCTTTCCCCCCCCCCCAAAGAAACAGATCATCTGTGAAAGCCATACTTAATTTGCCTGTTTATTTTTAATATATTTTATGAGCTCATTACATATTCTGAATTCTAAAAGTAAATGCTTAATTAAAAACAATTAAAAATAATTTCAGATATTGGCTTTAATTTTCTTAAGAAAAAGTGATTTCTTAAGAAAAAGTGGGCGAAAAGTAGCATGAGAAAATGTCTCCCACCCTCCGAAAATTTATTGCCCCAACCAATAAAAGTCTGTATAATGAACACTTTTCAAAAGTGAAGAATCAAACCAATATTTGGTGAGCTACTATTAAAAAATGAGTGAGGATCCTACAACATTTCTTCACAAAAGTTTCTTTTAATAACAAAACTTTAATAACAAAGATTTTCGGATTAAATAAGCATAAAAGGAAGATTGAGGTTTATTGCTGTTTATCAAATTATTTTAAGATTGAAAAGTCAAGAAACAGTAAAATTGGTGTGTCCATTTTTCTTTCCATATTGATTGGCCAAGTTCCTTTTTTAGTATAGCACTTCTTATTACTTTTTTATTTTTGTGTTTACGTCCCAGTGTCCCTTTTGGTAAGATGGGCAGCTATAGATAAATTAGATAAATACATAAAACAAATAAAAATAATTAAGGGAAGAAAAATAACTCATTCCTGGGAAAGCCAAAAGTGTGAAAAAGAAATGAAAATTATTCTTGACTTTATTCTGCTTGGTGAAAGATGGAGCAGAGGAAAACTGAAAGCTTCCCAGAATCTACATGAGGCTGCCCTAGAGGAGCATCTGAAAACAGAGCTGGCAATTAGGTAAGCAACTCCATCAGCATTTGTTACACCTCTGCTCCACAAGCTGCATTAGTTACCAATATGCTTTCAGGTTCAATTCACAGAGCTGGTAAACCCTATAAATCAGGGGTGAAATGTTCTGAAGTCTGCTGCCGTTCTGAAGTCTGCTGCCGTTTCGCTTTGCTACTGGTTTGCTTTGCTTCACGCGTGCAAGCACACCGCTGATTGTCAGACAGCTGATCATTGGAACTATAGGCTAACTGGTAGTTCCAATGATCAACTGTGTGACAATCAGCTGTGCCTTGCTATTTCTAATGGCACAGGACAGCTGATTTGTCGCACAGTTGATCGTTGGAGTTACCAGTTCATCTGAAGTGATAGCATTTTTTTTACTATTGGTTTGGGCGAACCGGTAGCATTTTTTACTACCTGTTCGAGAAAAACAGTCCCAACTGGTAGCATTTTACCCCTACTATAAACCTATAAAGCCATGAGGGTCACCTATCCCCACTTGAGGGTCACCTATCCCCACTTACCTCTATCCATTGTATCAGAACTGGCATGTTATGGGTCCAGTTTATGAATGTGTGTCATCAAGCAGGATTCAGAAAGAAGCCCTTTCTGCCATAGAGGTCATTCTGTGGAACATTATCCCTTCCTGCCTTCCCACTGTGATTGCAGATTGGCTCCAATCCCTCCCAGGCTTTAGGATGGCCGTGAAGACATTTATCTCCCACTGTGTCTAGGTATCTGGCAATGGTGGGGAGCCAATAGGAAAAATGTTATGTAATTCAGGATTGAACTGTGGAGTCCTTGAAGCTTTCTGAGTTTGGTCGTTTGCTTGCTGGCTTTCTATTACATGATTAGGTAACATATCAGTGTCAGTGAGTGTGGGGTTTCCTCCCTTCTTACGCACAGCAGTTGTCTTGCTGGTTTTGATGGAGGTCTGGTTTTCTCTTTGGTAGTTCCTTGATTAGGTTATAGTTTTCTGCTTGATTGTCTGGTGTTAGTCCCTACTTACCTGGGTATTAATTGCTGGACAGGATGTAAACTGTCTTTTTTTTTTCATTCTTAGCTTTTTTTATATTGTCTCTTGAATGGCATTTAAATGCGATTTATCTCTGTGTGTATTGATAGTTGATTTGGCTGAATGCCAAGCTTCCAGAAATTTCCCATGTTTTTTTAATTCAGCTTACTCTAGGATACTCTTGGATTCCCTGTTGAAACTATGGTTAAGTCTGTCCATGTGTTGTGATTAATGAGTTTTCATTGTATGCTCTTATTGCTAGTTGATGTTCATGGATACGCACGAAATAATAACTGACACAAATTATTAATTTATTAGATTTATTAGATTTTTTTAAAAGCCAACTTTATCACTTTATAAGTAACTCAAGGCAACAAACATACTTAGTACTCCTTTCTTCTATTTTCCCCATAATAGTCCTGTGAGGTGGGTTGAGCAGAAAGAAAGGACTGCCATTGCTGTAGAACAGGGGCGTCAAACTTGTGGCCCACGGGCCAGATGTAATCATGTCCTGACCATGCCCACCCTTAGTTTAGCAAAGGGGGGAAAAGTTGTGATACATCACATGACAATGTGTCATTGCGAGTTTGACATTCCTGCTGTAGAGTGATGCAGTAGTGATTACATGCATAACCAGAATCTTCAATGTGTACTGTAAGCTAAAACAGTAGCACGGAATACAGCAATTTAAAAGCTACCATGGAAACTTATATTAATAGCTTTCCTATAACGCTATCTTCAAGGGACTTTTGTGTATCACCCAAATTGTATACAAAGGAACATTTCTCTTGATTACTGATAACTTTATCAGTGCCATAGATCTTGTGTTCTTCCTTCTGTTTTTGGAAGGTCAGAGTTAACTAACAGGCTCCAGAGAATGTTGATTTGTCTTTCAGATACCTGAAAGGGTGCTGTAGTCTGGGGAAAATCTAAGATGCTGAGCTTGTCAATCAGAAAGGTTGGCAGTTCGATGGTTCGAATCCCTAGCATCACGTAATGGAGTGAGCTCCCATTACTTGTCCCAGCTTCTGCCAACCTAGCAGTTTGAAGCATGTAAAAATGCAAGTAGAAAAATAGAGACCACCTTGGTGGGAAGGTAACAGCGTTCCGTGTGCCTTCGGTGTTTAGTCATGGCGGCCACCACTGTTCCCTCTAAGGTGCGTGGCTGCGCGGCCGCGCACGTGGCAAGAAAACACCGTGCAGCCGTTTCTAACTGCGCACAGTGATTTCTGTCACAGGCTCCAGAAGCTGAGGGGAATATCTGCTGCCGCCGCCTCCTCCTCCAACAGCACTGCCAGATTTGCCGCCAACACTGCAGCTGAGGTGAAGCTGCCAAAGCTCCCATCAACACCCCTGCCTGTGGCAGGGGTGCCTCTCCCTCCACGCAGAGCACCTGAGCTGGCCCCCGTGTTATCCCTCCCCCTTTCTCCTCCGCTGTGCTTTTGAGGAGCCATTTGGCCGCGGGAGCTAGTAGGAAGGCGGCGGAGGGGGTGGGAGCAGGAAAAGGATACTTGAGAGACCGCCTACTGCCAATTACCTCCACTAGACCGATACGATCGCATAGATTAGGCCTCCTCCGAATTCCATCATCCAGCCAGTGGAGACTGGCAACTACCCGGAGGAGGGCCTTCTCGGTGGCTGCTCCGACCCTCTGGAACGAACTCCCCGTGGAGATTCGGACCCTCACCACCCTCCAGTCCTTCTGCGCCGCCCTAAAGATCTGGCTGTCCCGGATGGCCTGGGGTTAAGACCCTAACCCCACTCGAATTGTGTCACTTTTGTGTTTTTTAAATGATGTATGCTTTTGTTGTAAAATGTTTGTCCTTCCCCCACTCCTTTTTGAACTGTGAGCCGCCCTGAGTCCCCCCAGGGAAAAGGGCGGCATACAAATAAAGGGAAAATGAAATGAAAAAAATGAAAAATGAAAAAAGGCCTCATGGCTTCTCAAAAGCACGGTGGAGGTGGAGGTGGTGGCACAGGTAACCCAGAGCCCAGCTGAGGTGCTCCGAGCGGAGGAGGAGGCACCGCCACCTCTGCCATGGGCGGGGGCGCCTGGGGGAGCTTTGGAGGCTTCACCTTGGCTGCAGCGCTGGGCAGCAAATATGTTGGTGCTGTTGGAGGAGGAGGAGGAGGCGGCGGGGGCTTGTTGGCATCTTCAGCTGCAGCCCTGCCCCCTATGAAAAAAACCAAAGATGGAGCAGATCCATGCAGATGACGTTGCTGCAACATGACTGGAGGAGGAATTCTGGGAGTTGAAGTCCACAAATCTTAAAGCTGTCAGGTTTGAAGACCCCTGGGGTTTTTTTCCTAAAGGGTTAGGGGTGCAAGGGTCTTGTAACTTGACAGCTTTAAGACTTGCGTGCTTCAATGCCAGAGTTCCTGAGCCAACATGACTGGAGGAGGAATTCTGGGAGTTGAAGTCCACAAGGCTTAAAGCTGTCAGGTTTGAAGACCCCTGGGTTTTTTTTCCTAAAGGGTTAGGGGTGCAAGGGTCTTGTAACTTGACAGCTTTAAGACTTGCACACTTCAATGCCAGAGTTTCTGAGCCAACATTTTGGTTGCTAAGCAGGACCGTTGTTAAGTGATACTGATATTATATAACACTTTTAATTAAGTGGGTACATTGAATAAACATAACTTTGAGTTTCAAATAATACTGATTTCGTTGTTGTCTTAGGTGACATCTGTGAAAAAAATTCAGGTGCTCAGGCATGAAAATATGCCGCTCAAACACTATACTTTTCTGCTCACACTGAAAAAAAATTAGAGGGAACAGTGCCGTGTACCATTTCAGACAAATGATGATCCAATCTTTTTTTAAAAAAGCTCCAATGTTGGATCACCCATAACCTCTGAAGGCAAGACGTACCATTGATCAATTGTTTTAACTGTCAAGAAAGTTTTCCTTGTTTCTGGGTTGGTTCTGTCCTTTAGTAAATAATGCTTGTGGTTTACAATTCTACAATTGCATTTACCTTTTATTTTGCATCCTCTCATGCATTTAATTTTAGCTGCTAACATCTCATTTAAAAAAAATCCCTGTTTGCTGAAAGTTATATTTCCCTGATATAAAGGCTGAAGTAAATTCCATTAGAGGCTAAATCTCAACAAATAGACGCAGACTACAGTCTGACACACTTTGCCCTGGTGACCAACCTTGCATTCCTATTAGCTGAAACTTAGCTAGCTTTCTATTTAGAGTGTGCCAACCATTAAACATTCATGATACTATGCCAACTTAGCTTCTCAACACACAATTTCATAGATGACTGTTCAAAGGTTTTGTTTTTGTCAAAAGCTTTTACAGAATTTTGTGGCATTTATCTGCAGATTCCTCATCTGCATTTACCTGCATCTATTCTGAAGCTGGAAAATTCATGTATTACTATAGTAATAGAAATTACTATAGTAATTGTCCTAGTACAACCTGTTTTGAAAGGGGTTATAGATCTGAATATTTCTTTGTGGAATTCTCAGTTAAGGAAGAGCGGGGGTTGTATCCCACGTTATCATAACAATGGTGTTATTCTTGTGGATATTTTTGCCAGGATTTATTTCAGACAATCTAATTTAATCTAGAGTTGTTTTTGTGTTCTATTGTACAAATAGTCCTCAACTTACAACCATATTTGAGCTCAAAATTTATATATTGCTAAGTGAGACTTTTGTTAGGTGAGTTTTGCCCCATTTTACAACTTTTCTTGCAACAAGTGAATCACTGCAGCTGTTAAGTTATTAACGTGGTTGTTAAGTAAACCTGGCATCCCTTTTGACTTTGTCAAAAGGACAAAAAAGTTAATGGCATGACCCCTACAATTGTCATAAACATTAGTCAATTGTCTAGCGTCTGAATTTTGGTCATGTGTAGGTGGGTTGCTCAATGTTCATAAGTGTGAAAAATATCTTTTTTCAGTGCCATTGTAACTTTGAACAGTCATTAAATGAACTGTTGTAAGCAAAGGACTATCTATACTTATTTAAATATTTTGCTTCGTTTATCTTCTTGCAAATCATTTTAGAAAAAACTTAGGAAGCTTGGTTTCCCGAAAGATATTCCCATTAGAAAATCTTTTCTTCTGTAGGTTTGCAGAATGCCTAGAACAGTGATGGTGACCTTTTTTGGCTCACGTGACATAAGGGGGGAGGGCAGGGGCAGGGGAATCGTGCATGGGCATGCCGCACCCATAATGCAACACGCAATCCCCCCAATGCGCATGCGTGCATGAGAGGTGCTCCCTCTCATTTTCTGCATGCTTTTTTCATCTTCCCCAGGCGCTAGAGGCTTTATAGGAGTCTGGGGAGGACGAAAACAGCTTCAGGGCCTCTGGAGGACTAAAAACAACCCTACAAAGAAACCAGAAGTCACTTCCAGTTGGTCCTAGGGCCGGTTTAAGTCCTCCGGAGGCTTCAGGAAAACCTGAAGACTAAACCGACCCTATGAGCAAACCGGAAGTCATTTTCGGTTTGCTCGTAGGGTCATTTTTAGTCTTCCGGAGGCTTCAGGGAAGCCTCCTGAAGATCCCTGAAGCCTCCGGAGGGCTTAAACCGACCCTACAAGCAAACCAGAAGTCCATTCCCAAACTTCCAGTTTGCCCATAGGCTGTTTTTTTTTTTTTGCGCTCCAGAGGCTTCAGGGAACCTCCCGAGCCTCCTGAGGACCTCCAGGGGGGACGGGGGAGGCTCTTTTCGCCCTGCCCAGGCTCCTATAAAGCCTCTGGAGCCTGGGGAGGGTGAAAATGGCTTTAAAAAGGCTGAACTCAGCTGGCCAGTGCACGCATGCATGCTGGCCAGCTGACAGGGCAACGTCTCACTCACATGCCCTGACAAATGGCTCCATGTACCACCTGTGGCATGCGTGCCATAGGTTCGCCATCTCAGGCCTAGAGCAACTCCAAACAAACCTGGTACACTCTCTGGAGAAAAATACTGTGGACGTAAGACACCCCTAATACCCCTCAATGTGTGTGTTCTGTTAAGATACAGTCTGTTGTGCCTTAAAATGGCTTCTACTGTATAGCACAGTGAAGTTACAATGGTAATGGCTTCACAATATACAAGAGGGCTCCCTCTTGTAAGGGGGAAAATCTAACATTAGAAATTGCATTTGGTCCAGACAGTTTCCCTCTATAAATAAATACCCGGGCAATGCCAAATTATCAGCTAGTTGTTTTATAAAAAAGCTCATCCTCTCTCAGATTTTTTATACAAAGCTAAATAACACAGTACCACTAGTCCTCGACTCACAACAGTTCATTTAGTGACCATTCAAAGTTACAAAGGGACTGAAAAAGTGATTTAAATATGACCATTTTTCCCACTTATGACCATTGTAGCATTCCCATGGTCACGTGATTTACATTCAGATGCTTGACAACTGATTCACATTTATGATGGTTGCAGTGTCCAAGAGTTATATGATTCCCTTTTGCGATCTTCTGACAGATTCTCTTAACAACTCTGCTACTAATTTAACAATTGCAGTGATTCACTTAACAAATGTGGCAAGAATAGTCATTAAATGGGACAAAACTCACTTAATAAATGTTTCACTTAACAACATAAATTTTGGGCTCAATTTTTATCATCCATTAAGGGCTATCTATATCTGGATCTGTATTTGTCTCTTTTTTCTGGCATAATCTTAAAGGAATAAGGTGCAGCTGTATCTTGTAACTTCAAGCACCTCATATCTACCGCACAGTGTCCCAGATCATAAGCAGTGTTAAACAGGAAGGGTCCCTGCAGGCGGAGAACTAACCCCATGTTTTTATCCTTTCTTCTTCAGTTTAATTGTGTTTGATTCTCAGGGACCACATGGACAAATCCCTGCAGTTTTCTTTGCAAGATTTTACAGACATGAATTGTCATTGCTTCCTCCCAGGGCTGAGATAAATGTCTCACCCAAGGTCATCTCCCTGGCTTTCTGACTAAGGTGGAACTAGAACTTATGACCTTCCACTTACTAGACTGATGCCTTAATCACTGTACCAAACTAAATATTTAGGGATCTGGTAAGGGGTAATTTCTTAAGTTTTAAAATTAATTATTGCTTGTAAAATTCTTAATATTTTTTAATTATAATGTAATGTAGGTGGTATAGCAGTCGTTTTGCCAGAGATTACTGGAGCCGATGTGTTGTGAGTCCTGTTGTACTGTAAGGATTAGATTTATGGAAACAACAAACTCAGAATAAAGCTGCCTGAACATGTTCTGAGTGTACAAAGGGTTGGGGATCATTTGTTTTGTTTATCTCCCAGACTGCAGAAATGAAAGGGAAAGTTAATGTACCCTCAAACATTAATTTCTCAAGGAGTAACTCTTTGTCAACTTCAGAAGAAGGCCTAAAATTGGTAGTGAATTGAATAGCTGCCAATAATGATTTTATATTGAAAAATAGGTATAGAGGACCCAGGGGAAGTGGGTGGTTTTTTTCAAAAAAAAAGTAATATCTGTGGCATAGAAGACAAATGAAATGAGAACTTCCTTCCTTCCTTCCTTCCTTCCTTCCTTCCTTCCTTCCTTCCTTCCTTCCTTCCTTCCTTCCTTCCTTCCTTCCTTCCTTCCTTTTTCCATTCCATTTTTTATATTCTTCTGCTCTTGCAGAGTTTAGAAAGGAAGGAAGTTTCTTTCATGCTTTCCTAAGTGGGGGGGGGGCTACAATTCTAGCTGCATAAGGTGATTCAGAATCTTACAGGCTTTAAATTTCAGATAAGGTTAATAAAGTTTAACAGTAAAGTTTTTAACATTAGTGTTGAAGGATTAACAGAGTGCCCCCTAAGAATTTGCAAGGATTGTTGTTAGCATCCAAAGTCACAAGTCGTTGCTTCTATGTTGTAAAGAGATCATGAAACAAATGCCATCTGCATTCATTAACACTTTATACATAGCAATGCTGGAATATCTACAGAAAAACTTGTAATACCTCAAACTTTGAAGTACTTTACTTCCCATTTGACCAGTGAAATGCCAGGATTTTACCACAATTGCATGACCTTGTTCTTTGTGCACAAATACCTCAGGACATACTCATTAGATTTTGCTGCATCAGACAAAGGACCAAATGATATTCTGCCACCCTTCTCAATTTCACAGCTGACTAAACTGACAATTGAATCTCATTTTTGTGATGGCAAGACAACATTGTTTTCCAGCCACCTGAGGGCATATACAGAAGTACATTACTAGATGTTCTTGAGTCTCAGACATCCAATACAATATGCAAAAATTGTCAATATAATTTTTAATATGATAAAAAGAGGATGAGTCAAATATATGTTTGAAGAATAATTATATTAACTATATAATTCCTCACTAGCCACTGGCAGTATCTGCCTCATTCTGGGCAATTATAGGACTGGTTTGGATCAGGGACGTGCAGTCACTAGAGGCAGGGGAGGCGGGGCCTCACCAGTCTCCTGAGGGAAAGGAAGGATTTTAAATAATTTTTTTAAATAATTAAAGCCAGGGTAGTTGCTACCAGATTCAAAGTCACAGTGGCTTGGTGTCTGGTCTCAGTGTTAACTATGGGAGGAGGCCAGAGAACTCGGGGCCTCTTTTGCCTAAGGAATTGTTCGCCTTTTAAAAATTAAGGAGGAGTTAAAAATCGAAAATTTTCATATGCAAAAGAGGCACTGTTTCTCCCGCCTCCTGATCGGGGAGCAGCGAATCATGCCTTAGGAGCACGCTTACATTGGGCGGACAAGAGGAGAGTTGAGAGAGTTTCCACAGCTGGAAAAGGTGGATCAGACGGAGGGAGGGGGGATTCAAATTTATTGTAATTTAATTTGTAATTTTTTTATTGTGAGGTTTGTGTGTGTGTTTTTTTCTTCACAGCGGTGGGATCGGAAGAGGCAGGGAGGCGAGGCGGCAGGGACGTTCCCGCCACTGTGTTTCAACAGGCCAGGCGTCTCGCATTTATGTCTGCCATAAACGCGAGACACCTGGCCTGTTGGACACAGTGGTGGTGGTGGGAGGAATTGGCTGGGTGGGCTGGCTGGCTGGGGAGGGGAGACCCCTTTAAAGCCCAGCACCGAGCGGGGAGGAGGAGGAGGAGAGCGGTGAGTCCAGGCAGGGAGCAGGTCGGGTGGGGGTGGGTGGGCTGGCTGCAGGCTGGGGCAGCAGGATTGTTCGTATGAGGAGGCGGGGGGGGGGAAGGCGGTGGAACGCGACGGTGGCGAGAAGCATCTCAGATGGAGCCAGGACACCCGGAAGGCAAGCCGGCACTTAAAGGCATGCCGAAGTGCCAGCTTGCCTTCCAGGTGTCCCGTCTCCATCTGAGATGCTTCTCGCCGTCGTCGCGCTCCACCGCCTTGCCCCCCTGCCTCCTCCGACAAACAATCCTGATGCCCCGGCCTGCAGCCAGCCCAGCAACGAGCGGGGGGGAGGAGGAGGAGGAGGAGGAGGAGGAGGAGGAGGAGGAGGAGGAGGAGGAGGAGGAGGAGAAGAGCGGTGAGTCCAGGCAGGGAGCAGGTCGGGTGAGGGGTGGGTGTGCTGGCTGCAGGATTGTTCATCGGAGGAGGCGGGGGGCAAGGCGGTGGAGTGCGACGGCGGCGAGAAGCAACATCCCCACCACTGTGTCCGACAGGTGTCTCACGTTTATGTCCACCATAAATGCGAGACGCCTGTCGGACACAGTGCTGGGGACGTTGCTTCTCGCCACTGCTGCGGTCTTGCCTCACCAACGGTAACCGTCACCGCACGTCACTGGTTTGGATGTACAGAAAGTCCTCAACTTATGACCATAATTGAGCCCAAAAATTATGATGCTAAGTTAAACATTTGTTAAGCGAGTTTTGCCCCATTTTATGACTCACTGCAGTTGATAAATTAGTAACACAATTGTTAAGTGAATCTGGTTTCCCCATTGAACTTTGCTTGTCAATAAGTTGCAAAAGGGAATCACATGACCTAGGACACGGCAACCGTCATAAATGTGAATAAGTTATCAAGCATCCGAATGTAAATTGACTATGGAATTGCTGCAATTGTCGTAAGTATGAAAAACGGTTATGAGTAACTTTTTTCAGTGGCATTGTAACTTCGAATGGTCACTAAATGAACTGTTGTAAATTGAATACTACATATATTGTACAAACCAAATTCAATTCTGAAGTTAGTAATAAAGTAATAAATTGACTAAAGCAGTGATGGCTAACCTTTTTCTAAAGGTGTGGAAAAACTGTGTGTACGTGTGCTATTGCACACACATACGTGCCCACCCACCTGCGCATGTGCAAGTGATCCCCCACCTGTGCATGCATGAACAACACCCCCCATGTGTATGCATACACGACCAGCACGCGGGTAGGATTTTTGTGCTCAATAGCAATAGCAATAGCAGTTAGACTTATATACCATTTCATAGGGCTTTCAGCCCTCTCTAAGCGGTTTACAGAGTCAGCATATTGCCCACAACAACAATCCGGGTCCTCATTTTACCCACCTCAGAAGGATGGAAGGCTGAGTCAACCCTGAGCCGGTGAGATTTGAACAGCTGAACTGCAGTCAGCTGAAGTAGCCTGCAGTGCTGCATTTAACCACTGCGCCACCTTGGCTCTATTCCAGGGGCTTCTCTCCTCAGATTCCAGAGGCTTTCCTGAAGCCTGACGAGGGCCAAAACAGCCAAACGGCCCAACAGAAGTTCGAGAACGAACTTCTGGTTTGCCCATTGAACCATTTTTTGCCCTCTCCAGGCTTCAGGAAAGTGTTTGAAGGCTGAGGCTGCCTTGTTTGCCATGGTAAAAAGACTTCTGTCAGCAGACACGTTCCTGGTGCAGTACAGCCAGACTCTGCCACTGGTGTTGACTTGTGATGCTTCCCCATTTGGCATCAGAGCTATCCTCAGCCACCGCATGCCCAATGGAACGAAGGCTCTCATAGCCTATTACTCAAGGACCTTGTCCACTGCCAAGCAGAACTATAGCCAGGTGGACCATGAGGCTTTGGCTGCAGTGGCCGGTGTAAAAAGGTTCCATGAGTACCTCTACGGCCCTGATTTCGAACTAATTACGGACCATAAACCGCTACCTGGCTTGCTGGCTGGGGACTGATCTACTCCTCTGTCATTATCGCTGTGGATGACCAGATGGACTATTTTCCTAGTAGCCTACACCTATCATCTCATCCACCAACCAGGCTCCCCTTTGGGGCATGCTGACACCTTGAGTCACTGCCTTGGAATTGGAGAAGGCACGTTGACCAACTCCGTGGCTGCCTCTCCAACTCCACTCTTAGGCAGTCAGAGGTAACTCCTGCTCGAGTTAGCCAAAGCCCTACCCAAAAGGAGCATGAAGTCACTCCTTCCACAGCCAACTCAAACCCGAAGTCACCAGAATACTTAGCTTCTTTTGTTGCAGGCCCACAGCGAGCTCCGAACGAACCAGCTCTAGAAGCTCCAGCCATGGCCTATGAAAGGTTCCAGGAGCTTCCACCAAGCAGAGCTGCGGAGCAAACAGGTCCATCCAACCTGCCAAAGAACACCCTCCAACTGAACTGTGCAGGTCAGGCAGAGCTACCAAAAAGCCTGCCTACTGCCTGACTACGTGACCAGTAGGATTGTTCCATCTAAGAGGGGAGGGGTGTTAGATACTAGCTTCAGTTATAGTGGTTTCCACCATGGTCCTCTGTTCTGGCGGGAACAGAGGTTTAATCTCATTGGTCGAAGGATCTGATTGCTCCCTATGAAAGGGCTGCTGTCAGACTCAACCTTCGCTGAATTGTACATAGTTGCTACTGAGTTAATAAAGAGCTGTGGTTACTGTTAGCCTGTGTGTGCCTTTCCATTACCCAATCTAACAGGAGACATGATAGCAGTGTTCCAATATCTCAGGGGCTGCCAGCTCCCTTGCCCTCAGAGGGAGGAGGTGCCAGTTGGGAGAGGGCCATTGGTTCTGCTGCCTCTGGCGGATGGAGCTTTACTGTCCCACAGCAAAGATTTCATCTCTCATCCCAGAGCCTTCGTAATGACGGGAACTTGTTCTCACTCCCCCGGGCTTATGCAGAGGCTTCCCTCTCCGTGCCTGTAATTGTGTGGGGCATGCGCACACCTATCTTTTCTATGGCGTGGGACCACAACCGGAAAACAAGGAACACAAAGGGGCCAGCGGAGCCTCGTCCTTCTGAAGAGGACCTATCCCTGAAGAGGGCAGATGTGGTGGCATTGGTCTTGGGATGTTCTGCGGAGCCCCTCAGGGAAAAACGCTGCTGCCAAGGTACTTTTAACCATATATTTTGGTCCAATGACTGCACAATACTGCAAAAAACCATAAATGCAGGCCAGTTGTTGAGTGTTTCAAATGTGATTGGAATACTCAACAAAGTGACCACAGTATGTGTGTGTCTGTGGCTCTGTGTGAGTGAAAGAGATAGACAGAGAGAGAGAGAAACATACACAGAGAGAGTGAGGGACAGAAAGACACACACAGACACACAGAGGGAGTGGGGAGATACAGAGAGAGACAGACAGACAGACAGACAGACAGACACACAGAGAGAATGACAGAGAGAGATACAGAGGAAGGGAGAGAGAGAGAGAGAGACAAAGAGAGAGAGAGAGAGAGAGAGAGAGAGAAGACACACACATAGAGAGAAAGACAGAAAGAGAAAGAAAAAGGAAGGAAGGAAGAAAGAAAGAAAAAAAGAAAATGGGAGAGAGAGATGAAAGAAAGAAAAAAAGAAAATGGGAGAGATAGATGAAATAAATAAATAAATAAATAAATAAAGAAAGAAAGAAAGAAAGAAAGAAAGAAAGAAAGAAAAAGAGAACGTATGACCACAACTGAGCCCAAAAGTTTGGTTGCTAAGCAAGAGTATTGTTAAGTGAGTTTCACCACATTTTCCAAGTTGGCCACACCCATCTGGTCACACGACTGCCGAGCCACTCCCACAAAACAGGCCACACCTACAGAATAGGGTCTAAAAAAATTGAAATCTACCACTGTCGTTAGAACTGCTGGTTCACCCAAACTGGTAGAATCCCACCCCTTTGACACTCCCCATACCAGTTGATGTTTGGGAAGGAAGCCCTATTGGTCGCGGATTTAGCATTTGGTGTCTCCTTAGACCAAACTCTTTTGACCAGACATCACTTATCTCCCACCGGGGATATGTGGGACGAACTTGAAGAGTTTGTATAAGAAGGCTCAGGCTGCTTCAGGGTGACAAGGCCAAAGAAGTAAGAAAACATTTGATCTAAAAACAGAGTTTCAGGACTTGCAACCTGGCAACTGAATACTGTTGAGAAATTTAGGCATAAATTAGCTGACTGGTGGGGTTCCCAGCCATACCTTGTCTGTGAGAAGCTGCCAGTGTAATGAATTCACCCAGAAGGATGCTGTATGGACTGTTGGTGGCCATCTGAGTCTATTGAAGCCACACCATTCTCAACTGACATGAATATTTGTCCAAGGCCTCTGAATTTGTGCCTTGTGCTCAAGAACAAGAAATGAATAGAGCAGGGGTGTCAAACTGGATTTCATTGAGGGCCACATCAGGGTTTGACCTTAGGAATAGAGTGGGGGGGTGGCCAGGGAGAACATGAGCAGCTCAACGTCACCCGAGCACTGTGCCAGCAAAAACGGAGCTCAGGAGAGCCGCATGTGGTCCTCTTTGGCTCCGTTTTCGCTGGCAGAGAGTTGCAGGAGGCCATCACGGCTGAAAATTGAACTCAAGAGGACCTAAGGCATTCTTCCTTAGACATCCATTTTTGCTGGCAGAGGTACTGCGGGCTGGTCCTTCGCTTTTCCATGGAGGCCAGATCTAAGCACCCCATGGGCCAAATCTGGCCCACAAGCCTTGAGTTTGACACCCCTGGCATACAGTCCCTAGGTGATGGGGAGGAAGGGCCTTCCCCATGACAGATGGAGCCAGAGGGGGAACCTCCAATAACAGGAAACCCTGAGCATACTGAACCTTTGGAGAAAACCCTTTCCATCTCCGCTGAGCCCAGAAAACAAAGAGCAAAAAAGGGCAATACGTTGATTTATGACTCCCTGGACTATTAACTGCCTGAAGGTTTATTGGAGTTCAAGTGCAGCCTGTGTCCTGACCAAGGCTTCCCAAGAGCATGAAGCAAACTCCTTGTCCCGACAAAAACCCCTTTTATTAATTTACTGTGAATTCTGCTCATTCACATCCAGCAAAGTCTTTTGAGGGAGGATTTGCAGTCACAGACCTTATCTTGGTTCCGACAGCTGACTGGCTGATATCTGCAAAACTTGGCAAGGAGTCTCGGAGTGTCACGAACCAATTAAAAGTACTAATTGTCTCCTGCAAACTCCACTCCCCTTTCACTCCTCTTTTATTTCCTCTGGGAGGGGCCATTCATTGTCCACCTGTGGTCTTACTCCCAACTCACTTTCTGTTCCTTAGCTGTTCCCTTCCTCTGGCAATTCTGTGAATGCACACATTGGGAACAGGCTCCAGCTGTTCGTCTGCCTCACTGATGTCTGACTCTGAAAGCAACTGATAGCTGGCATATGGCTCTGGTCCCCTCTCTCCTCTGACACAGAGTCCTCATCAGAGCCTTCCCCAGACTCCAGTACTGGCCCATGTTCCTCCCCAATCTCATCACTGTCCGAATCTGTTGCCAGCTCTGCTGGCAGGCCACAACACCCATTGGAACATCAGGAGAAGCTACCTTGGGTCATTCTAGGTCATCCACCAATGCACTTTGCCCAACTGTCTCTTTTGGTAGGAGGATGTTATAGGATTAGTAATAGCTTCCTCAATGAAGGGTATCTAATGTACATACGTATAACCTTTGATGTGTTAAATCTGCTGTATTATACCATTTCACAAATTAATGTCCAGGATGTGGAAGTGTGGGGGAGGAATCTTCTTTCTAAAAACTTGCTATGTTATAATGCTTTCTGATAAGGTGACATTCACTGTTTGATCAGCAAAATAAAAAAAATAAACATACTCCTATCTGCCTGTTTTGAGAATGCTTGTGCCGAATCTTCAGTTTCCATGGAAACTGTATGTAGTGTCATTTGTAGAAACAAAATGTCAGGTTTTGATGAGACTAAAGTTGGCAGAAGGCTGAGAGAGCAATTTTTCAATACATTTATATGCTCTCACTACCTACTGTTTAACAAAGTCTGTGGTGTCTCATTATCAATTATACAGACATACATAACAGCGGGTAGTGTTAAAGTGCACATCGAAAAGAAACATTATAAAGTTAAAAGACTACAGTGCAATTGCTAACCATGAGAATTTGACACTCTATATTTCCTCGAGGTGGCGCAGTGGTTAGGGTGCAGTACTGCAGGCCAATTTGGTTGACTGTGATCTGCAGCTCAGTGGTTCAAATCTCACCGGCTCAAGGTCGACTCAGCCTTCCATCCTTCCGAGGTGGGTGAAATGAGGACCCGGACTGTGGGGGCAAGTTGCTGACTCAATTTGCTAAAAAATTTGTAAACCACTTAGAGAGGGCTGAAGGCCCTATGAAGCGGTATATAAGTCTAATTAATTAATTAATTAATTAATTAATGATAAAGAGATTTTTTTTCTTTAAAAAGAATTCTATGGTTGTATATGAGGAAAATCAGTATCTTAAAGGTAATTGCTGATGAAGGGATGGGATAAGCAAAAGAATTAGGTTTTCATAAAGCTTCTATTGATGCCAAATTGTCCCAGGGAAATTATAGGAGGTGAAAATAGGAAAGAAATTGGATTATTATAAGGTAATCATCTATCTGAACAATATACAGGTGGTACGTGACTTGCAACAGTTCATTTAGTGACCATTCAAAGTTATGTGGTACGGAAAAAAGTGACTTATTACCATTTTTCACACTTATGATTGTTGCACCATCCCCATAGTCAGGTTATCAAAATTCAGATGCTTGGCAACTGACTCATATTTATGATAGTTGCAGGGTCCCAGGATCATGTGATCTGCTTTTGCAACCTTCTGACAAATAATATCAATGGGGAAGCCAAATTTACTAAACAATCATGTTACTAACTTAATAACTGCAGGGTTTCGCTTAACAACTTTGACAAGAAAGGTCTTAAAATGGGGCAAAACTCAACAAATGTCTCACTTAACAACATAAATTTTGGGTTCTATTATGGTCAGAGGATGAGGACTACCTGTAATTTGTTGTCTCATTTGTTTCTCTAGTCTGTACCACTCAGTTCATACATTAGCTTGCTTGCTTAAAGGAGGGGCATCAAACTCAAAGCCAACAGCCCAGATACATCATGCGCTGGCCACATCCACCCGTTTTAGTGAAGGGGGAAAAAGTCGTGTTATGTCACATGACACCAACATGACGCTATAAAATACTCAAACCGCCAAACTGCCAACCTTTCAATCGACAAGCTCAGCTTGTCGATTGAAAGGTTGGCAGTTCGGCAGTTCGGCAGTTCGGCAGTTCGAATACCTGGCACCGTGCAACCGAGTGAGCTCCCGTTACTTGTCCCAGTTTCTGCCAACCTGGCAGTTTGAAAGCACGTAAAAATGCAAGTAGAAAAATAGGGACCACCTTTGGTACGAAAGTAACAGCGTTCCCTGTGCCTTTGGCGTTTAGTCATACCGGCCACATGACCATGGAGATGTCTTTGGACAGCGCTGGCTCTTTGGCTTTGAAACAGAGATAAGCACCTCCCCTAGAGTCAGGAACAACTAGCACTTATGTGCGAGGGGAACCTAAACTTTCATTCCCTTCCATCTCTATAGTCCATGATGTTACTTTCCTTCTAACAGCTAATCTGTTCCAGTTTACTTCTTTTTCTACTGCAGTACATTCAGTAAATACCACCTGATGTAATCTCTTTCTATAAAAAATATTTATGTCATTTTACAGGCTTACCGTATTTGTAGAGGGCTCCATATACATTTTTGTCTCCTCTGCTTCTATTAGCTACTATAACCTGGTTCTTATTTTTGCTGAAATTTTTTGTTTGATTTCTCCCATCTTCTTAAAAACACTTCTCATTTTCTTTTTGTTGTTATTTTATTCTTTAGTTGGCATCATTTGTCATTTATAGCTTGACACTGAAAGTCTCTGTTTGGTTTTCATGTACTCAAAGCATTGTGGAGCATCTGAAATAGAAGACACTGTGCACATCTTATTCAATTGCCAATTATATGTTCCAGCAAGGGAGACCATAAGAAAAGATGATCTTATTTCCTTTAAGGCACAAAGCGTATATAGTCTTTAGAACTATTAAATTTATGGTTAGAGTTAGAGTTGTTCAGTTGTCAACTGATTATTACTGGGAGATATAATACAATAAGATTAAATAAAGTAAGATAGGATAAAATAAAGATAACAGTATGTACACATACGGTTTTGTATTTTAGTACACATTTTTTGTGTTTGTACTCTATTTTATCTTTATTTTAGTTTGATCTTAGTGTATTGAATCTTATTCTAATTTTATTATAACTTATTGTGTCTGAAACATATTTTCTTATGTTCAATTAACTAATCAATAAAGTTATGTTCGCTTACTTGTTCTTCTGAGCATTCATAATCTGTCCTTAGCTATCTTGATAGCTTGTTCTGAAAGCCACTTAAATCTTTCTTTCGAAATTTTTAGAATATTTTGCAGTCTATCTCTTCATGTTCCTTCTGCATAGGTCAAGTGTAGAAAATCTGTTCCTTATATTGATCTTGTAATGTGAGTGTAAATGAAATATTGCTGCATACCTACTTTTTTTAAAGTTTAGTATATATTTGATCCCAGTAATTCATGAAATGTCTATAGTTTGCACCTGTACAGTTGCACTTATATAGCACTTGCTTGTTATTACATAATACTTTTGATTTCAGTGTTATCCAGACAGATATGGAATTGGATTTATTTATTTATGTAGTACATTTATATTCTGTCACAATTTTTTTAAAGCATTACATATAGGTGTTCTTACAATGAAAAAACAATTATCTTAGCAAAATTATATTAGGTTATCTCCTGCATTTTGTATTTGTCTAATTCAGATTTTCCTATAGAGTCGGGTTCTTCCATTCCTCTAACTTGTACTTTAAAACGACCTTATAATAGTACCACGATGTTATAGAGGCTATATTGAGTGTTTATTTAAATTGCCACTAAACCAGGAGTGAAATCCTCCCGGTTTGGCCTGGTTTGGCCGAACTGGTAGGGACAATTGTTCCTGGTAGTAAAAAAAAAGTTTCTGAGGATTGTGCAGCTCAGCTGTGAGCCGCGCGATCATTGGAAGTTTTCCCACCCGCTTTTTAAAACATTTTTTTTTTGTGGGGGAAAAAGCTTCCAACGATTGCTTGGCTCCCAGCTAATCTGCATGATCGTCGGAAGCCATTTTCCCCACTTTTTAAAGCATTTTTTCCCCCCTGATGGTTCGGGCGAATAGGCAGGAAAAAAATTGCTTTAAAAAGTGAAAAAAAGTTGACCCACCAAGTCACATGACCCTCCCCACTAAGCCACTCTCATAGAACCGGTAGGCAAAAAACTTAGATTTCACCACTGCACAGAACTCCTTAATATCTTCCTTCATTGCATTTATAATAGCTATATATACACTTGTATGGCAATGATATTCACAAATTATCCATTAATTCTAATGCATATGATCTTGCTAGGCTGCAAAGCTCTAGTCAACAACATAGTTACCTATGTCCTTTTGGGGTATCATTGCCATTTTATTTGTTTGTTTGTTCCTATGTTCTGAATAGTGTACTGCAGTATTTCAAAGTATCTGTTGTGGATTTCAAAAGCTGACGTCTATGGGTAGTTCTCGACTTACAACCATTCATTTAGTGGTAACTTTTCAAAGTTACAAAAGCACTGAAAAAACTCCATCCTCACACTTACAACTGTCTACCATCACCAAGGGACATAATCAAAATTAGGGCATTTAGTGATCAGCATATATTTACAGCAGTTTCAGCCTTATTGGGTCATGTGATCACTATTTGCAATCTTCTCAGCTGACTTCCAACAAGCAAAGTGAATAGGGGAAATCAGATTCCTTTAATGACCATGTGATTCACTTAATAACTGCAATGATTTGTTTAACTTTAGCACAAAAGTCTAAAATCAGGCATGGTTCACTTAACAGCTGCCTTGCTTAGCAATGGAAGCTCTGGTTCCAATTCTAGTTGTAAATTGATTACTAACTGTACCAAAAACATCCAAATATAGTACCATATGCTTCATTTAGTACCATATGTTTCATCATGAGAAAGGCGGGGCTTGATGAATCAAAAGTTGGAATTAAGATTGCAGGGAGAAATATCAACAACCTCAGATATGCAGATGATACCACTCATGGCAGAAAGTGAAGAGGAACTAAAGAGCCTCTTGATGCGGATGAAGAAAGAGTGCAAAAGTTGGCTTGAAACTCAACATTAAGGAAACTAAGAGCATGGCATGTGGTCCTCTCAATTCCTGGCAAATAGATGGGGAAGAAATGGAGATAGGTATTTTCCTGGGCTCCAAGATCACCACAGATGGGGACTGCAGCCAAGAAATTAAAAGTCGCTTGTTCCTGGGAAGGAAACCTATGGCAAATCTAGACAGCATACTAAAAAGCAGAGACATCACCCTGCCAACAAAAGTGTGTATAGTCACGGCTAGGGTTTTTCCAGTTGCAATGTATGGCTGTGAAGGTTGGACCATAAGAAAATTGGATCATAAGAAAGGCCGAGTGCCAAAGAATTGAGGCCTTTGAATTGTGGTGCTGGAGAAGACTCTTGCAACTCCCTTGGATTGCAAGACAATCAGACTGGTCAGTCCTAGAGGAGATCAACCCTGACTGCTCTTTAAAAGGCCAGATCCTGAAGATGAGATTCAAATACTTTGGCCATCTAATGAGAAGGAAGGACTCAATGGAGAAGAGCCTAATGCTGTGAAAGATGGAGAACAAAAGAAGAAAGGGATGACAGAGAATGAAGTGGCTGGATGGAGTCACTGAAGCAGTAGGTGTGAGCTTAAATCAACTCCAGAGGATGGTAGATGACAGGAAAGCCTGGAGGAACATTGTCCATGGGGTCGTGATGGGTCGGACATGACTTTGCAACTAACTACAACAATGCTTCATTTCTACCTTAACAATATTGACTCCATTGCTTTCCACATTCGGTAGTTCTATTAGGTGTCCTTGTAAAACATCAAACTTTTCTTTCTGATTGACTTTGTTATGGCCACATTATATTTAACTTTTATTAATTAAAAGGGTACCTTTCAACCTACGGAATCCCACACTGACATTTAAACTTGTCTAAATGTTTCCAATTTGTCAATATACTTTTATTCAAAAGAATCCAGAAATAGTTGCCATTGCTTTCTTCTGGAATTGTTTTTTTTCCAATTCTTTTATAAGTTGCCTTCTCTTATGCCTACAGAGTCCTATCCAATTTCATCATGTTTTGGATTATTCAAAACCTGACTCTTCTTTTGAAGTTATAAGTAGGAGTGAGTATTCTAGAGGTTCACATTCTTTGCTGATGTAATTCTCAGGACTTTTGGTACTATTGTACCCTTCTACTATATAAAATGCAGCATTTCCTGCATATCTTTTTATTGTTATTTGTTATGTTGTTGTTATTTGGTTGCATAAAACTGGTATCTTATTCTTAATTTATTTTTTTTCCATTAAAAAGAAGTCCCTTTTAATCGCATTTTAAAATAAATTGCAATGATTGCTGAAGAGCCATGCCAATTTATGGATTTTTAGAAGATGTAGACTAGAGTCATTATTCCTGTATAATAGTTTGCCATATATATGCCATTTCATACTATACTGTAGAGATTAACTTTAGTATAGAGTTTCAGCATTAATTATTCTCTTTGGCCAACAGAGGGCGCCAGAAGAAAGTGCTATTGGAGAATATTGTCACAAGTTATAATGTGATTTTAAAAAAATCCACAAAGGAACAGATGTAAAAATAAGGAAAAAGAATTTGCAATATTTTCTCATATGGAAAATAATATGAAAGTAAAAGGCAGAAAGTTGAAGATCCTAAAATTTTATCTAAGGCAGTATGTAGTGATTTACAGGTAGTCGGTCCTCGACTTCCGATAGTTCATTTAGTGACTGTTTGAAATTATAACAGCACTGAAAAAAGTAACTTGCAACCATTTTTCACACTTACGACCACTGCAGCATCTGCAATGGTTAGAGATGCTTGACAACTGACTCACATTTATGACAGCTGCATTGTCCCGAGGAGGGGGTCATGTGATCCTCTTTTGCGGCTTCTAACAAGCAAAGTCAACGGGAAAACTAGATTCACTTAATAACCGTGTTACTAATTTAACAACTGCAGTGATTCACTTAACAAATATGGCAAGAAAGTCTTGTATCTCCAGAAAGTACGTAGATCATTGGAGAAGTACCTCTGACATACAGGTGACCTATATTCTCAATCAAAATCAGCCAAGGACTGAAATAACTTTGGAACATCAGTCTCATTTTTCTGTTTAGGTAGTCCTTGACATACAACCATTCATTTAGTGACTGTTCACAGTTGCAACAATATTGAAAGAAGTGACTTATGACCTCTTTTTACATTTGTGACCCTTGCAGCATCCCCGTGATAAAAATTTGGACCCTTGGTAATGGGTATTTACAGGTAGTCCTCAACTTACAACTATAATTGAGCCCAACATTTAAGTTGCCAAGTGAGAAATTTGTTAAGTGAGGTTTGCCCCATTTTACGACTTTTTTCATTACATTTGTTAAGTGAATCCCTGCAGTTCTTAAATTAGTTTAATAGTTGTTAAACGAATCTGTTCTCCGTTTACTTTGCTTGTCAGAAGGTCACAAAATGGGATCACATGACTCACGGGACACTACGACCGTCATAAATGTGAGTCAGTTGTCAAGCATCCAAATGTAAATCATGTGATAAGAGGGATGCTGCAATGGTCATGTGTGAAAAATAGTCATAAGTCACTTTTTTCAGTGCCGTTGTAACTTTGAATGGTTACTAAATGAAATGTTGTAAGTCGAGAACTCCCTGAATGTATGAGTTACAATGTCCCAACTTATGTGATCACCTTATGCAACCTTCTGACAAACAAAATCAACTGAGAATGCAAATTCACTTACCAGTTAACCAGTGTAACTAATTTAACAACCCAGGTAATTCACTTACCAACTGTGGCAAGAAAGGTAATGAAATGGGGGAAAATTCATTTAGCAACTGTCTATCTCCTTGTTTTATAACCAAATTTCTACCAAAATATTCTTTCCATGGACTTCAGTAAGGCATTTGATAAGGTAGGCAATAACCAACCATTAGATAAAGTGGGTTGGACAGCATCAGGACCCGATGGATTCGTAACTGGCTGACAAACCGCACTCAACCTGTAGTTCTCAATGGAACTGCATTTACATGGAGGGAAGTATGCGGTGGAGTACCCCAAGGCTCTGTTTTAGGCCCAGTACTCTTCAACATCTTCATCAATGATTTTGATGAGGGAATAAATGGGGAACTCATCAAATTTCCAGATGACATCAAGCTGGCAGGAACAGCCAACACTCCAGAAAATAGGCTCAAGATACAGAAGGATCTTGACAAACTTGAACATTGGGCACTATCTAAAAAAATGAAATTCAATGGTGAAAAGAGTAAGGTTCTACATTTAGGCAACAAAAATGAAATGCACAGGTACAGTATAGGTGGTACCTTGCTCAATAGTAGCAACTGTGAGAGGGATCTTGGAGTCCTAGTGGACAACCATTTAAATATGAGCCAGCAGTGTGCAGCAGCTGCCAAAAAAGCCAACACAGTTCTAGGCTGCATAAACAAAGGGATAGAATCAAGATCACATGAAGTGCTAATACTACTTTATAATGCCTTGGTAAGGCCACACTTGGAATACTGCATTCAGTTTTGGTCACCACGATGTAGAAAAGATGTGGAGACTCCAAAAAGAGTGTAGAGAAGAGCAACAAAGATGATTAGGGGACTGGAGACTAAAACATATGAAGCACGGGTTGCAGGAACTGGGTATGTCTGGTTTAAAAGAAAGAAGGACTAGGGGAAAAAACATAGCAGTGTTCCAATATCTCAGGGGTTGCCATAAAGAAGATGGAGTCAAACTATTCTCCAAGGCAGGTGAGGGTAGAAGAAGCAATGGATGGAAACTAATCAAGGAGAGAAGCAACTTAGAACTAAGGAGAAATTTCCTGACAGTTAGAACAATGAATCAGTGGAACAGCTGGCCTCCAGAAGTTGTGAATGCCCCAACACTGCAAGTCTTTAAGAAGATGTTGGATATAGCAATAGCAATAGCAGTAGACTTATATACCGCTTCATAGGCCTTTCAGGCCTCTCTAAGCGGTTTACAGAGAGTCAGCATATTGCCCCCAACAATCTGGGTCCTCATTTTACCCACCTCGGAAGGATGGAAGGCTGAGTCAACCCTGAGCCGGTGAGATTTGAACCGCTGACCTGCTGATCTAGCAGTAGCCTGCAGTGCTGCATTTAACCACTGCGCCACCTTGGCTCTTATTTGTCTGGAATGGTATAGGGTTTCCTGCCTAGGCAGGGGGTTGGACTAGAAGACCTCTAAGGTCCCTTCCAACTCTGCTATTGTATTGTATTACTTACTTGTCTCAGATCACGTTACAAGATCTGTATTATAAAGCATCACAAACATGAATTATGGTTGGTTTAAACATGTTCAATCATTTGGGAATGGCCTGTGAGCTATTTTGAATAATGCTTCAATGAAACATTTCCTTGCTTCAATTTTTAGATAGGTGCTACTTTCTCTTTTTGAACATGTAATAAATTTTAGAACTGGTGTATCAGTTGAAGCTAGTAATGATTCTTGTTCTCACAACTCTGTTTTGTTCATATATGCAAGGGTTGTGTGTTCATATATATTCATTACAATGAAAAGCAGAATTAAAACATGTTTTGACTAAAGTTATAATGCTAGATAAAACTACATTTTTAGATCTGTTGCCATAAATCTATATTTGGATTTATTGCTAAATCTAAATCTAAATTCTGTACCAGTCCAAGAAATCTGAAAAGATCTTAATTTAGAGGTTAAGGTTTTGTTTTGGAAAATTTCCTTGATAAAATAATACTAATAAATATGATGATTAAAAGCAATAATTACATTAATTTTATTTCATAAATTAACATATCACTGTTATACAAATTGAAATAAAACTACTTATGAAGAACTCATATTAAAGGCACAACTTTATGATTCATTATTTCAAAGTCTGAGGGGGATTTGAAAGTCAGCTGTTATTGCTTAACAAAAAAAGTCAAGTCTTAAAATGCTATCAAAGCTGTTTTGTTTATAGAGAACAGTAAAGAGTTCTGTTAAATCTGCTGGAAAAAACAGGATCACGTAGCTGCATAAGAACATGGATCAGTAACATGATTTGATACATTTATGTTCAACATATTAATAATTTTGTTAATTAGCCGTTCATATCTTCAGGGACAAAGTTACAGAACTCCCCATTTCTCTGATCAACTGATCTGTTACAGAATATAAATGTTTCCATTGTTGGGTAGAAGAGTACATGGCCAAGTTACCATGGCAAGTTAGTTAACAATTGACTATACTGTAGTCACAACCCCAGGAATGTCACTGTTTCCACAGAAAGACTCAGAAACAGTATGCAGGTACTCCTCAACTTACGACCAGAATTGAGCCTCAATTTTGTGTTGCTAAGCAAGACAAGAACTGTGAATTTTATTACCTTTCTCGCCACAGTTTTCAAGTGATTCAAGTGACTTAAAATGAATGTTGTAAGTTGAAGACTACCTGTATATTATAGAATTATGCTGCAAATTTTATAATGTGTGTATGATTATATCTGCATTAAAAACAAGATAATACTATGGGATAAATTTTCTTATCACTATTGCAGTTATGTAGCATAAAATAATTTACATATATATTTTAATTGAACTAACATTGTAGAGTAGTTTAGCAATTTGCTTTACGGTAAATAGTTCCTTTTTTCCAGTCAGAAAAAAAATATATTTTCAGCACCTCTTGAAGCTACATTATATTCTTTGTCATGTACTTACTAGTTGATGCACCCTTACATGAAGGAATACATTATGCCTTTCCTAGAATCCATGTTTCACTTTTTAAAAATATCTGAAATAAACTTTATTTCTGTAACTAACACAGGGTATTTCTATTTTCTCTCCAAATCTACTAATTATAAAAATACACAATAACTAAATGCTTGTAAAACTAGATTGTTGTACCTATACTTTTATTTAGCTCTAGCTGGGCAATTTCTCTTTCAACTGTTACCTGAGGGAAAGAAAAAAAATTAAGCAATACATTGATAGCAGGATGTCTACTAGTGATTTAGTGACTACTAGTGTCTATCGTGGCTCAGAATTTGTGATGCAGTATAAAAAAGCCTACTACTATTGTTATTTTGCTGCAACAAAACTAGTTTTGTATTTGCATTTGTATTTGATTATTTGTATGCCGCCCTTCTCCGGGAGGACTCAGGGCGGTGAACAATTCAAGGGGGAAAAAAAGGGGAACATAAAAGACAAAATACAAATAATAAAAGTAGACAACAGTCGCACAGCCATACATGTCGAGAGGGGAGGGAACTCATCACCCCCAGGCCTGCCGGCAAAGCCAGGTTTTGACGGCTTTTCGGAAGGCCTGGAGAGAGGTGAGGGTCCGAATCCCTGCGGGGAGTTCATTCCAGAGGGCCGGAGCTGCCACAGAGAAGGCCCTCCCCCGGGTAATAGCCAGGTGGCAATGGCTGGTAGATGGCACCCGGAGGAGGCCAACCCTGTGAGATCTAATGGGTCTGTGGGATGTAATTGGCAGCAGGCGGTCTCTCAAGTACCCAGATCCAATACCATGAAGGGCTTTATAAGTTACGACTAGCACCTTGAAGCGTATCCGGAGACTGATCAGTAACCAGTGCAGCTCGCGGAGGATAGGTGTAACGTGGGTGTACCGAGGTGCACCCAAAATTGCTCGCGCGGCTGCATTCTAGACGAGTTGAAGTCTCCAAATACTCTTTAAGGGCTGCCCCATGTAGAGCGCATTGCAGTAGTCCAGTCTTGAGGTCACAAGGGCGTGAGTGACTGTTCTGAGTGCCTCCCGGTCCAGGTAGGGACGCAACTGGTGCACCAGGCAAACCTGGGCAAATGTCCCCCTGGTCACAGCCGACAAATGGTGTTCTAAAGTCAGCTGTGGATCCAGGAGAACCCCCCAGTTGTGAGCCCTGACTGAGGGGCATAGATTTTCACCCCCCAGCCTGAGTGATGGAATATTGACCAAGTTTTTGGGAGGGAAAGACAACAGCCACTCGGTCTTGTTGGATAACTAGAAGATTCTATAAATTGTTAAGTGGTGATTCTGCTGTAAGGCTATTGTCTTCCCATTATGAGCTTGAAATCTGACAATAATTCCTAAATTTAATTAAAATAGGTTTAGAAAACTAGCAGACTACTAATAGAGAAGATATTTTCTCCCATTAATTTGTAGAAGCCGTTATAGAGATGCGTGAAGGCCACTAACTTGGGTGGTTTTAAAGGGGAAATCGGATAAAATTAATGGAGGTCAGATCTATCAAGTGTTAGCTCTACACATTGTAGAGTTAATGTGACCTTTATGCAGTGGTGTATTAACCATTAAGCAGATTAAACACATGCTTAGGGCACCAGGCCCAAAAGGGGCACCACAAAGTTGAGAAAGAAAAAAAACCCCAATGAAGATTTGTACAATATGTACACAGGAGGGGGACACCAAGATTTATCAGTGGTTAGGACACCAGTGAGCCTTTATGGGTGGGGAAGCACTCCTCAAAATTACAGTATGAGCAAGCATATGGAAGTAAACAAAAACAATGTTAGACCAATACCATATAGAAAAAAACTCAATTAAAATTGCCCCAAATTTCATGAACATTTATAGTATTACAACCATCTCCAATCTTCCTGAGAAATTTCAAACTTCTGCATTTTGCATCATTAGATAGAAAAATATACAGGTAGTTTTGAGATTGGTGGTGTGTGTGGGTATATCCGTATTTAAAGAAAGGCAGATGATGGATCTGATTTTAGTTAGCAGAGTATTTTACTCAGCTTTGCTACATTTTCGCACTTTGAGTGGGAGGGATATTTTCTGCTCTCTTTACCAAACAACCCACCCTGCTTTGGGGCATTATACATTTTTTGCACAAATGCCTCTGACATTTGTTACTCCATCTCCAGTAACTCTATTTCGGATGTACTGATTTCATATTTTTGGTTCCTCCCACAGCTAGTGGAATGGCTACCAATAACACATCAGTGGGTGCTTCTGCAGGGGGAAAAGAGGAATCCCTCAGAAGGTCATGTTTGCCTCAGCACAAAAGGGTGTTTGTGTATGTTTGCCTTAGGCCAGCTTGGAGAGCGCCAGAATGCATTTGTCTCTGTCTCTCCTGTTCAGCCCGGGACGCGCGCTTTTAGCAGACCCAGCTCCATAAGTCTGGAGCAAAACCAAGCCAGGACCAAGCCTCCCAGACATAAAGCAGCTCCCCTGGGCGAGAAAAGGCGGGCCTGGATATGCATAGACCGACCCCCTTTTGCAGGCCTAGCTGGCTCTTGCCTTGGGGATCGTTCCTATAGAAGGAGGAGGGAGCGATGCTGCTGCTGCTGCTGCTGCTGCTGGGGATGGTTATGTCAGGCGGGAAGGCGGGCGGCGGCGGGAGGAGGAGCAGCGGCAACAGCGAGAGGACCGCACCAGCTCCAGCAGCAAGGAGCAATGCCGCACCACGGAGCAGGATCCTGGTTGCAGTCCCACAGCAAACCCAGCGGAGCGGCTCTTACCACCCTCTTGCTGACAGGTTGGTGTCTGCCGAGCCCCCGCTTGGGCCCAGCCCTTCCCGCTTAGATGGCACATCCTCCTTCGACCACGGCCTGCCACCCCGTTGCTCCCCATGCCCGACCCTTTTCAAGCGGGGGGTTCCCTCCTTCTCGACTCTGCCCTGATGCCAGCCTTCTGTCGCTGCTCCCGCTGCAGCGGCTCGCTGTTTTTCCCCTGCCCGCACTTCCTAAAGCAGCTGCCCCGGGAGGGTTCAAATTTTTTTGTTTTGTTTTGCGGGCAAGAAAAGAGGGAGCAGTGGGATAGTTGTCTGCAAAAGGCATTGCCTTCCCTGGCCAGATGCCATTCCCTTCTCCCTTTCATAACATCAGGGCATCTTGCAGAAAAATATTTTTAAAAATGCATTACTACTGGGTTTTTTTTACAATCATGAAAACAACCCACAAACGCGAGCAGATTACCTTATAGAGGAATATATTTAAGGATCAGTTAATATTGTATGTTAACACATGGTGTATTTAAAATATATGCGGCAGCTCCAATATTTTTTTTAAAATCTTGCATTTCAAAGAAAATAGAGGGAAATGTGCTTTTTATAAAAATAATAATAATAAGACAACATGCATGCAGAGGTGTTATAATTCCCCCATATTTTCTCCTCCATATAGTTCTAAACTGAATTCTGAATTCTGATTGTGTTCTGCAAAAGCTGAATGGATAGAGGCTACTTTCCTCTTTTGCAGATCAGGCAAGCCATTAATTAGCAAAGCTTTCTGTCATTCCTGAGCTTGGTTGGAATAACAGGCACATTTTTCCATTCTTGGTTATGTGGATAAAAGCTGAGCAATACCAGCAAATGGAGATGAAAGTAACCAAAAAAGGAAAACATATGTAAATACTTGTCTCAGGAAACGAAGACATGGAACAAGACATGCACAAAAAAATAAATCTTGGACGGGATAAATTCGGAATGACAACAACTTCAAATATTGGAGGTTTTTACTTCTCCCCCAAATGATTAATTGTTCACATTCTAATATATGATAACTACTGTATTTATTATTAAGTAACTGCCTTTAATGTTATGATAAAGAGAGCTAAGGTTACATAGTACAGGTGTTCCTCAACTTTACATCAGTTCATTTAGTGTCTGTTCAAAGTTACAGTGGCATTAAAAAAAGTGACAACTGTTTTTCACGGTTACAACCTTTGCAGGATCCCCATGATCATGTGATCAAAATTCAGATGCTTGGTTCCTATTTATGATCATTGCAGTGTCCCAGGGTCACGTGAGCCGAGGTGGCGCAGTGGTTAAATGCAGCACTGCAGGCTACTTCAGCTGACTGCAGTTCTGCAGTTCGGCTGTTCAAATCTCACTGGCTCAGGGTTGACTCAGCCTTCCATCCTTCCGAGGTGGGTAAAATGAGGACCCGGATTGTTGTTGGGGGCAATATGCTGACTCTGTAAACCGCTTAGAGAGGGCTGAAAGCCCTATGAAGCGGTATATAAGTCTAACTGCTATTGCTATCACTTTTTGAAAACTTCTGATGAGCAAAGTTAATGGGGAAACCAGATTCATTTAACATTCATTACTAACTTAACAACTAAAGTGATTCACTTAACAATTATGGCAAGAAATGTCATAAAATGGGGCAAAACTCAACAAATTCTTTATAAATTTTGGGCTTAATTGTGGTCGTAAGTCGAGAATTACCTGTATTAACTATTAAAGTAAAAAAAATAAAAATAAAATGGAATATGGACCTTTGAGATTTAGAGCCTGTTTCCTCAGGTAATAAGAATCAGTGGTCCAGGTTATTCAATTCTGGCTAAACTACAGCTCTCTAGGGATTTTTTTTACCATGAGTAATTGATATAAGAGCCGAGGTGGCGCAGTGGTTAAATGCACCACTGAGGGCTACTTCAGCTGACTGCAGTTCTGCAGTTCGGCTGTTCAAATCTCACCGGCTCAGGGTTGACTCAGCCTTCCATCCTTCCGAGGTGGGTAAAATGAGGACCCGGATTGTTGTTGGGGGCAATATGCTGACTCTGTAAACCGCTTAGAGAGGGCTGAAAGCCCTATGAAGCGGTATATAAGTCTAACTGCTATTGCTATCACTTTTTGAAAACTTCTGATGAGCAAAGTTAATGGGGAAACCAGATTCACTTAACATTCATTGCTAACTTAACAACTAAAGTGATTCACTTAACAATTATGGCAATTATGGCAAGAAATGTCATAAAATGGGGCAAAACTCAACAAATTCTTTATAAATTTTGGGCTTAATTGTGGTCGTAAGTCGAGAATTACCTGTATTAACTATTAAAGTAAAAAAAATAAAAATAAAGTGGAATATGGACCTTTGAGATTTAGAGCCTGTTTTCGGCGACTTCAGCTAGTCCAGAATGCGGCCGCGCGAGTGATTGTGGGCGCACCGCGGTTCGCCACATAACACCCATCCTCCGCGAGCTGCGCTGGCTACCTGTTGATCTCCGGGTGCGCTTCAAGGTGCTTCTTATCCTTCATAAAGCCCTTCATGGTAGTGGATCTGTGTACTTGAGAGACCGCCTCCTTCCAATTACCTCCCTTTGACCTATTAGATCGCACAGATTGGGCCTCCTCCGAGTTCCATCCGCCAGTCAGTGCCGACTGGCGACTACGCGGAGGAGAGCCTTCTCAGTAGCAGCTCCGACCCTTTGGAACGATCTCTCCGTGGAGATTCGTACCCTCACCACTGTCCAGACCTTCCACACAGCCCTTAAGATCTGGCTATCCCGTCAGGCCTGGGAATAAAGATTTTAATCCGCCCCACCCAAATGTTGAATGAATGTTGTGTTTTATTATTTTATTTCTATTTTTACTCACGTATTGTCTTATGTTTTGTCTTGCACTCCCCCTCCTATGAATTGTAAGCCTCCCTGAGTCCCCTCAGGGAAAAGGGCGGCCTATAAATAATAAATAAAATCTAAAATAAAATCTAAATCCTCAGGTAATAAGAATCAGTGGTCCAGGTTATTCAATTCTGGCTAAACTACAGCTCTCTAGGGATTTTTTTTACCATGAGTAATTGATATAAGAGCCGAGGTGGCGCAGTGGTTAAATGCACCACTGAGGGCTACTTCAGCTGACTGCAGTTCTGCAGTTCGGCTGTTCAAATCTCACCGGCTCAGGGTTGACTCAGCCTTCCATCCTTCCGAGGTGGGTAAAATGAGGACCCGGATTGTTGTTGGGGGCAATATGCTGACTCTGTAAACCACTTAGAGAGGGCTGAAAGCCCTATGAAGCAGTATATAAGTCTAACTGCTATTGCTATATATAAGGCATGTACTATATGTTTGAATAATGGCATTTTGCAGTGGACCACATGTCTTATTTCTTAATAGTGAAAAGTTATTAAAAAGTGAAATTACAATAGTAAATTAATAAAAACTAAAAATAAATAAAAAAATTAAAAGTAGAAGGGTTATGAAACATAAGAAGAAAGAAATGGAAAAAAGAAAAAAATCAGTAAATAAAAATAAATGTATAAAAAATTTACTTTTCCCCTTAAACAAATATAAACAATTTTAGTACCTTAACTCATCTTGTTTTAACATGACAAATGGTCTCTTTTTAACATATCCTATCTCCTATATATAAATAATTTTTTAGAACCCCTCATTTCAGTCTTGATATCAGCAAAAGTTTATTAAAGGTCAGTAGAAATAACAACATACCTGTTTTAATCTTGATCAAATAAACTAATTTCATATTCCTTTCTTTTTACTTTTAACAATCTTTATTTTTAGTTCCCTCAAATGTTGTAGAATGATTTACTTCCATTTTTTCTTTGTCCCTTTTTTTGTTCAAAGTTTTAACCAGCTACTTTTGTAAATTTTAATATAGGAAAATGATCCAATTTTTTTTCTCCCGGATTATTACTTGTGTATCTCTTTTAATTACTAAAGCAATGGGTGATTTCTTTGTATGTCCGGTGTAGCATCATTATCCATATCATTCTTGTAGCCTATCATTTTTAAATTCATTTTCAGATTAGACTCAGTCTTGAAAGGCAAAATGTGTTCTTCTGTAACATTTTACATACAGTCTATCTATAGTGACAAAAACTCTTAAGATTAACTTGAGTCCATTATTCAAAAATATTCTTCAATATGACCAATGTTAAAATATTTTGCTTCATGCTGTATCTATAAGTTGAATCTAAATTTTTTTCTCCTTTAGCTGCAATCTTCACTTCTACGTTCTTCTAGCGTCCAACTCAAAAGTTCCATTCTATCAAAAAAAATTCTAAAATAATTCAAAACAAAAGCATTTTCCTGTGGGGATTATGGTTATATTTAATTCTGGCATCTTATTTCACATCCATCTGGAGCCTGAGTCCATTTGTAACTTTGCCAAAACATAGTTCTAACTTTCCCTTTGCTATTTATTTTAAAATAGTTCCTAAAAGTTGTGTTTGAAGTTTCTTTTACTAATTATAGAAGGAAACTCATCTGATATTTTTAGATTTGTCAATCCAAAGATTCTTAATAGCTAAAAAGCAGTTAACCAACAATTTCCAAAAGTGATAGAAAAGAAAGTATGTGAACTTTTAAAGGTGCTGACCATGGTTTGAGCAAGATGGCTACATTCTTGTCCCTCTTAGCATTAAATATATTAGAAATCAGTATGTTGTGGTCTCCTTGCAAGAAGCAAGTATTTGGAGTGCTAATGGGCAATCTCAAATCCTTTCTTTGTCCAGAGAGGAATTGCAAAGAGATGGCCAGCTCTTTGCCTTCCCAGACAGACCAGATAGGAAACACAATCAGATAAACTAGTTCCATATTATCATAAAGCTACATTAATAGAATCTTACAAGTATGAAAGTACAATTGTCCCTCTGCCTGCTTTACAGCCTGAGAAGCTATTGAGAGTCCCTTTTATACTACTTGCTCTGCCATTATCTAGCTGTAGCTATTCTGTCCTCATCTGACTGTTCCCTAAGCAGCCTCTCTTTGTCCAATCTCACAAATCTTTCCTACACAATATTACACCATCACTTTATTCTAGTTGCCTCATGCTCTGATGGTCTGAAAGAAGCTCTAAATTCATACAACTTTTCATGTAGGCTCTGTGCAAGCCATTAAATATTCCGTTGCTAGATTTACATGATTGTTTGATGAGAACTGTATGTATTACATCTATTTTTCAACAAGCTTCCAGTTTTTAAATCTTTTAATGAATATACATAAAATAGGAAGATCACTTCCTTTAAAACTGAGGACAAATAGCTTTGAACTTTTGGTACAATATAGTGACTTAGAATTTGCACTAAAATCCACAAACTCTTAAAGTAAACTAACAAAATACTTCAACAATTTTTCGTTATCCTGTAATTACAAATCACAATAAAGATAAAAAGACTAAGTTATTGAAGTCTACGAATGAGAGCGTTAACAATTTTAAAAAATGGATTAAATGAGGAATGTATATGAATTGTTTAATTAAAAGTAGAAGTTAGAATTTGGAAAGCAAATTGCACATTTCCTTACTGAAGTATATAGAGGTATTTTAATATTAATATGTGATCCTTGGTAAATAAATTAAATAAAATAAAGTAAATTTATAGTAATTTAAATTAGTTGTATAGTGATACAAACTAGACTTTTCCCTGTATCTCATTCAGCATTGATGTTTGCTTAACATATTTCATATCTTTGTAAGATTCTGTCACTGATTTTGCTTGCATGCAAATGGACGTTTGATTGTAAATATCTCTATCCCAGTCCTTTGCATTTTGGAATGTGCGCACAAAGAATTGCAAAACAATTTTTAGACAATCATGCTCATTCAGTAGAACACTGAATGTTTACAACATCCTTTTATATGATTGTAGGAGATTGGAAATGCTCATGATCTTGTTCATGAGCTAAAACTGATTTCTGGCCTTGAAATCAGGGTTGATTGTAGTAAAACACTTCTATATGCAGGAAGTGCACATATTAGCCAATAAGTTCAAATAGAAGGGATATCCTAAATTAGGTACCTGTAATTCTGGTAATGTTTCCAATCTCTTTTGGAACTCATTCAAGTTTTTAGAAATTTATGTGAACATTATTACAGTCACAGAACAGCTGCTTATTTTAGGGTTGGTGAATCATAAAATTTATTGCATAAACACCCAAAAGAATTTCACAAAGTACATTCCCTTTTAGAAACCTCTCTCTTCTCTCTCTTCTCTCTCATACTCCAATTCCTTTCGCCATATGATGTCTAAATGTTTTTTTTTCTTGTTTTACACACGCCTATTGCATGCATACACATCCCTATATCCATATAGTCAGGGGCACAAAATGTATACTTCATTAATTCTTCTACAAAAATCCATATTTTTGTATAACTTCTGTATTCACGATGTAACTGAATGATTTGTATGGGAATGTAGTTGAATATTATCAAAGAAGTCAACATACAAGAAAAATAAACGAAAAAGTATGCATAACAGTATGTTGGAAAATAGTGATAATGACACACATTACTTATATCAGCCACCGGGGGGCAGTATACAACTGCTTTTATCCTAGATGAAGATTCTTCAGTCAATTCTTTCTCTGGAATTCAAATGTACTTGAGAATTGAATGTATGGATCATTGCACTTTAGATGATTTGGTACAGTGCATCCTGTACTGGAGTTTAGTAGTATTTCCTGTACTGGAGTTTAGTAGTATTTCCTGTACTGGAGTTTAGTAGTATTTGAGAAAGAAATATATAGAATCTATCAGAAACGTATATCAGTTCATTTTTCCTTAAAGCTATTGGTGCAGAAGATATATGGATATTATTTTAAGTCATGTCCCCTTGTATAATGTTGTATAATACTTTGATATAGACCACCTTCAAGTGGATTTCCCCCCTTAGTTTTATCCAGTGTATGATGATCTATAAGTGAATATAAATAAAAATATAAATAAAGTATAAATTAAAAACAGGATAATTTGAAAACTTCGCTTTGTTCTCAGACCTGGGGTTGATGTGTGTCATTTTTTAATGGCCAATGTTTGTATGTATGTTTGTATGTGATTTGTTACCTGAGCATTTTAGTCTGGATTGCCTGTTGTTTTAATGTTGCTTGCTATTTTTATAATTTTGTTTTTTTAAAGTTTTGCTTGAGAGTCTGGAGCTAGGCAGTCAATACATTTGAATCATAAATAAACAAACAAACTGGCAAATAGTTAGAATTGGTATGTAGTTGCTTATGTCATGGATGCAATTTTAACACATGTAAAGACTGCTTCCATACTTGACTATAGAAAGAATCCATTGTTAGTCTCCTACACCAGTGATGGCAAACCTACGACACATACCATGCCATTTGGAGTAACACACTACATCTCCAGGCCTCTGGAATTTGTGTGAAAAAATCTTGCTCCTGCACAGTTTCTGGGGTTCCAAAAATCTTGTGAGCATTGTAGTGTAATTTTCTAAGGCTCTGGAGGACCCATAAAATCAGTGTCTGGAGAGGAGCTATGGACAGAAGGGCAGGGGGCGGAGGTGAGGGGGCCGGAGGGGAAGAGAGGAGGCCTTTTTTGTCTAAGATGAGTGTGGGAGTGATTCACCAGCAGAATCAAGATAGACATGCTCTGACTTTTTGACATACTGAGCCCAAAATTGTTACACAAAGAAAAAAGTATTAAAAAATGAAGGCAAAAGCTATATGAGGATCACAGTGTTAAGGTATCTTGGAAAGTATCGAGAGGAGTTCTGACTGAAAAACATGACAATGAACAAAAGTTGGTAAGTGTTATGTTGTGCAGTGGTTGCAAAACATATTTCTTTCTCTTCAGCAAGTATTGAGATGTATCATTAGGACAAAGTTTGATGATTTAAATGAAATGCATGACAAAATGAAGAGTGTAAAATAATGAATCATTTTGCACCAATATGAAAATTGTTGAATACTTTTTAGCACTAAGAAGGAGTAAAATAAATACATGTGGTATCCTTTTGGTTGTTGAATGTATGTATAGGTAAATGTATAAGGCTTTGGGTACATACATATGTTGGTCTTGAATGTATGCATATTTTTGTCTGCATATAATGTCATATTGCTACCTGTAAACTTTGCAATGTATTTCTGGTTTGCAGTGAATGTAAAATAAATTGGAGATATAATGAAAAGTAAAATATGAAACTTAGTCTGTCAAATGCCTACGTGATTGCACTTTTCAGGGAAAATTGAGTTTAGAGGTATGTATCTAAATAGTGAAAAACTAGCATGTAGATGAAATAGTATATTTTGTTTGGTAAAGTGCTTATACAAATTTTAATGTGTATAAAGCCTGGTAGAAAAATGATAGGGAGTTGTTCTGACCCCGCTCCTCCCACACCAAAGTACACTCCGAGCCAAAGATAAGTTACGGCATTTAATTAACAGACAGGTCCTTGGCAGCAAACTGGCACAGACAAGCTTGGGCAGCAATAAACACAGATAAGGCTTGGCAGCAATCCAGCCTGCCAAGCTCACAGTAATGTCCTCCGACATTCAATCCTGCGTTGACTTCGGCAAAGAGGGGCATGTGCACAAGGAGTCTTTATATAGTCTGGAGAGGAGCCTATTGACCACCAGCTGAGTGCAATTACCTCCTGTAACTGCTCAACTGTTCTTGACACCTATTAGCTCTTCAATGCCGTGCATCCAGGAACAACTCACTACTGGCATCCGGCTCACTTTCCCTTGTCTCCTCCCCACTGGTCCAAGGCTCAGGTGCCTCCTGGTAGCCAACCAGCCTCTCTGCGCCCTGCTCAGAGTTGGACCCCTGTCCAAGGTCCTCTATATCCTCCAGAGCTGACTCATAGGGCCCCTCGCTGTCGGAGTCTGGTGGCAGCTCCAACGGCTCCTGCTGGGCCACAACAGGGAGTATATTGTAAGTTGCAAGGAATGGTACTTGCTGAAAGAAGCCAAAGAGACTTTTGTCCATTATCTTATATGTAAGTGAAAATTAAGCAGTGTTAGGAGAAACATAAAAGTAAGTTGAGTTATGTGGGAATTAATTGGCAATTAGCTTGGCAAGGCCAAACGGAGCAAAGGCTCCAAATATATTTTGAGAAGGTAAACTGAACAGCATGAACCAAGTTGCTTCCTGCAAAGGCTCATGTGCCTTTGCTCCTCCTTTATGTCCTAAGGGAGGGACCAATCACCTCCAAACCTGACTCCTGAGTTGTCCTTTCTGTTTTAACTGTTCTTGTCTTCTGGCCGTTCTGTGCATGCACGCACTGGGAAGGGGGGGGGAGCTTGTTTCTCTGCCTCGCTGCTGTCTGACTCTGGAGGCTCCGCAGGCAGCACATAACTCCCTGATGGCCCCCTCACTGCCTTTGATGCAGAACCCTCATCCGAGCCTTCCCCAGACTCCAGGTCTAGCCCATGTTCATCCCCCAACCTACTCACTGTCCGATTCTGCTGCGAGCTCTGCAGGTCTCTGGCTGACCACAAATTAATATGGTTATTGCTCCCATGCTTTTATGTAATTAATGAGAACTGTGTGAGGTTCCTAGACTGGTCCCTGGTATAATTTGTATAATGCTTGTGTTTCCTTAGTGTTTCTATAATTTGTATGATGCTTGTACTGCATCAGTCATTGTGGTAAATATATATAGGATCCTAGACTAACTTGTTAAAATTATGTCTTGATTCTAGATGTTGATAAGTGAATTTATTTTACCAATTAGTTATAAAAAGGTGTAAAGGTCAAATATATTAATAAACTTCTCTCTTGTCTGATAATTCTGACAGTCTGTTTTAATATCAAATTGAATTTAAACCAATGATTTGACATAAGAACGTTATTATGTTCCTTTGATTATCACACAGCTGAATAATATACTTGTCCTTAGTCATACTCAAAATCTTCTAGAACTGTGGTTAATTTTAATAGACATATGCATACAAATGAATGCTCACCCACAGATTGTTACTAGTATCTTGCCAATAACTATAAAGATTCCTTCCACAGTCCAAGCCCAACTAGCAATAAATTATTATTTTATTATATGTAAAACACATTTAACAATAACAGACAATTGATAGTCTCTGAACAGGTGGGGTGGATGGTACAGAATTTTATTGCCTTCTTTCCAATATGGACTAGAAGTATAAAACCAATTAATAGAAACTACATCTCTTGTCAGTAGTTTTATAGGAGGGAACTAAAAGTTACAAGACTTTCAGTAAGTATTCAGCCAGGACATTTTCAACTTCATCCAGTCGCCCCAGCTCTACCCTGAACAAGGACTACAGAGCCATAAAAATGGAGTTTTTATTCTACTCTACAGAGTGAAACACCTATATATAGGAAAATTTGAGGCAGACAAATTCTTGTAAATTTCCTCTTATTCTTTTCATGAGAAGAGCTGGACCCTATGTAAACAAGAAGCAGTTTGCATCTGTTTATTTCTTTGATATCTGGCACCTCCTTTATCAGTGTGAAGAGTGATTCACACATTTAAAACCTGATAATTTTAAAATATTTTACACTTTTTTCATTGTACAGTACCCTATCTTTTTCATTGTACAGTACCCTATCTGCTATTCCTATGAAGAAACAGCCTTGCTTATCTTTCTCACTTAATCTCATCCTAGCTGTTGCAGATCTATGCTGTTGCAGATCTATGCATTCCTTGATCTCTTATACAGAAAATTCCTTCTGATTAGGCTGGGATTTTTCTGCCATGGAGCATGAAATATCCACGATTCTGTTCCAGAACAAGAATATATAACCATTTTCTGGAATATGCGTTCACTCCTTTTTAAAGCTTTTTCTCCCTTTTTTGTCATAAACTACTCCAACCTTCGTAACAAGTTCTATATTGATCACTGGAGAGTTTTAAGAAAAGATTGGACGTCTATCTGTCTGAAATAATATAGGATCTCTTGCTTGAGTAGTGACTAGAAGCCTCCAGGGTCACTTCCAACTCTGTTATTCTTTAGTCAGTCTTAATGACCGTGTGATGCAGACGCTAATGTTAACTTTCATATTTCTACAGTTTTCGCTCGGCAAAACACTTTCAGATGAGTTGCACCTGACCTCATGGTACTTGGGATGCAGTTTAAGTTTCAGAATTGCATAATTTAGAAATGGATTTTTTTTCTCTATTTCTTCTTGATTCAGTTTCCAATCTAGTTCATTCACTTGTTTCACCAGTACTTTAATTATTAGTTTTAGCCATCCCTTTGGGGCATCTTGCTGTTTCAACTGTGAAATTATTCATTATATTATAACTAATGAATCTTCCCTGCTACTTTATTGTTTTGTCAGGAAGACAGTCTGTAGTATTCCAGATATTAACAGCAAGCAACACTGGATATATTTTATCAATAGACTTATTTTTTTAGAAATCCCCAATGTATAAGATGCTTAGTTCTATGCTCTGGGTGTGTTTTAGCAGATTCTGCCTGGCAGCAATATGGTCCCAATGTTTCACATTCATTCAGTGTCCCCCATGTTAAATTATTTTAAAAAGATGGTTCAGTGTCTCCCAGAGATTAAATTATTTTAAAAGATGGTTAAAAGATCCTAGGATAATTTGGGCATCATCTGTTCAACTCCCTGAGATAAGCTTGTTACTCATCCATATATATTATATACAGACACTTTTCTGAAGGTACACAGGCTGCTATGCCCTCTGTCTTCCTCTCCTTTTCCAACTCTCTACTATGATAGGTATTCCTAATCTCCTATTCTATCAACATGGTTTTCATGGAAGCTGAAGGGAAAGATCTGCACCCAGGAGCTTGTCCTTCTGGAGGCATGTTTTTCTGTCTACCTGAGCTGTAGAAAATTTCAATCATGGCTACAAGTATCCAGAGCTACTTGTAGAACCAACTACAGGTGAGCTACCCAATGTTTTTAAAGTGGTTTTACTCTGAATGCTGTTGTGTAATTTATTCAAAACATCAAAAACATGTTTAAAGCCAATGTTTTAAGAAAACAAAGTGTTATGGGTAAAACCCGTGTTTAAGAAATATATGTGAATTTTGAGGAACCATATTAATGTTAGAGTAACGGTAATAGCTCAAACTCTGTTTTTGAGACAAATTGGAGAAGAATTTAAGTTTATGATATCTATAAGTGAGCTGTTCTTAGGGTGCTTTTTAATGTTGGGAAGCTGTTAAACTGTTATATTTATATTTATATTCTTTACACAGATATTCAATAGCCATTAATATCTTAAAACAGATTTAGTAACACTCTTAAAAAAAATATCAGCACCTGTGAATGTATTAATAAAGGAGTCTATTTGTATCTCAGGGTTGATATGAGGATCCTTGGTGATCTCTGAGCTTGCTTATTTTCTTGCAAATATTTCATTACCCAAACTAGGTAACATCATCACTACTAGTTTGGATAATGAAACATCTACAAGAAAACAAACTCAAGAGAACACCAAGGATCCCTCACGTATGAATTTCCCTCTTATTCCTTACCATGTACAGAACTGAAACATTATGCCTGAACATTAGACTATGCTGTATTGTTAGGAATTCTTGCTTAACTACAATAAAGTTAGCAATATACCAGTATACATTGTCAATAACTTCCATTTGCCTCATCCTTTAAGTGGTAGCAGCTTAATCAATTGAAGCAATTCCAGGAATGGCTTGTTTAGCGTTATGTATGAACTAAGAAATCTCTCTTGTTTGTCTTTTAACAAGCAAAGATACGAATCTGCTACATGAAATGTTTTGACTTTTGGCCTTTGACCACAGGGAAACAGTTGATCCAGTATTAATTTATTTATCTTGCATTTGTTTTACTTTGGAAAGCTTTTTTCTTACACCCTCCCGCTGGCGTACATGGAATGATTAAAGGGAAGACAAAGTACATCATCAAATATATTAGTAATAGCATTAAGGCTGCTGAGAGAAATGGTGAGTTTAGGCATTTAAATGGGACTTTTCTACTTTCTGCAATTTTTGTGTAATAAATCACTTCTGTTGTGTTTTACTGACAGTATGTGCAGATAAGCAACAAATATATAAACATCTAATCTTCTAAATGTTGTTTTCCTCATTCTAATTTTTTTGTTTGCTACTAAATTTTTCAGTTAAACTTTTTGTGGTTTTCCTCTTTCAAATAATGGCTCCGTGTAAAAATATTGTGCATTCTTCCGTACTGGCATTTTCTTAACCACATTAGTAAACTGGTGAGTGAGATAATTTGTTTATAATGCTTCTTATTCATGTTATTCCCATTTATATCTTGACTTAGTTAATTTTAGGGGATATTTTAAATGTTCCTACCATTTTAGGCTTTGAGTTTAATTTTTTGTAATAGCTAGCTATCTTACATAAAAAAAAATTAGAAGAATAAGACTGGAGGGGAACTAAACAATTTGTGCATTAGTTCTGAGAATAGCTAGATTAAATTCTAGAATATTAAAGTATGTTTTGGGAAAGAAATGTTTCTGTAGAATAATTACATATTGGTTCAATTATTGAATTAAATACAGTACTAGTGTGACTTATAAAATAAAATAAGTCAACTTCCTATGACAAGGCAACATTTCCCGTGGCACGACATAACCGCGAACGTCAAAAGCGTGCCGACAAAACCGCGGCGCTAAAACTGCGATGTCAAAAGCGCGCCGACAACAGCACGCCGACAACAGCGCGCCGACAGAAGCGCGATTTAAGTTAAGGTTAGGTTTAGGGTTAGGTTTAGGGTTAGGTTTAGGGCTAGGTTTAGGGCTAGGTTTAGGGTTATTTTTAGGGTTATGTTACAGCGCGCTTCTGTCGGCATGTTGTTGTCGGCGTGCTTCAGCGCTCATTCGTCTCCGCGGTTTTGACGGCGCGGTTTTGTCACCACGCTTTAGTCACACGCGCTTTTGTCGTACGCGCATTTGTGGTGGAACCACATTTCCTATACTGCAGTGGGAAAACAGACTATGCAGCAAGAGCTTCATGACAAAATTGGAAATGGAATACACACACACACACATACACACATACACACAAACACACACCATGTATTTACTGCCAATACCAGAGATGAAAGAACATTTATAACACTTGAGATAGGACTCCTTTGATTGAATAAGAACTTACAATAGCTAGTTTGGGATTAATTTGGCAGATTATTTTGGAGGTGTGGAAACCCCTAATTGTTCTTTTGCACTTTTTAAGAATAATATCTGAAGCATTGCATAGTCATTCTAAACTAACAAAGATGAATGAATAGCAAATCTGGACTACTCTTAATTTCTTCCTAATAGGCTCAGAGTACCACACAATATGGTCACCACATTATTTAAATAGTAATACTGTTCGAACTAGTGGACTAAATATGCTAATGAAATGTTTGCTTTGATTAGAAACATAACTTGCTAATGTGAAAACACTGTAGAGGAACATCTGGATTAGAAAACATGACAAAAATCTGATAATGCAGAATATTTAATTAAATGCCTCAAAAACTGGGAGTTTTTGCATTTATATCAGATGAGAACTAATTTTCCATCTGTTTTTCAGATGAATAGAAAAATGCCTAATGGTTAGTTTTATTGGCATTTGTGGAGTAACCCAACTGAAGCAAGAGTTAAAATCTCTCTTGAATAATAGTCTCTGGAATAAGAATGGTGCGGTGGCCTAGAGTTGAAGACATTTGCCTACCATTCGGAAGGTTGAGAGTTTGGTCCTAGGCAGGGAGAGATATTTCTCTTTCAGGGCGCAAAGAGAAAATATCTGCTGCGAACTCCATATAGGTGTCAGGGAGGGCTTCTGGCCAGTAAATGCTCAGCTCTATTCAGTTGCCCTGACCCCACCTGGAAGCAGCGATTACAGGGTTGTAAGAAGAACTCTGTAATAAAGCAAGAATATATATTGTAGGATACATTGCACAGTGGGATGCAATTAGTTGACCCTGAAGCATTATCTTATGTGCTTGCATATAGCTTCTCTAGATCTAAATTTTCACAGGATACTATTGTTCCCATCAGCCAACTGATGATATTCCAGAGCATATACTTGTCAAGAAGAAATCACTAATTAAAGTATTTTTGCATACCTAAGTCTCACATGGAAGATGTGGATTTTGTGTAGTGTGGGATAGCCAACCTTCAGTGTTCACTTCTAGGGCTTACTGTTAGGTAATTTCATTCTGTACATCGAATGCCCTATTTGTAAATCTTCTACAAGTTATCATTTCAGATTTCTGTTATGACTTGTATGTTTCTTATCTATAGTCTTTGGCTTGGGACAGAGTGAACAAACTAAGATTTGCTTTTACCCCAAGCAACATATCAAAACATCAAGGTTGCTTCCAATGGGTATGGATTATATACCTAAATATTCATATGTAATGCCCAGCTCACACAGGGCATTACAGATCCCCTTGACTTACAATAAGTTGTTTAGTGACCATTTAAATTTGTGATAGCCCAAAAATTGTGATCCCACCCCTTCCATGGTCACATGATTGCAGTTTGGGTTCATAGAAACTGGCCTGCTTTTATAGCTGTTTGCTACATCCTGCATTGTGGCTACCATTTATGGGTTTTTTAAAATCAAAATCAGAATTTTGGTTTTTGGTTTCTGGAAGCAAAAGCCCGTTGCAGACAATGGGTTTGCTTAATGACCACAGTTTCCCTTAATGACCATAGCATTCACTTAATGACTACAGCATTTGCTTTAAGACCAATGTTAAATCAGGCATAGTCCTGAGATAACTTGTTTAATGACTGGCATAAGTTAGGACAAAATTTTGGGCTCTATTATGGTTGTAAATTGAAGAATGCTTGTATTGGCTGATTAATTGAAAAGTTTTGCATTTAAAATAAGTTTAGCTTTACCAAAGATGGCTGGGTATCCTATGATAAGTTGTCAGGATGACTAAGTAATTAGAATTATTGTTCATTCTCAGTGAAATCAAAATTGAAAGTAGTTTTGTTATGTGTATGAAAGATTAAATAACAACTTATTTCACACCTCAGAAAAGTCATAAATATTGCATCTAATGAATTATGTATTTCAATTATTTTAGATATTACATTTTCCTTGATTCACTGAAAGGGTAACAGGGAAACTTCATCTACATATATCTTAGAACACAGTGAATAGAAAGTATATATTATCTTCCAGGTTTGTTGAATATAATGACCTAATTGTACTTAACTTTTTACTACCACTTGTCAGTAGCTTTTGTTGTTGAACTTTTAGAAGCCAACTAAAATTTTGTCCTCTTTTATGAAGTAGCAGTTCTAAAAAATATATTCAGTCTTAATATAATAGAAGTGAACAAATGATAAAAGACATTTGTGAAATGCTGATGCAGTTGAGACAATAGTCATGATGTGGGTAAAAATCAGAATTTAATTTAATATTTCAACATCATTTATGTTGAATTACTGAGAGATACTTAACTGAAATCTTTACTACCTTATACATGACTGGGTTTAGATTGATTCTTCTTTGTTCTCCCATGAATACAAAGTTTTAGATTAATCACATTGATAAGTAAACGCTACAAGAGTTCAACTAGAGAAAAATTTAAAGAATATGTTTCCATTACAATTTTTGTTGTCAAGAACTTCTTCATAGATTTTTTAAAATAAAACTGCATTTATTTTTTAATTTTATATAGATTATTATTGTATTCTTCATACAGTGAGCCAGATAGTCAGACTGGCTTTGGCATTTTTCTCTACCCACCAAGTGCTTCTCAAGAACCTGAGATAGTCAGCTATGGAACATATATATCTCTATCTCTCTATCTCTCTATCTCTCTATCATCTATCTATCTATCTATCTATCTATCTATCTATCTATCTATCTATCTATCTACAGACATACACACACACATATATATACATACACATATTAATTTTAATTTTCCATATATATAAATAAATAAATTATGTTATTTATATTTTTTTTAAAACCAAGAAAAATAAAACTAAAGAGAATAAATAAAAGCAATATAAAACCTGCACCTAAAGTTCTCATACATGTATGTTCATATATGTAATATTACAGAGTTTTAATAAAGTATAACCATAGATTTAGTGCACTTAACACTTATTATTCATATTGATTATAATGCAGGCTTAAAAACAGTGGGATGTGTGCCCCTTTAAGGGATAGTGATCAGAATTGTGCCTGCCCCCCAGCTATTTCCTCTCAAATTGAGAGATGATCTTAATGAGCTGGAACTCATCAAGGAATGCAAGTTGCATTTATTATCAATTACATATACTTCCTGAAAGGTTGATAATAAAATATTTTTAACAAAAGGGTTGACAGGAGTAAGGAAACAATGCATTTAGCCATAAATTACAGGCATTCTGAAAGTTCTTTCAAACAGAGCCCTCCTTTTGTTCTGCTTCTCTGTGTTATTTACTTTTAACATACTAAGACTGTTGTAACAAGCATATTTGGAAATAAAATTGATTGCAATAAGAGTCATTTCATAATAACTACATGAATTTAGAAATACAATACCACGAAAATACTTTTCTTCTTTTTATCAAACTGGTCAAAAAATGTAGCTGCTTTGAATGACATGTTTTGCTACATACAAAGTGACTTGTAAATTGCTTCTTGGGTTTTATATAATTAAGATTGAAATTCTAAATTGTTTAGTATCAAGGGCCACATACCTTAAGAGCAGTGAAAATATCTAAAAAAGGCAGATAAATATTTTGCAGTTTGTATTTCATATCATATTTTTCAGTTTGTTTTAATAAGTATATGTGATCACTATTTTCCATGGATCTTTTTTCTCATGTTGTGTCCTCTTCTATTCTCCTGCTTTCCAGTGTACACAATTCTCTCTAAAGTGCATTCTGATCGAAATGTTTATCCTTCTGCTGGAGTTCTCTTTGTTCATGTTTTGGAGAGAGAATATTTTAAGGGAGAGTTTCCTCCTTATGCAAAGCTTGGTAAGAAATGTTTGCAATTATAAAGGTATATAAAACTGTTACCTAGCTTCCACTTTAACTTATCTTAATCAAGATCACATAAACATTACTTTCTCTACAAAAATGTTAGCTCAAAAGCTATTGGCTATGTATGACAGAGAAAGGGAAGTGTAAAAATATTTATTGTGCTACAGTCCCAGTAAAAATGTCACAGTTAATTTGATGTGAAAATGTCATCTCTCTTTTTCTGATTAGATTTACAACTGACACATTTAGAATCATGAATCTGTTTGCCTTTAGACTAACTTGTAAGGATCACGAATGTACGTAACGTTAAAAAACCTGCAATTTTTCTTGGTTATCACCTCTTTTCCAATTTACATTTTATAAAAAATATCTATTGTGATACATGTTATTATTCTTATTTCCATGAAATCAAATCTATTATACTATTATAGTAAACAAACATTCTTAACATATTTAATACTTGTTCGTATATAGATGGATACAGCAAAGCCTTCATAGTTAATGAAACAACGTCATTTAAGCTTAAGGTTATGTCTAATTTAGGAGTCAGTGGCGGTTGCTGCATATTCCATTTTTCATTTTCAAATAGTTCATAACTATTGGCCAAAACTGTAAAGAACTATAGCTATACTTTTTGGGGGTTTATTACCATAATGAAAATAGGACCTAAATTATTAAGGATCTCTAAATAGTAGGAATTTACTATTGGAACGAGCATAAAAACATGGTCTATAGATGATGAAACCGTATCTTAACATGACTGTCTCTGTTTATCCAGGTGAGATAAACAATGATCCCATAACATTTAATACGAACCTAATGGGTTACCCTGATAGACCTGGCTGGTTGCGTTACATCCAAAGAACACCGTATAGTGATGGTGTGCTGTATGGGTCACCAACTATAGAAAACATGGGCAAGCCAACTATCATTGAGGTACTTACTTTGCAGAATGTTTATTTTTTTAAAAATGCATGCACAGGGACACGGTGGCTCAGTGGCTAAGACGCTGAACTTGTCGATCAGAAAGGTTCGCAGTTCGGTGGTTCGAATCCCTAGTGCCACATAATGGAATGAGCTCCCAGATTTTGCCAACCTAGCGATTCAAAAGCATGTAAAAAATGCAAGTAAAAAAATAGGGAACACCATTGGTGGGAAGGTAACAGTGTTCCGTGCACCTTTGTGCCACATGACCACAGAGAACATTTTCAGACTGTGCTGGTTCTTTGGCTTTGAAACGGAGATGAGCACCGCCCCCTAGAGTCGGGAACGACTAGCACGTATGTGTGAGGGGAACCTTTTCCTTTTTAATGGGTTACCTTGAGAGACCTGGCTGGTTGAATTATATCCAAAGAATACCATGTAGTGATGGTGTGCTCTATGGGTCACCAACTATAGAAAACATGGGCAAGCAACTATCATTGAGGTATTTACTTTACAGAATGTTTATTTTAAAAAAATGTATGTTGACAGAAACATCCATCAGTACTGGAATGCCCCATAGTTCTCAAAATTTCGTTAGTCACATTATAACTGAAAGGAAAGTAGATTACCCCTGACATAGCTTGTTCTGTGATTTTCTGGTTTTCAGTAAAAGAAAATTAAACAAAAACACTTATTTGCAACAAATTTAAGATAACCATTATTATTGTTTACCATATTATCCTTTAAAACATTTAATAATTAGTTACCATTTTACTTTTTTCCCCATTATTAGATCACTGCTTATAACAGACGTACCTTTGAGACAGCAAGACATAATTTAATTATTAATATAATGTCAGCAGAAGGTATGTCCTCAAGACTTATCTCAGCATTTTGGAAGATTCAGTTGATAAATAATATAAATCATTTAAGTTTTACTAAATAATTAAAGGCAAAAGTAATGGGAAAAGGGTATTGGAAACTGTATGTTGTCAAATCATATACCATATTTTTTGGAGTATAAGATGCACCGGAGTATAAGACTCAGCAAGGTTTTGAAGAGGAAATTAAAAAAAATTTTTTTTTGCACTCTACAAACCTCCCCAAAACGGCCCACTTTTCGTGAAAAGGGCACGAATAGCCCTTAGGAGGCTTGCAAAGTGCTCCTGGAAGGTGGGGGTGGGTGGGTAAAAACAAGCAAAAAATTGCCCATTTTTTGTGAAGATGGGCCCATTTTTTGTCAAAAAAGGGGCACGGATAGCCTTTAGGAAGCTTATAGTGTGCTGCTGGGGGCTAGAGTGGGGGATATTGGCCGTTTTTCATTCATTTTTGCCTTCCCTAGCCTCCAGGAGCTCTCTGAAAGCCTTCTAAAAGCTATGCAGGGCCATTTTGGTGAAAGGAGTGGAATTTCAGGAGGCAAAACTGTTGCATTCAGTGTATAAGACTCACACAGATTTTCAGCCTCTTTTTTGAGGGAAAAAGGTGCATCTTATACTCCGAAAAATGCGATAATCATAGCTCTGAAATATTATCATTGATGGTATCAGTTTGTATTTGCACAGAATTTTTATGCATTTATATCCCTCCTTCATTATTTTTATAAATAACTCAAGGTGGTGAACATGTCTAATACTCTTTCTTCCTCTTATTTTTCCCACAACCACAACCCCATGTGGTAGGTTGGGTTAAGAGAGAGTGACTGACTCCTTTCAAAGTTGAATATGCTCTGGTTGGTTACATCTAAATTGTACAAGTCATGACCTATTATTAAATGAGAATGATGTAGTGATCTTTCAGTTTTGGAGCAAAAGCAGTGCACGAAAGGTGCCAGCACAGATAATCAATCAGTGGGATCTAGCATTCTGGGGCCTTATAATCACACTTAAAAGACTGGGCCTTTCTTAGGCATGTTTACATTTATTCATGCAGATTAAAAACATAGTACTGCTATACATATATCCTTAAATTCATTTAGTGATCATTTGAAGTTACAATGCTACTGGGAAAAGTGACATATGACATTTTCCCACATTTACGACCATTGCAGTATCCCCATGGTCATGATCAAAATTTGGATGCTTGGCAACTGATTCATATTTATGATGATTGCAGTGCCCCAGGTTCATATTTTGCAACTTTCTGACAGGCAAAGGCAATGGGTTATCTTTGCCTGCAGTGATTCACTTAATAACTGTGACAAGAAAGATCGTAGAATAGGTCAAAACTCACTTAAATGTGTTGCTTAACAACACAAATTTTGGGCTGAATTTATGATTTACTAGTCTGTCTCTTTTAGTAAATTTGAAAAGGGTCTAAGACACATTTACTTTTTTTTTTTTGCAATTAGATCTTCTTTTACCATATCAAGCAGAATTCTTCATTAAAAACATGAATGTAGAGGAAATGTTGGCCAGTGAGGTTCTTGGAGACTTCCTTGGAGCGGTGAAAAACGTATGGCAGCCTGAGCGCCTGAATGCCATAAACATCACATCAGCTCTTGATAGGGGAGGCAGAGTGCCCCTTCCTATTAATGACATGAAAGAAGGGTAAGAAGTTATATTTCTGCAATAGCAATTATTTATTAAGTAGTTTAGTATCTATTTTAAAAAAAATCAGTAAAAAACAGTGGTGACATCTGGACAAATGAATAATTAATTCTTGTTTTGTGAGTCTAATCCATCTCTCTGCTAGAAGGAATTATTCTTTCAAACTTAAGGATGAAGGAAGGAAAGAACTGATGATCGTAGTTTTGATTGGATGATGTTTTTGCCTTGACATGATGCCTGAGTCCAAAGTAGAATGAGCACTTCAAGTGGTTTTTAACCATCTATGTCAAGACAAATATTACTAATTCTCCCCAGTTTGAATTCCTATGCAGAGTTCTGCCTCCAATCCATAGTTCGTTGTGTTAAAAAAAAAGCTATCTGCTTACTGAGAGTGGATGTGGTGGCTCAATGGCTAAGATGCTGAGCTTGTCGATCGAAAGGTTGGCAGTTTGGCAGTTCAAATCTCTAGTGCCGTGTAACAGAGTGAGCTCCCGTTACTTGACCCAGCTTCTGCCAACCTAGCACATAAAAAATGCAAGTAGAAAAATAGGGACCATCTTTGATGGGAAGGTAACAGTGTTCCGTCACTGGTGTTTAGTCATGCCGGCCAAATGACCATGGAGACCTCTTCGGACAGTGCTTGCTTTTCGGCTTTGAAACAGAGTCAACTAGCCAGGGACAACTAGCACGTATGTGCAAGAGAAACTTGTACCTGTACCTTTAATATAATTTATTATATTGCAACTTCTTAATAGGGAAGGCTAGGAAGAGGAATAACTTCAGAGATCAGTAGTTCTGCCTTGTCCTTAAATTGTCCATTATTTAATTTATTATTCATTGTGTAAATCAGTGTCTCTCAACCTTAGGCACTGTTTAGATCTGTGGAGTTGAACTATGACTGGTGGAGTTCTGGGAATTGAAGTCTAGTCATCTTAAGATGGCTGACATTCAGAAATACTGTTACAGATTATTAGAATCTCCTATTTATAATGAATATTAATCTTGATCCTTAAATTGTAATCACCCTTCCAGTCAGTCTCCCACTTGCAGCCCTGTAGATAGACAGCAGGAACATGAAGTGTGAAGAGAGAAACAGATAAATGTCCCCACAGTCACATTTTGTTGCTTAAATTCTTTTTGGAGAATTTCCTTCCCTAATTGTGTTCTCTTGTGAAAAGAGCTGAATACTTTTTGATCCTTTTTTAGGTTCTTTTACTTACCATCTATGCATTAATTTTCTTTGTCTTCTTTTTTTTTGTAGATTAATTCCAAAATTACTTGTGTTTGCTAAAAAAACAGATTTTTAAATTCAATTTAATTTTACTTACTGTATTTTTCAGACATAGAAATGTTGGTACATCTTATGCACCGAATACAGCCATTTTTGGCCACCCAAAGCCCCACCCCACATCTCAATTTTGTGGAAAATGGACAAAAAAGGGCCGTTTTCTTGCAAAAATGAGCATTTTTACCTTTCCCCACCCCCAGAAGCACTTTGCAGGCTTCAGCAGGACTGGGGGAAGGAAAAAATGCCCATTTTGATAAACAAACGGTTGAAAAGCAGGCTGTTTTTGCCTTCCCCCACCTCCCAGAAGCACTCTGCAGGCTTCAGCAGGGCTGTGGGAAGGGAAAAATGTCTCCGCTTTGATAAAGAATGGGGTGCTTTTGTCTTACCCTAGCCCGCTGAAGCCTGCAGAGTGCTCCTGGGGCCGGGGAGGACCAAATTTTTTTTTCTTACTTTTCTTACTTACTTTGAAATCTTGGTGCTTCTTATATACCGGTACGTCTTATAGTCTGAAAAATACGGTAATCCTCCTCATTTAATTGCCACTTCCACAAATCATTCAGATTTTCTTGTTAATTATTTGAAACTAAATACTGGAGTGGAGGCAGTGTTGGGATTCAAAAATTTTTATTATTGGTTCTGTAGGTCTTTGTGGGTGTGGCATGTCTTTGTGGGTGTAGCAGGGGAAGGATACTGCAAAATCCCCATTCCCTCTCCATCCCACTAACCTGCTTTCCAGCTCAATTCTGCTGTTTAGGGCAACAAAAGATCAGCTGAGAGACTGGGAGGCAACGGAGATGGATCCAGCCTATATGCTGCTTCTTCGAACTACTCAAAATTTCTGCTACCAGTTCTCCAGAACCTGTCAGAACTGGCTGAATACCACCTCTGAGTGGAGGATATCTGACTTGCTGCCTTTGGGCTTTGTAATCAATATCCTTGTTTCATTTGGGTCCCACTGATAGGAATTTGTGTGTACTACAGGTGTTAATATGATAGGTAGAGACAGTCAAAATGCCTAGGGGAAGCAAGGCATGGTAAAATATATATTTCTCAAAATCTTTCTCTCTTATGTTTAAATGCTGCAGTTAAGGATTTGCTTTTAAAGCACGGTTTTTATGGGACTTTTATAAAAATTCCTAGGTTGGTTGTTATGTAACTGTAACAATCTAGCTAGATTGTTATACAAGGCTCTTTTGCAGTTTCACTCACATTGTAAATATTTCCCCCGATTAATTTGTATAACACATCTCTACAATGTTTTTTCCTTGCATATCTAGATTATAGGGTGTGTGTGAATCTAGTCGTTGGGCCAATTGGTCATATCTTTTGTTCATATTTTTTAAAAAATAATTTTGAATAGAAACAGAGCTGGACCCCCTCCAGAAGGTAACAGAATAGAATAACAGAGTTGGAAGGGACCTTGGAAGTCTTCTAGTTCAGCAATCCTCAACACCTTTGCGGCTTGGTGGCCCAGCTGGTGTGGGGACAGGCAAAGAGGACAGCTTGAGAAGCAGGCCTGCGCACATGTGTGTGCAGCTTGATTTGACTTGCCAGTGTGACCTGATGTGCACTTGCAAAATGAGTGCATGCACATGTTTGTGTACCAGCCCGCGGCCTGGTTGTGGGCTGAAGCCTGGGGATTGGGGACCTCTGTATTAGTCCATTCCCCTCCCCAGTCAGGAAACCTCAAAGCATTTCCGACAAATGGTTGCCAAATCTCTTCTTAAAAACTTTCACTGTTGAAGCATCCACAACTTCTGGAAGCAAATTGTTCCACTGATTAATTATTTTGTCAAGAATTTTTTTCCTTAGTTCTAGGTTGGTTTCTCCTTGATTAGTTTCCATTTGTTGCTTCTTGTCCTGCCTTCAAGTGTTTTGGACAATAGGTTGATCTTCTATTCTTTGTGACAATCCCTTAGATATTGGAATACTGTTGTCATGTAGCCCCTAGTCCTTCTTTTCATTAAGCTAGATATATACCGTATTTTTCAGAGTATAAGACGCACCTTTTTCATTCAAAAAAGGTGAAAATCTAGGTGCGTCTTATACATTTAATACAGCATTTTTAGCCTACCGAAACCCCGCCCTCTTTGCAAAAATGGATGTGCAGATGGTTTGGGAGGCTTGCAAAGTGCTTCTGGTGGCTGGGGAGGATAAAAATGAGCAAAAAATGGGCCATTTTTGCTCGTTTTTGCTCCCCCAGCCCCCAGGAGCACTTTACAAGCTTCCCAAAGCTTTGCATGCTCTTTTGTTTGCAAAAAACAGACCATCTTTTGCTTGTTTTTGGCCCCTTTAGCCCCCAGGAACACTCTATAAGCCACCCAAAGCTCTGCATGCCCCCCTTTTTTGGCAAAAAATGGGCTGTTTTTGCAAAAAAAAAAAAAAAGGATAATTTTTGCTCGTTTTTGGTCCCCCCCTTGCATTCTACAAGCCTCCCAAAGCTCTCCATGCCCTTTTTTGTGTGTGTGCAAAAAATGAGGTGTGCAGAGGGTGTGGAGGCATGCAGAGTGCAAAATCTTTTTTAAAAAATTACTTCCTCAAAATCATTATGCGTCTTATACTTCGGTGCGTCTTATAGTCCAAAAAATATGATATCCAATTACAGTAATTGTTCTATTTATGTTTTAACTTCCAGTCACCTAATCATTTATGTTGCTCTTCTCTGTATTCTTTCATGAGTCTCAACATCTTTTTTACATCATGGCATCCAAAACTGGATGCAATATTACAAGTGTGGTCTTACCAAGACATTATAGAGTGGCATAAACACTTCATGTGATCTTGATTGTATCCCTCTGTTAATGCAGCTTAGGATTTTATTGGTTTTTTTTGGCTTGAATTAAGTGATTGTCCATTTAGATCTCTTTTGTTGTTGTTAAACCCCAACTTTTGGTAACTCTTACCATAAGCCATACTGGCTGAAATAGATAGGACAGATTCTTGACAGCCAAAAATCCCTTCCACTAATTGAGAAGGAGGAGATGGTCTTTCAGTAGAATGAAATATATTATGATTATGATGCTAGACTAAGACTAGAAAAAGAAAGATTCAGGCCATTTGTCGCCTTGGATGTATGCTGGTTAGCTTTAACTACTCTCTTAAAGCCCAATCTGTCTCACAGAGATGTAAGGAAATCCCTATGAAATCTATCTTGAGGTTCATATATGAAGTTACAATAGGATAAAACAACAAAAACATGTTTCTTTTATCTAACTAGGCAGATTCTAAAGCCCGTTTCTGCCCCTCCGTGTTAAAAATTCTATGGGAAGGTGGGAGGTGGCATAGTAGGAGGCTAGAATAGATCTATAGATGTTTGTGGAAGAGCAGATGTAGGAGAAAATTAGCATTCCACTAGGCCCAAGAATGGAGTAATCTTTTATCTACATAAAATTGCACCCATATTTTAAGTAGGAAGAAACTAATAAAAGAGAACAAAATATACCATGAAGATTATAGAAAAATCCAGGTATTTTTCCAGTTTCCCAATGACCCTTATCTGCATGAGCATGTTTGAGCACTTCAAAAGCTAGAACTGATCTCCTAAAGGCTTTTATTTAGTAGGTAAAAATCCAGCCTATGCAATATAATTCTCTTGTTTCCTCTCATCTTTAAGATCATGTCTGCAAAGAAAAGGGCAAATTATATGCTTTCACACTTGATTTCCAAAGAAATCAATAATAAACAGGCAAATGCCGTTGGATTTCACTCACAGTGTTTTGATGTATTCCTGACATTTCTATCCTACATTGATACTTTCTGGTGCAAGTACTTGAAAGCTACTCTATTATTTGAAGATGTTGAAAACAGGCTGAGAAGTAGAAACTTAACATGGAACAGTAATAACAAACCTCAAACTTAAATCAGTTAATATATTTATTTTTGCAAGCATGGCTTACTTTGACTCCTAAATAATGAGTCTTTAGCAGAATATTAACAGAATAACAAAATAACAGAATTGGAAAGGATATTGCAGGTCTTCTAGTCCAAGCCTCTTCTCAAGCAGGAAACCCTATACCATTTCAGACAAATGGTGGTCCAGTCTCTTCTTTAATACCTTTAAAATAGATATTTTTAAACAATGTTTTTATTTATCTATCTTTAGAAAAATCTATATTTGCTGCCAAAGAGTATTTTGCAAAGCATGTTATTATTTAGTTTACATATTTTATGTGTTTGGATTTGATAAAACTATATTCTTATGCTCCTATTATTAATCTTGTATAAATAACTTGAATTAGACAACGGTGGTCAAATTGCTAAAATTGGAACCCGTTTTCATTCACAGAAAGGAAATAAAACAAATGATTAATTTAAAAAATTGTCAATGACCATCCTAAAACTGTTTCCACTTCTTTTTGCAGTGTCTATGTTATGGTTGGTGCAGATGTTACATTCTCCTCCTGCTTACGAGAAGTAGAAAACCCACAAAATCAGCTGAGGTGCAGTCAAGAAATGGAACCTATAATAACTTGTGATAAAAAGTTCCGTACTCAGTTTCACATAGATTGGTGTAAAATTTCTTTGGTGAGTTATTGAATGGAGGTTATTGAATGAACATAGCTGTTCAAGGTTTAAACTATTATGTAGTTAATTTCATGGGATGGGCATAATTTCTGTCACTTGCAGTCTTAATGTCTGTAGAGATTCTCAGTCATCCAGTCATGGTTGTCTATCTACAGTCTTTTAGTTAAACAATTTGGGATGAACACCCTTGAATGGTGTGGGAGTTGGAATGGATTTCCAGAGGGGGAAAAATTGCAGACTACAGGAACCAGGAGCACTACTCAGGTGACCCTGAGGAGACAGATAGACCTCCAAGTGCTTCAAGGACCCTCTAAAAGGATGCAAATGATCTGTCTGCAAGGAATATAAATCCTTCCATTCCCCACTATCCTGTCAGAGGTGAAGACACATCTTGAATGAGAAGCGAAGCATCTTCAAAAGAAAAACAAACAAACAAGAAAGTCTTAATGCTCTGCAATGTCCCTGCTTGGAAAATGTGTAGTGCTTGTCCCCAGGATGCCATTTTGTGACTGATGAAAATCTAACTTATTGAAGAAAACTAAACTGTGATTTGTTCTTGTTAATTCTGTGGGTATGTTCTTTTCAGTCATATCTGATTCTTAGAGACTGCCTGAACAAGTCCCTGCTTGGAAAGATTTTTCATAAGTATTTCCATTGCCTCCTTTCAAGGCTGAGAAAAAGTGACTGGCTCAAGGTCACCCAGGTGGCCTTGTATCCCAGGCAGGAACTAGAATTCACTGATTTTTAGCCTGATGCCTTAACCCAGGGGTGTCAATCTCAGTTTCATTGAGGGTCGCATCGGGTTTGGTTTGACATTGGGGGAGGCAGGGCCAAGATAGGTGTGGCTAAGTCGATGTCACTTGTGTTGGGGTCGCCTGTGGGGGCCCAAGCGCTCTGCAGCAAAAGCAGGATCCTAAGTTCCGTTTTAGGCTGTGACAGTTTCCTTCAACTCTCTGCCAACGAAAATGGAGCTCGGGAGGGCTGGCCATGTCCCCCCCCACCCCTCGAGCAATTTCTCTGGCAGAGGCACTGTGGGCTGGTCCCTTGCTGTTTCCAGGGTAGTCTGGTGGGCCAGATCTAAGCACCCCGCAGGCTGGATCCAGCTCGTGGGTCTTGAGTATGAAAAAATATGCTAAATGATAGCCAGTATGGTGTAGTGGTTAAGGCAGGGGTGTCATATTCAAGACACACCTGCCTTAACCACTACACCAAACTGGCTATTGTTTAGCATACTGTTTCATTATTTGCATCTTTGCCTTTAACCAGTTTCCCTAATAGAACTAAAACAGATTTTAAATTTGGATAATAAATGGCTTTGATGCACTTGAAAGCAATCAGAGAAAAATAATTGTAAATAGACACATGAATGTAGAGTAATTTTCTTCTTCTTTTTTAAAAAAATCAAAATTCCTTCCTAGCATCTCCAGTACAGATACAATATTGTTGGTCAGGATCACCCAGCCTCTTTTAGCTTATTCTACAGAGATTCTGACAGTTATCATCAAAACATAAATAGAGATGAATGGAATAGATTATACAGTAATTAGACTAACGGTGTGAGTTGGCATAAACCAGCTCTTTATGTCCTTACACTTATTTACAAATAAGTTATTATTTAAAGAATAGCCTTTGCTTTTTTATAATCAGAAAATTACAGTTAGTAGCACTTTTAGCAGGATTTGTGATGTATTTTTCTATTGATCAAAGAAGAGACAAGATGCACTGTTGGTACGACATATTTTAAAAGTTTTATATATATAGACATCCATAAATTGAGACTGATTCCAATAACTTCATTGCCATTCGGTTTTCTTAGCAAAAATATGGAAGAGGCTTCCCATTGCTTTCTGAAGTTTTTCTTCTTCCTAATTTGTTTAAAGCTTTGTAGGTTTCCTTGTTGCCTTTTTTGCAAATACTGAACCAGATTCAATACTGATAAGGTTTTGGAGATCAGCCAAAATCAGCTATGTTCAAGAATTTTGGATAAAGTTTGGATCTGGTCTAATCTAAGGCTTAATTATAGATAATCTTTGACTTATGACCACAAATGGGAACAGAATTTTTTTTTGCTAAACAAGATAGTTGTTAAATAAGTTGTGCACAATTTTATGATCTTTTTTGCCATGATGTTAAACAAATCACTGCAGTTTTTCCAGTGAATCAGGTAGTCATTAAGTAAATCTGGCTTCGCCCATTGACTTGCTTGTCAGAAACTGTCTGGGAAGGTTACAATGTATAATCAAATTACCTTGTGACCCTGCAACTCTCGTAAATATATTCTAGTTGCCAAGTGCCCAAATTTTGATCATATGGTCCATGGGGATGCTGTAACAGTCATAAGTCTGAGGACCAGCCATAAGTCACTTTTTTCACCACCATTGTAATTTTGGTCGCTAATGAATGATTCTTAGTTGAGGATACCTGTATATCCTGTTCATATTTTATCTGTGATTGTGTAATATACACATTGATCAAAAGGAATTAACACTTTTTAAATTGTAGCAGTGCTGCCATCACATGTGATTTTAATGGCTTGTAAACCAATTATTTGAATCTATAATTATAATATCTACCGTATTTTCACCCATATAACCCGCGGGTTATATGCGTTTTTTACATGCACAGCGCCCCCCTGCGGGGTATAAAAGTGGGCGGGGTATACGCAAAATATTTTACACAGATTAACTACCGGTAAAGGGAGAGCTTGGGACCACCACTTTCCTCGCGGCAGTGGGCTCGCTCGGCGGCTCGGGCTCCTTTTCTCCCTTTTCCTGCTTGGGTTTCGGGACGCCTTCGTGAAAACCCCACCCCTGGCTATGGGCGAAGCGACCAGGAAGAAGCAGGAGGTGGGAGGAAGCCCGGATTCTGCAGCCCCTCGCCTTCTCTGGGCTTGGAAGTCCGGCAGGAAGGGAAGGGGAGCAGGCGGCGGCGCGGCCGTGGCTCCGTTTTCACACACACACACACACCCCTCCCTTCTTCTGCTTTGCTCTGTGAAAGGGCTTCACTGCTGAAGCATTTTGGTTTACAAAAAAAAACATCGTCCCTTTCTCTCTCCAGTTAACAGGGCCAAGCCAAGTGGTGCATTTTATCTGGGAGACGACACACACACACACACACACACACGACACGTGCGGCAGGAGGAGCGGCGTCCTCCGCGCTCTCGGCTGCCACAAACGCCACGCAATGAGGGAATCTCCTTTTGGGGGGGGGCAAAGCAGGGCAGTTTCTCGCCGTTCTGCGAAGCTGGGAAAGGATGCGGGAGTTTCCTTCTTCTTCCTGCCCCCCTCCGTCTCCCCGCTGCCACCTTTCAGTCTCCCCAGCCTCGTCCGGGAGAAGCGGCTTGGTGGCGTCTTCCTTTCGTACCCCGGTGCGCCTCCCTCGCCACCGCAAGTCGCCTTTTGCCCCCCCCCACCCAAATAATAATACTAAATAAGCAGGTGCGCCGCTTGGGCTGGCTTGGCTTCTCGGTTAGATAAGACCAGCCGGTGCCCCCCCTTTTTTTTGCCGGTTTATTTCGTCGTCATCCGCCAACCCCAGAAATCCGTGCAGTTCGAAAGCTGAGCGAGGCGAACGACCCCGGTGAGGGTAGCAGTAGCGTCTGAAGAAGAAGCCTCCCCTTCGCAAAGGCTCTTCGGCTTCAGGCAGCCAGCGGCTTCCCCGGGCTGCCTCGATGGGCACTGGCGAAGGGGCGAGAGAACTGCAGGTGGCTCGCTTTCCCCCAAGCTTCCTTCTCTTCGAGGGTGGGGAGGTTGGTTGTGTCTGGATTGCCGGCTGTAATCTTGGGTTTGCGCGGATGCCAAAGCTGCGTGGACGGCTTGCAAGCTGGCCGAGGTACGCCCGCAAAGGACCCGTCTCTGCCAAGCACCAGATCCCTCCCCCCTTCACCATAAGGGAGCAAAAAAAGAAGCCAGAAACGGCGAAGGGGGGAGGGATCTGGTGCTTTCTCCGCTCCTTTGTTATTTTTTTGCTCCCTTCTGGCAGGCGAGAGAGCATCTACCGTTCCTCACGGGAGGCACCACCGTATCTGAGAGGCTCTTCGCCAGAAGGGAGCAAAAAAATAACAACGGATTTCTCCCTCTCGTGAAGGGGGGAGGATCTGGTGCTTTCTCCGCTCGGCGACTAAGAGCCTCTCGCCTGCCAGAAGGGAGCAAAAAAATAACAAAGGAGCGGAGAAAGCACCAGATCCCTCCCCCCTTCACGAGAGGGAGAAATCCGTTATTTTTTTGCTCCCTTCTGGTGCTTTCTCCGCTCGGCGACTAAGAGCCTCTCAGATACGGCGGTGCCTCCCGTGAGGAACGGTAGATGCTCTCTCGCCTGCCAGAAGGGAGCAAAAAAATAACAAAGGAGCGGAGAAAGCACCAGATCCCTCCCCCCTTCGCCAGAAGGGAGCAAAAAAAGAAGCCAGAAACGGCGAAGGGGGGAGGGATCTGGTGCTTTCTCCGCTCCTTTGTTATTTTTTTGCTCCCTTCTGGCAGGCGAGAGCATCTACCGTTCCTCACGGGAGGCACCGCCGTATCTGAGAGGCTCTTAGTCGCCGAGCGGAGAAAGCACCAGATCCTCCCCCCTTCACGAGAGGGAGAAATCCGTTGTTATTTTTTTGCTCCCTTCTGGTGCTTTCTCCGCTCGGCGACTAAGAGCCTCTCAGATACGGCGGTGCCTCCCGTGAGGAACGGTAGATGCTCTCGCCTGCCAGAAGGGAGCAAAAAAATAACAAAGGAGCGGAGAAAGCACCAGATCCCTCCCCCCCTCGCCGTTTCTGGCTTCTTTTTTTGCTCCCTTCTGGCAGGCGAGAGAGCATCTACCGTTCCTCACGGGATCGTTCGCCTCGCTCAGCTTTGGAACTGCACGGATTTCTGGGGTTGGCGGATGACGACGAAATAAACCGGCAAAAAAAAGGGGGGGGCACCGGCTGGTCTTATCTAACCGAGAAGCCAAGCCAGCCCAAGCGGCGCACCTGCTTATTTAGTATTATTATTTGGGTGGGGGGGGCAAAAGGCGACTTGCGGTGGCGAGGGAGGCGAACCAGGGTACGAAAGGAAGACGCCACCAAGCCGCTTCTCCCGGACGAGGCTGGGGAGACTGAAAGGTGGCAGCGGGGAGACGGAGGGGGGCAGGAAGAAGAAGGAAACTCCCGCATCCTTTCCCAGCTTCGCAGAACGGCGAGAAACTGCCCTGCTTTGCCCCCCCCAAAAGGAGATTCCCTCGTTGCGTGGCGTTTGTGGCAGCCGAGAGCGCGGAGGACGCCGCTCCTCCTGCCGCACGTGTCGTGTGTGTGTGTGTGTGTGTGTGTGTGGTCTCCCAGATAAAATGCACCACTTGGGTTGGCCCTGTTAACTGGAGAGAGAAAGGGACGATGTTTTTTTTTGTAAACCAAAATGCTTCAGCAGTGAAGCCCTTTCACAGAGCAAAGCAGAAGAAGGGAGGGGTGTGTGTGTGTGAAAACGGAGCCACGGCCGCGCCGCCGCCTGCTCCCCTTCCCTTCCTGCCGGACTTCCAAGCCCAGAGAAGGCGAGGGGCTGCAGAATCCGGGCTTCCTCCCACCTCCTGCTTCTTCCTGGTCGCTTCGCCCATAGCCAGGGGTGGGGTTTTCACGAAGGCGTCCCGAAACCCAAGCAGGAAAAGGGAGAAAAGGAGCCCGAGCCGGAAAGCACCAGATCCTCCCCCCTTCACGAGAGGGAGAAAATATCCGTTTCTCGCTTCTTTTTTTGCTCCCTTCCGTGCCTGCCACAGTTTTTCGCAAGTTCACGCATCGTTTTAATGTCGGTGGAAGGCTGTCCCAAGAGAGGACGAGCTGTGGCTTAGGTGAAATGGTTAAACTTCTGGTACCTCTACGGGAGCCCATCTCCTGCCCGGAGTTTGTTCACGCTTCCCTTCTCTTTATAGGAAGAGTACGGTACATTGAAGGGAGGGAAGGAAGGAAGGACGCGGGAGAATCGGGATCGTTTGTAGGTGAAGCGTCGGATGCGGCTTTAACGAGGCGGGGGTCCCTTTTGCTCCGAGCGTTCCCCTCCGAGGAAGGGAAGGGGAGGCGGCAAAATAAATAAAGGCAAAACATGCCCTCAATTTACAGCAAGCCCGTGCAGCCCAGCAGCTTTAAGTTTGCCCACAAAGGATTCTTTTTATGTTTCAAAAACATTTTAACCTTTCTCTCCTCTCCCACACGACGACTAAGAGCCTCTCAGATACGGTGGGGCTCGAAGTGCCTCCCGTGAGGAACGGTAGACGCTCTCTCCTCCCCAGCCCCCCAGCTGCACACTTTCCCAGAGTCCCGGGCCCTTGAGGGCGGGGTGGGGTGAACCAAAGAGGAAAAAGTGTGGGGGGGGTTGAGGAAGCACCGGGGGCTCCGAGGGTGGAAAAAGGGGTTTCCCCGGAGGTTTCAACGGCCTTTAGAGAACTAACCTCGCCAGCCAGTACGGTAGGTCGTTTGGAGCTCTCAAGGCCGCCTCACACGGCCACTGCTTGCCCTTTTTCTGTCAGCGTCTCACCCCCCCCCCCAAAAGGAGATTCCCTCGTTGCGTGGCGTCTCCCAGATAAAATGCACCACTTGGGTTGGCCCTGTTAACTGGAGAGAGAAAGGGACGGTGTTTTTTTTTTAAAAACCAAAATGCTTCGGCAGTGAAGCCCTTTCACAGAGCAAAGCAGAAGAAGGGAGGTGTGTGTGTGTGTGTGAAAACGGAGCCACAGCCGCCCCGCCGCCTGCTCCCCTTCCCTTCCTGCTTCCAAGCCCAGAGAAGGCGAGGGGCTGCAGAATCTGGGCTTCTGTGTTTGCATCCTTAAGGATAATAGATAATAGAGAACGGAAGCCTAGGAGTTGTTCCTTCCTGCTTCTTCCTGGTCACTTCGCCCATAGCCAGGGGTGGGGTTTTCACGAAGGCGTCCCGAAACCCAAGCATTTTTTTTTCTATTGAATTTCAAGATCTCTCCCTTGAGTTGAGTTCCTCCAACCCCTCCCCAGCTCGCCCAGGCTTTCTCCTCCGATTGGTTTTAATGGGTAGGTCCGATGGAATAGTGCTAATGTAATGTTTGCCGACGGCTTACTCGTTGCGGGTTATATAAATGGGCGGGGTATACGGGAAACATTTTACACGATCTTGAAAATCTGCAGGTTATTCACGTGGGCGGGTTATTTGCGTGGGCGGGTTATATGGGTGAAAATACGGTAAACCCCTGCAAAGCCACCCTTGAGAGGTAAACATTCAATTTGAGCAGACAAATTGACAAACATGCTGTCAGCGTTCCAAATATCATGCAGAATTAAATCTGAGTCCAAGGCAGAGCTATCCTTAAAATTCCAATTTAATAAAACCGACATGTTGGCAACCATCTGTGGAATCTCAATTCTGAACACTTCCTGGGATTCCACCCAGTTGAAAATTCATGATCTTATCCCCACACCCATAAATCCATCACATGGTCCAATCTTCTTCGGCCATGCTGGCATCTCCACCCAGCTGCTTCCGGTCGGGTGTAGAGGTGCGGAGACAAAAGATGACCTTGGTCTTCTAGAAAAGAATGACAACAACATTTTCCACAATTCTACTCTTTTCTATTCCTCCCTCCCAACTACTACACTATTGAAACAGCAGAGTGAAATAATAGAAAGTGTGGCAGGCCAAAGATCCTAAAAGGAACATAACTACAGGCCTGACACATACATATTTCTCGAGAAGATCTGTGCTTTTGTCAGCATTATTGAGTCAAGGTTGACTTAGCCCGTCATCCTTCCAAGGTCAGTAAAATGAGGATCCAGATTGTTGGGGCAATTTGCTGACTCTGTAAACCACTTACAGAGGGCTGGAAAGCTCTCTATATAAGTCTAAATGCTATTGCTGTTGCTACTGGAGCATTTTCTTTCATCAGCTACATGGGACCGCAATAAAATCGTGCTGAGAGTCTACAAGAGCTTTTTTTACAGTCTCCTTATTTTGCAAGGCTAAGCTCAGCTTTCTAGAAAGTGTGTTTGCATCCTTAAGGATAATAGATAATAGAGAACGGAAGCCTAGGAGTTGTTCCTTTGCACGCATTTGTAGGTAGAGGAACCGAATCAGAATAACAGAATAAAAGTTGGAAGTTTTTCTAATCTAACCCACTTGTCTAGCAGGAGTCCCTATACTATTTCAGACAAGCAGTTGTCCAACGTGTTCTTAAAAAGCTGCAGTAGGGGTTCCTACCGGTTCTGACTGGTTCAGCTGAACTGGTAGTGGTTTGGTGGCTTGGGTCGCTGGAAGCGGCAACGATCTAGGCCTGCCATGCCCCCAACTGTTTCTCCAGGTACCGTCATCTTGTTCTGACATGTGCAGAACAATTTTTACTGTACTGTGCATACAGCGTGCATCAAGTGCGCATATAGGGCATGCCCACCCCTGGATAGAAGGCAAGTTCCATTGAATACTTGTCAGGTACTCTTTATTTCTAGGATGGCCTTGGTCAGTTTCTGTAAAATTGTTTCTTACCCTGCTTTCAGGCACTTTGGAGAATAGATTGCCTTCTTTTTTGTGGCAGCCCCTTTGATATTGGAAGGCTGCTATCATGTCACCCCTAGTCCTTCTTTTCATTAAATTAGACATACCCAATTCCTGCAACAGTACTTCATATATTAGCCTCCAGTCCCCTAATCATCTTTGTTGCTCTTTGCCCTCTTTCTAGAGTTTCAGCAGCATCTTACACTGTGATGACCAAAATTGATGCAATATTCCAAGTATAGTCTTCCCAAGGCATTATAAAATGGTACTAATGCTTGATTCTATCCCTCAATCAAGAGCAATTGTTTCATGCAGTGTGGGCAATGTTTAGCAAAAGACATTGTATTTGTAAGCCGGGATAGTTTTGTTGTTGCAGTAGAGTTTCTAACAATTGACTAGCATGTTTTTAAATTACACACACAGGGAGTGATCATACATAATGTTAAGATTATTTATAAATTATAATGTATTCAACAAGTCATGATATCCTTACTTGTACATTAAGTTAAAAACAAACTACACTATAACTTAAATATAAGGGTTAATAAGGCTATGCAATCCAGAAATCTAAACAGAGTAATCAGCATGGTGCAGAGATGAAGGTGATGGGTTGGCATTAGAGACACTAGACACAAGTCCATCTCGGGGCCAGTCATTCTTTGTCAGCCCCTCAATTCATAGGGTTGACATGTAGAAAAATAAGAGGAGTGAGCTTTTTATTTGTTGCCTAGTGCTTCCGAATTTTTTTTAAAAACAGGATATAAATCTAAGAAATAGAATAACTTTAAATACATTGAAAACAAATCTTGTTCACTTCTACTATATGAGCCACAAGGAAAAGAGAACAGAAAAAAAATCTGCTGTGATACCTTGTGTCAGTGGTGGGATACTACTGGTACGCCTTGGTATGGGTGTACCGATGCCTGCTGGAAGCACCAGATACCGTTCCGGTATGGTATTCCGAAGGGCCTGCCTGCCGTCCTTACCTGTATTTGAGCCGGTCGGGGCTTACGCATACAGAGTGTACAGCGCCTGTGCGATGCTCCACTGAGCAGCTGGAGCATCATGGGCAGTAAGTACGCATGCGCATGTTGTGCTGCAATGGGATCCAGAACCCACAACTGCCTTGCGTGTATATGTTTCATGCAACACTTCCAAACATATTTGTAGTTTTGTCTCCAGTAAAATTATTTTTTATACTGTTGGGTCAAACTATGAGTTCTATAGAGTATTTCATTTTCTTGTACAAATGATCTTTGAGCCTCATGAAAAGTATTTATAAGAAAACTGGTTCAGTAAACTGATTTCTTACAATATTTTTATTGGACCTTATGCTGTATATTAAAGTAATTGGGTAGATTACAGTGTCTTATTGTGGCATCAACATTATTAAAGTTGAGAAATTAAGATTTTGTAATAAGCAAATGTATATGTTTGTTAAGTTATTGCTTGCATGTTTTTCTAAAGAAGTCTAAAATGCTTTTTGTACTTTTGGTATCAGGTTGATAAAACACAGCAAATTTCTACTTATCAAGAAGTGATCCGTGGAGAAGGCATATTACCAGATGGTGGCGAATATAAGCCACCTTCTGAGAACCTGAAAAGCAGAGATTATTATTCAGACTTCCTCATTACTTTGGCAGTTCCCTCTGCGGTTGCCCTGGTGCTTTTTCTAATACTTGCTTATATTATGTGCTGCCGGCGGGAAGGAGTGTGAGTACTTTGAAGCATTAATATGTGACTGTGCATTCTTGTACATTTCTACACACGCAAAAAGATTTTTAGGTTCAACTTAATTCAGTTCATGAAAACAGTGCTTCATATTTTCTAAAACGTGTGCTAAAATGAAATTTCTACCATTATATTTCAAGCTAGCAATCTTAATTCGTTAAGAAATTACAAACCAAGGAATTCTTCTTTTTTTTAAAAAAAGGAAAGTTAACTTGTCTCATTTAGAATTAAAAGTAGGAAAAAGGTCTTTCTAATAATTAAAATAAACATTCTTGACATTGTGAACTGAATTTTAGGACAATAAAACCCAAAGAAAGCGTTACTGAAAAAGCAGCAAGCAACATATCAAATCCATTTTTTATTACAGTCATAAGAAAACAAGCATAGTCCTCTTCCATTTTACATGCCCATGTTCTGGGGACCTTTGAGTCCATCATCTGTCCTGCATATTCACGTGTTTATATCTGTGTTATTCTTCTTTTTCATTTCTTTCTATGCCTTCACTCATGCCTTCTCATAAAGTTGTGGTAAATGCTCCTAAAGGACATGAACCAGGTTATGGTTCAAGCTTTTTGTATGAAGGCAGAAGCTCACAGATGCAAACCTAGCTAAAGTGTTCTGTGAAGGGCAGTTACTTCTGGTCCCACAGCTGAAAAGAACCTTCTGTTTGAGGATAGCTTAGCTGCTGGGACAGCCCTTTGGAGCCAATTTCTGGCTCTTTTCTTATGGCTTTTTTGGATCACAATCCTGTTGTAATAAAAGCCAGCATTTCCATATCATTCCCTATTTCCATCAGCACTTAGATTTAATGTTCCAAATATCAATGCTATTATTTAATTCATAACTTTTGTTTTATTTTTAGGGAAAAGAGAAACATGCAAACACCAGAGTAAGTGTCTTCTTCTTTCCTGTTATTTTCTCCCATCTTTTAATTTAAGCATTTCCTAGGAGCTTCTCATGCTTCATATACATGTATACCATTTTCATCCTCATTATCTTGTCCTTCATTGCCAAGTTAGCTGCTTTGGAAAAAAAATACTTATAAGGAGTTGAATAGGGCAAAATAAAAAGGGCTAACATTAATAATAAAATAGATTAAAACCAAAATTTGTACTTCTGGATTTTGAAAGGATTAAATCCATATCTAAAGGTAGTTCTTCAACAATCTGATGCCTTGCAGATCTGCTGAACTATAATTCCAAAATTCCTACTGAGCATCCTCTTGTTAACTGAGAATTTTGGGACTATAATTCTATCCTATCTGTAAAGTGCTTCCTTTTGATAAATATTCATAGGATAATTAAAAGATTAAAATTCTGATTTGTGAAAGGAGTATCTTAAGTTCAGAACATTTGTTTTCTGAATAAGGAGCCAAATAATTATAAAACTGAAAGCAGTAATATATGAGCTTGATTATACAGAGTTCCTTCAGTGGAATAGATTTCTGATACTTAAGAACAGGAGAAGGAAATTCTGATCCTCATAGTGTTGCCAAATTATGAATTCCTGGAACTCAAGCAAGATGGTCCAAGTTGGGAGCTTTATTACAACAACATCTAAAAGGATATGGATTGCTCATCCATCCAAAACAAGAGGATTTGTTACCTTTTCAGTGTTGCTAAATACATCTCCTAGTGTTAGCAATGCTGGCTGTGGATGATGGAAACTTTAATTCAATAATGTATGATGGGCTACAGTTTTATAATGGTAATTCTATAGCACAAATAGGCTAAACAGACATGTAAATTATATTGAATCTATAAAGTTTTTCATATATAGTACTGTGCAAAAATTGTAGGCAGGTGTGAAAAAATTCTATAAATAAAGAATGCTTTCAGAAATATAAATAATGATTGTTTATTTGTGTCAATTTTAAAAATGCAAAGTGAGCGAACAAAAGAAAAATCTAAATCAAATCAATATTGGTGTGACTTCCCTTTGACTTCAAAACAGCAGCAATTCTTCTAGGTGCACTTGCACCCAGTTTTTGAAGAAACTCGGCTGGTAGGTTGTTCCAAACATCTTGGAGAACTAACCACAGATCTTCTGTGGATGTAGGCTTTCTCACATCCTTCTGTAATCCCAGACACACTCAATGATGTTGAGATAGGGGCTCTGTAGGGGCCATGCCATCACTTCCAGGACTTCTTGTTCTTTACGCTGAACATAGTTCTTAATGACTTTGACTGTATGCTTGGGGTCGTTGTCCTGCTGCAGAATAAATTTGGGACCAATCATATGCCTCCTTGATGGATAAGTATCTGCCTGTATTTCTCAGCATTGAGAACACCATTAATCCTGACCAAATCTCCAACTCCATTTGCAGAAATGTAGCCCCAAACGTTCAAGGAACCTCCACCATGCTTCACTGTTGCCTGCAGACACTCATTATTGTACCGCTCTCCAGCCCTTTGACAAACAAACTGCCTTCTGCTACAGCCAAATAGTTCAAATTTTGACCCATCAGTCCAGAGCACCTGCTGCCATTTTTCTGCACCCCAGTTCCTATGTTTTTCGTGCATACTTTAGTCGATTGGCCTTGTTCCCAGGTCGGAGGTGTGGCTTTTTGGCTGCAACTCTTCCATGAAGACCACTTCTGGCCAGACTTCTCCGGACAGTAGATGGATGTACTTGGATCCCACTGTTTTCTGCCAGTTCTGAGCTGATGGCACTGCTGGACATCTTCCGATTTTGAAGGGTAATAAGCTTGATGTGTATTTCATCTGCTGCACTGAGTTTCCTTGGCCAACCACTGGGTCTACAATTCTCAACATTGCCCATTTCTTTGTGCTTCTTCAAAAGAGCTTGAACAGTACATCTTGAAACCCCAGTCTGCTTTGAAATCTTTGTCTGGCAGAGACCTTGTTGATGCAGTATAACTAACTTGTGTCTTGTTGCTGTGCTCAATCTTGCCATGACATGAAACTGTCTTTCACAACCTCACCTTGATAGCAGAGTTTGGCTGTTCCTCACCCAGTTTTAAGTCTCCTACACAGCGGTTTCTGTTTCGGTTCATGACTGGGTTTCAACGTACGTGTGACACTGATGATCATTAGCACCTGTTTGGATATAATTGGTTGATCATACACCAGACTATAATCCTGCAAAGTCCCTGACTTTGTGCAAGTGTACCTATGAGAATTGATGCTGGTTTGACGGCAAAAGGTAGTAACACCAAATATTGATTTGATTTAGATATTTTTTTTTGTTTGCTCACTTTGCATTTTGAAAATTGACAAAAATAAACAATCATTATTTATATTTCTGGAAGATTCTTTGTTTACAGCATTTTTTCACGCTTGCCTACAACTTTTGCACAGTACTGTAATTAGAAGTAAAGTCAAACTAGAAAGAACGTCAATTGTGGGACTGAATTTTAATAGGTTCTAAATATCAGCTGTGTATGTTTATGGCAGCTCTTCATTTTATTAATTTTCCAGTGTTTTGACTCTCAGAAAGGCTGCCTTTGGTATTGGTGGAAATTTCTTCCCTGAAACAAATTTCAGCTGGTTTTGAAAGAGGGAAATATTAACCATAATGATCTAAAGAAATAATCACTATATATTGTTATCTAATTATGATCCACTCTTTGTTGTATGGGAAAAAGGTATCCCAAATGCAGTAAACTTCAGATCATCTTTTAATTCCTATTGAGGAACTGGGAATAAGATTGAATGGACTGGATGAAATTTTGCAGGTTTTATATAGCCTTTCTTTCTCTTTCTTTCTTTCTTTCTCTTTCCTTCCTTCCATTCTTTTCTTTTTCTTTTCTTTCTTCCTCTTTCCTTCCTTCCCTCCCTCCCCCTATTTCTTTCTTTCTTTCATCTCTGTCTCTCTCTCTCTCCTTCTACCTACCTACCTACCTACCTACCTACCTACCTACCTACCTACCTACCTACCTACCTACCTACCTACTTACCTACTCTATCTTGTTTGAAGCATATAAAAAATTTACTGAATATTATTTTGGTATAAGGTAGTCCTTATTTAGTGACTATCCTTTTAACTGTTTGCAGTTATCACAGTGATGAAAAAGTAACTCTACAACCAATCCTTGCATTTGCAACCTTCACAGGTCTATAAAACAAAGGAAACCTGAAGTAAGATCATAAGCATAGTTTCACTTAGGTTGTTTCACTTAATGACTTAGGTTGTTTCACTTAATGACTGAAAGACAATTGCTAAATGAGAACTGTCTTTCTCAGTAGGGTTATATCTCTGTACTATTAAAACAATAGTGTCTGTTTGATAGTTTGCAACCTTTCCTAAAACACTGCATCATTGGGCAAAACTTTGCCTACAAGGTTTTGAGCTAACTAACAGAATGCAGGGACCTATTACTCCCAAAGTAATAAAACTCAGGAATTTTGTTGCTGTATCGATGCTGCTGCACTGCTGCTATTCAGGGCTACCACAGCCCATTGTCAGCTGCTATCATGGGAGACTCATTTTCACTATTCGCTGGCAGTTTCCCATAAGTCCATGGGGCCCCAGAAGGAACTGGTGGGATTGTCAACACTCCTTGCCACCTTCCCTATCAGACACTTTACTTGTGGCAAGCTTGTAGAAGAAAGTCAATGAAGAAATGGTGCATCCTCAACCAGTCCCTCTTTGTTTGCATATGCTTCCTCCCCACCCCCACACTCCTCGGTCCCTTCACCATGTGGCAGCAGCCCCCTACCTGCTTGCTGAGAAGAAAAGGTAGATGGAGAGAAGAAAAAGAGGGAAAAAGGAAGCAAAGGAATAGGGAGAAAGATGGGGAGAGAAAAAAGGAAACCAGATTTCCAATGTCAACTGATAAATTCCTGCAAGGAAGCTCAGTCAAGAAGCCGACAGGAAGTTGGAAGTTTCCACTGAATTTTTACCTGCCTATGATCTTTTTCTTTGTTTTCGTAAGGAAATGAAATCATGAGACAATTGTGCCCTGTGTGTGTGTGTGTGTGTGTGCACGCACGCCTGTGTGTAACATTTCCCCCCCAAAATAACATTCAATAATTTTTTATATAGATCATATCTTTTGAATTTATTTGACAATAATTTGTTTGAGATTATTTTTTTGCAGCACTCATTATGATAAGGCCTGTTTAAAAAAAATGTTTCCTTTTTATCTAGTATTCAGCTGGTCCATCACAGTGCCATTCAGAAATCCACAAAAGAACTCCGGGAGATGGCAAAAAACAGGGAGATAGCATGGCCACTCTCGACACTTCCTGTTTTTCACCCAGTCACTGGTGAGATTGTACCACCTGTTCACCCAGACAATTATGACAATACTAGCATGCCGCTGATGCAAACACAACAGTAAGTATCACTATAGATTGCTTGAAGAGAGGTGTTTTAATTGAATTTTGATAGACATCTGCTAAGCTTTTTAACTACAAAACTATGGTAATATTACTTTATAAGACAAAGTCTTCAGCCTAGTTGTGGTCCTAGAGTTGTTGAGATTACATTCTCAGAATGTTGTCTGAGATTCTGAATTTTATTTACAGCTCTTGTAGAATGCACAGAAGATGGGAAAGCCACGTAGAACAATTTCAGCTATGCATGCAGAACACATTCTTGTAATTTATTTGTTGTTTGTTTCTGAAAAAAATTATTACAGTTACAATTGACATTGTTACTCAGTTAAAAGGACCTCAAACATTTAGTTATCTAATTTCATTCTTTTATGAAAGCGCTTTGTATCCTTCTCTGTACAGGGACATAGGCCATTCTCTTGTTATCATTTCTGGGATAGTTATTGCTCTCCCTATGCTGAAGCAAATGGAGAATGTTTCTTCCCAAAGAGAAACAAGCAATCTTTCTCTGTGTAATGGACCAAATTATGTTACTTTTTAGGACCATAGAACAGATGACTTCAGATGTTGGGCCCTCTGTGACCTAACGGGCAAGACTTGGCTCATGAGTTCCTACTTTAAGACATCATTTATAGCTGAAGAACTGAATGTCTCTCAGAGATACTTCCAGGGATGAGAAATGGATTACATATGCCCTCTTCCAGTTTTCCTAATATTGCCCTATAGTATCTTAGATTTTCATAATATCATATTCAGATAAATCATATTTGCCATCACTAAAATATACTATCAGATAGCATATCTTTGGTATATGATGTCTGACTAATTAATGTCTTAAAACAAGTGTGATTTATTTTTTGACTTTGGCACCACCACTGCTGCATGTCAGTAATGGGGAACAATGATCAAAATGAGCACAAGATGGAAAATGAAATATTATTTAGTCAAAATATATTCTGGGAAGAGAAGCTTTAATTTGGCTCATTAAAATTTTATATGTAGCATATTAAGCATAAGTTGCTCCAAAGGTTTCAGATATTTCAGGACCTTGAATGATATATCCAGAACTGCCCATTGTGTGCTTCATAGAATCAGCTCTAGCAGGTCATTTTTGGCATTTATAGCTTTAAAAGTTAGGTTTTTTGAAAGGCAATAGAGGCAGTATTAAATATAAATATGTACCCATTTTATGATACTAAATTCCATCTAGCAATTTTTAAGCAATGTGAATAAGTCCAGAAACAAAACGTTTTTTAAAATTATAAATTAACTAGATGATTTATTTATTATGTGTCATTATGTTGGTGTAGATTCCTAAGAATCAGATTATCTTTTCTTTCACCGTTGCAGTATTAGAGCCTTCTGAAGAATGCTAGATCTTCACATAATGTATCTGAAGTAGAATCAATTGAGCCTGGTCATTTGTGCCTTGAATGAAAAATTCGGGTGAATTGTTTGTTGATACATTTGTGTGTTTTCTTGACTGCCTGTGGGATTTTCAGAAGTCTTCTTCAACAGATAGCAATAGATATATATTTTTTAATTAGAGTTAATTTTTATTTATTTATTTGTATGCCGCCCTTCTCCAGGAGGGACTCAGGGTGGCGAACAACTCAAAGGGGAAAGGGAACATAAACAACAGTACATATAATTAAAATACACGAAAATCACACAGCCATACCAGTCGAGAGGGGAGGGGAACTCATCAACCCCAGGCCTGCCGGCACAGCCAGGTTTTGACGGCTTTCCGGAAGGCCTGGAGAGAGGTGAGGGTCCGGATCTCCGCGGGGAGTTCATTCCAAAGGGCCGGAGCTGCTACAGAGAAGGCCCTCCCCCGGGTAGTAGCCAGATGGCATTGGCTGGTGGACGGAAGCCGGAGGAGGCCGACCCTGTGTGATCTGACGGGTCTTTGGGAGGTATTATTGCCTTCAAGTAGAATGACTCTTATCTTGAATAGCTAGGGGGTGAATACTTCTGATTTTAATGAGAGATGGTGATAGTATTTTATAATTTCTGTTTGTAGAAAATCAATAAAGAGCTATTCTGGCATCATAAAAACTAAAAAAATTGGAGATGATTTACCTTTAAAGGATTATATAGTATTATATTTCCTAAGACATAGTATATGTAATGTATGTATGTATGCGTATATATATATATAGGCAGCTATCAAATATTGATAACATATTGATAAAGAGAAAAATGATATGCAAATAATAGACCAAAAGAAATGCAAAAGAAAGCAGAATGATCACAAAAGCATTAGATTTCCCCACTTTTGAAAGAACTTTATTTTTGCTTCATAAAAGTAGGTATGATAGCCAAAATAATTTAAAATGTCATTTTTATAAATCCCAATTAGCAAACAATTGTACAATATAAACTTTTCTGTTTGGAGGACTAATTAGGTTAGGTTATGTGGGTAGGTTATTTTCTGAAATATGTCTTTGATATCCTTTTACACATAACATCATTTATTTTCTGCCGTGTATATATGCATATAGAGGAAAACTGCTACTGTAATCACAGTGAAAATAAATGCAGTCTTTTTGCATTCTTATTTTTATGGATTCTAAATTACATAACAAGAAAGAACAATGGCATCTATTGTTTACAAACATAATAGCATATTAAAAGTTTTTAAAATTATTATTTATAGGAACCTGCCTCATCAGACTCAGATTCCTCAGCAGCAAACAGAAGGTGATTTTTATGTTTTTTAAATAAAAATAAATGAGCCGGGTTATAAAGAAATGAAATTTACATAAAATGGAAATAGTATGGAGTCATACAAAATACTGTGTTCCAGAAGTTCTGACTTCATTTCAGAGTAACTAATGTTCAGATTAAACAAAATCTGAAACAAAAAATTGTTTCTTCCTAGATTGGTTAAATGAAACACAAAAATGGTCATGGATTCTCTATTTCTAGAAAATAATGGGATTCAGAACAACTGTTGTCTACTGATCTGTAGAATACCCAGTTCTAAGAGCCATGTCGGTTATTGAGTTCACAGCAGCAATAACAGTAATAGCAATAACTCAATACATTGCTGATGTCTTGTTGAGTTTAGCTGTGAATATCATTCTGTTGATTGTGGAGGCTCCAAAATATATTTGAAGATGAAAGCACTTACATATATAAAGCCTCTAGAATCTCAACCCCAAGAGAAACTAAGAATGCACATACCTAAATAGCAGGTTAACCAAAGCAATCAGTGCTGCACTTTTTGTTTTTTCCTGTCTTGTCTGGGAATATAGTACATATGCATGAACACACACCTTTAAAGTGATTTCAACATTATATCAGCTTATCATTTGAAAACCATAGGACATTAATTCACCAACTCCAATTTACATTCAAGAACCTGTGCAAGAAACAGCAGCAGCATATATTCTGGACAGCCAAAGCAAAGTATGATAGCAAAAAACAATCCGCTTTTTATTCAGCCTGGGCTGTCTGGTCTGCTAGTAGCCAGAATATCACCCCTTTGAAGAAAAACCCTAGTCTAGTCTAGTCAAGATCCCTTGTAACAATTTCTTCTTTTGTAGTTCATTCTTTAGTCACTATCTGTTAAGAATGATTAAATCCAGAATGACCCCTTGCCATACCATGCACTCTATAATGCCTGCTTTTCTCCAAAGCTCCAGCCAGATCACATGACCATCCAACTTAAATCAGGACAAATAGAGACAAAACTATTCCTCCTCTCTGATGGTCCAAACTCAAGCTTTCAAAATATAACAGTTTAACACCCAAAAGAAAGAGAACATAATATCTAACTATATAGCTGGAACAGAACACTTGTGGTAGACTATAACATTTTGGACCCGCATCTAGATTCAACCAGTCCTGCCCTGTAATCTGTTTGCAACAGAAGTATATGTTTCAGTTCATCAACAGAGAATCCAAAACGGGCTACACATTGCATGAATACATATGAAGGAGATTTTGCAGATCCCTATTACTGAACAGACTTATTGCAATCTTTTCTTTTTCTTTAATTTAGTATTAGATTAGTTCTTGGACCATCAATCAGAGCAGAATGAGAAGAGATGGGGAGATTTGCATTACTGTTAATTATCAAAATTCATTTAAATGCAGTTATGTTAACATAGATATTGGAGGCAGGCAATAAATTAAGCTTTGGGCTATGCAGGCCACAAGGAATTTTTTTTTTGAACCTGGAGGTTCATCTGAACCATTTCAGGTCAGGTATGGCTTGGCAAATCCAAAACCTGAAATACTTGATTTTTCAAGGATTTGGACAAAACAAAATCCAGATGGATTTCCTAATATTTGTGCAAATCACTTCGTCTTTTGTCTCTGCGTGGCCCAGCTGTCATATTCCATATGTCATTTCTTGCCTGAGCTGCTGCCAATGTCTCATCAATCCCCATCCCACTAACCCCCTCCCTCTCCTTTCAGCTACACAGAATGTCCCAATATGGCATATATTCCATCAGTTTGCTCATTCCCTTGATCTTCTGAATGCCTTCCCTTTTCTCCCTTCCCATATCTTGTGAACTACTGTTATGGAATTTCTATTGGCTCTTCCTCTGGAACAAAAGAACTTCATTTCATCTTATACATGAAGGAAAACAGCCCAATTTTGATCTGGGAAAGCTATCTAAATCCAGCTATGCTCCTCAAGTAAAGGTTTATGTGAAACATTTTGCACATGCTTCATAAATGGCAAAAACTAGATAGAAGATTCACCTAGGAAGATAATTGAGCAGCATTTTAAAAAGTAATTTATGCTAAGTTTTGATACAGTATAATAATCCATTTCATGCAGCCAATGTGCTTGGTAACCGTCAAGTGTTAGAAACTTCACATAACTGATAAATTGATGTTAAACTAAAAAATCTATGCTACTGTAAAGTGTTCATCAGTCTTCAAGGTACCACAACTCTCTAGTTTTTGCTGCAAAAACTTTGAAGGCCACCCCTCTGGAAAATTATGACAGGAATTCATTTGTGAGAGATGTGTATTCAATTTATTTATTTTTATTACTGCTTTCGGGGACTAAAGGAGAATTTCGCATGACAACATTTCAAAGATTGGAGGCAAGTATTACATTAGTATCACTTTTTTTTCTACCCAGTGAAAAACAGTGATAAAAGAATCTAAGCTCCTGCGTTGCTAATCTGGTTTCCAGCAATTACAGACAGCATAACCAGTAATATGGGCTGCTGGGAATCATAGTTCAGGAACACTTGAAGTTACAAATTCCATCCTTGTTTATTTTATCTTTATTGTCTTTATTTTTATGCATTCCAGATATTCACTTTTTTAGCTTTATGCAGAACAAGTTCAATATATCAGTTGCTTCTTAAATCTGATACAGATTCATCATGATTATCCTATAATTTAAAACTACATTAACTTTTGAATCTAATACCCTTATCAATTGTCGTTTTCAGGTAAATGGTATCCCTGAAGAAAGAAAATTTACAGAAGCGATTAATTTGTAATTAAATCAAACACCAATACAAGATTTCATTTCCTTATTTGCTCCATTGACACATGAATGTTTCTAATGCATGCCTAGAGAATATTCTGATGTCAAGTATCATTTCCATATTGTTATATGTACTGTATCTTTTTATACTTTGGATATTTTCAACAAATTTGTAAAATACTAATTTTTATATTAGTTAATTAAAACATTTATAAGGCACTCAGCTATTCATTATTTCAACTAGACATTGTTAAAAGTATTCTTTTGTACTATGTAAAATGTCCAGTATTCATGTTAAGGTTTTGTTAGAAAACTAAAAAGTGAAGTTAAAGCATGTTGCATTTTAATTTAATGGAGTCTTTTTGCAGGAAATTTTGAACTAAGTGTAATTCTTTTTCTGCCATGCTTTGTATATGGAAATTGTTAAATCAGAAAACCAGCAATACTAGATGTTAATTAAGAATATATTCCATTCTTAGCACTAATCTTGATTTCCTGTGCTATTATTCCATACTGTATTTTTAGAATGAAAATGGATATCTTAGCATTATTTTTCATTACTCCAGCTACATCTAGTTTAATGAAGGTTTTTTTAAATTGCAATTTGCTAAATATTTCTAATTCCTAATGACCTATCCCCAAATGAAAATATATTACATATTCTTCTGTTGCATATTCTAAATAAATTGGAGATTCTAAATATTGAATGAGTTGCTTTTGTCCAATGAGATACTGATGGTGCTGCCCTTGAACACTTAAGCACACATCCACACACAACGAGGTGTGGATCTTTAAACCTCGTGACATCTTAGGAAGAAATCTTTTTGCATAATGCATTCAAGGAACTTGCCTTACTGTCATGCAGTTTCTTCATCAAATTTTAGAGATATTTTTTCATATTCAATTGTTGCAGTTTCTAACAATGGGCATCTAATTGCTATACAAATTTGATCTGCTGAGAAAGGTTTCTGGAATAGATCAGTTATTCCAAAAATTACAGGTGAATGGTGAGTGAGTCCTTCATCCCTTGAGAATGCAGTTATAAAAAAGTGATTTTGAAAATTGGCAAATAGGAGACGCAAATAATAAAATGAAGGAAAATATACTACTGCTGATTTAAGAAAGATGAATCAAGAAATGAATACCCACAACTGAGATATATGCTATTATTTAATTAATTTATTAAATGCCATACATCTCCCATGGCATGATTCTGGGGACCTTACAATGTTAAAAAAATATGAAAACATGAATATAATAAAACAAATTAAGCACTATAAAAGTATAAATTATCAATTATAACTAAAAGATGGGGGAGGGGAGTAGGATTAGGGGAGGGGAGATCTGTTTTTAATCTATCAATCACCACCTGTGTGATGGTCCCCCATTGGAATCTCCTGGGCAAACTAGCAGAGCCAGATTTTCAAGCGCTTGGCATCCCAGAAAGCTTGAAGATTCCTTTTTCTTTAAGCAGGCAATTGACCTCAACTGGTAGCCACTTTAGCCATCTTATCCTGTGACGAATTTTACTAAGGATTAGTTTATTGTTAAAAAAACCACACAAAACTGACCAATGGAGACGACATAAAATTTGTGATGATAAAACAACTATTCATTTTCTGTCCTATGATCTGGGAAAGTCACCTGAGGATTTGCTGAAGAATGTGAAAAGATCCTTTATTCTTTGTTAAATAAGAGTTTAGTTTCTAAAGCAGATCTCAGTGAGTGAAAGTAGAGCTATTTTTACAGGTTGCTATGGGGATGTAGTTTAATATTTATATAAAACTTTTTAACAGCCATTTAATTTTTCAACCAAATTTAAGCAACAAAGTTTTGCGCAATTTGTGTTTGCATAATATGCACAATACCATTGTTACTCCTATAGTTATGAGGAGCAAAGAAAGTTGTTTTCTAGACATGAAACATTCAAGATACTTCGAGCTGTTCCAACATAATATTCAAACAATTTCATTTTTTGTGTAGCATAACCCAATTGAAACATTGTATCAAAATGAAGCTCCTTATTGTGTTTTTCATGAAGGAATTGTAATTCAAGGTCATTTTCCTTTTCTGCAAATCTGATAAACAGTAATTTTAAATTATATACAGCAAAACATTAGGTCCTATTTTTTTACTGGAGCCTTTTATGAAAGGATTATTTTTAACAATATATTTGCAATATTTTATATAAGAATTGTATAAGTAATATTGTAGTATTTTCATGTATTTTATGTCAGAGGATAAGCCAGGGATTTTTTAAAAACTTACTTTTTAAAAAAAAATAAAAGACACACATACACATAACACTCCTTTACTTAACTGATGCTCCTTTAGTACAAAAATAAGCACTTACACCACATTTATTTAAACCTTAAATTACTTCATATTTTTCACATAAATTTGAAATATATTCTTTAAAAAATATATAGCAAACAAGTGCAATATTTCAAACTTAAAAAATAATCTTTAACCAAATCTGTACAACAGATAAATAAAATATCTATAGTACTCAAATTGTAACATAACAAAACACTCCCAAATGAACAAAAATTCTCACTGGATCTCATTTGTACATTCAATTCCTGACTTGCCAGCTATTACATCCATGTTAAACAAAACTGAAGAAAAAAAATGCAAATCATTAATGGTAAAACAACTTTTCACACCTGTTGAAATAAATGGTCAGATAAACACAGGACTTACACAAGAAGCTAATGTAACAAACATTTAACATTTTGGAACCTATTATTATTCCTATTATTATTTAGTGGGATTTCCTCTTCTCATTTCCCATTGTTTAGTATAATCTATTACAATGGGAATTATGAGTTCCTAATTCCATACATCAAAACACACTAATAAATAAAAAGCCCTATAATTGCACATATGCATAGTAAACAATACTGTCTATTCATTCTTCAAGTGCTAAAACTGGATGCAACATGCAGACATATTAGGGACATGTTGCAACTGATATCAAAGATAAGTCCCCAATGAACATACCATTAACATACCTCCTAAGGTGTTATTTTTTTAAAGGCAGACATGTCTTTGCCAAAAAACTCCTGAAGCACTTCAAAATGCTCTTTAGTTTTCAATGCCCCAAAATGTAAAAAAAAAAAAAAAAAAAAGTAGATTAAACACACCATTTCACCACAAACCTCCAGTTTTCAAACTTAGTGCTAAAGCTGATACTGATAAAAAGCCAATGAGGGATAGGTTTTAAAAATTCTGAATTTTTAATGTGAATATGCATCTTAGAAGCTACATATTCCACACATGTTAGTATACTGGATAATACTTATAATCTTATTTTGACTACAAATTGCCCAGAATACACTCCAAATTGCCAGAATTAAAATATCAGAATTGGCATATTCCACTTAATTTTTTCAGATTAAGTCATACTATTTCCTTCAAATTCAATTATTATATACGGCATTAAACCTATGCACAGCATGCTTAGGAAGAGGGACAGAAATATTACTGAGAATATAGCTAAATATTAATGGAATTTAAAGGGCATATGTAAACCACAATGAAGCATTTTGTATTTTAAAACTTTATAATACTATTCCCGAACTACCTGTTTTGCATGGGATTGTGCATGATTAATTTCAAAAAGAAATTACAACAGCTTCATAGCCCTTTTAAAACAGTGATTGGTAAAATAGCTTTGAAATTCCTATATTTGAGGAGGTAATTTTTTTTGTCCTTACTTCTCATGCAGTCCATGCAAATTCTGAATAATTCTCCCAAGCCAAAAAGTAATTCTTACAGAAATGATAGAACAATCACAGCTAAATGCCCAACTTCTTTGAAGAAGTGTGTCAGATAAAGTTATCTGGTTCCAATGAAATTCTTTTCATGAAAAAAAGAAAAACTGAAGTAAAATGTAACTCAGCAGTATACCAGAAAGGAAAATCTCAGGAAATATTACATTTTCAATTAACTAAAGACTTGAAAATACTGATTAAAAATAAACAGTGGAAGAAAAATAAGACTGCTCAAAATATTCAAAATGAATGTCAATCATTATACACAGAGAATTTGCTGAAGATCTACTGAACTGAAATGCAGTTTGTAAACATTAAGATTATATTTCAGTGTCTTTTTATCCCTCAGTTCTTGACAATTCCCCAGAAGTAATACATATACTTAGAAATTTAAAATAAATCACTACAGACATTTTGTTCCCAGATGCTATGCAGTATTTTGTTGAAGCCTTATGGTCTTCAATGATTTCTCTATGTGATTCCAGGAATTCAAAATGCCATCAAGAGGTGAGTTATGTAATTTGTTGCAGCATAAGCAGTTTTGTTTTTCCATACAGTGAATGTAAATAATTATTAATCATTTTAAGAAATGCTTCCAGAAAAAGTCTTAAATGCCTTTAGCTGAGCTCATTTTGCTCGATTGTACATTAATTTTAGAAAGATTTGTAAACAGAATAATCCTCCAGCAGAAAAATCATTTTTTTTCTCCCCATAGTGTTATATATAATGCATTCCTATTTTCCTGAATTGATGTTATCCTTAGACAACATATACATGTTTAGTGTACTTCCTATGTTTCTTTTTCTTGTGCTCCACAGGAACAGAAACAGAGTTGGGGGAGTATGTAATTCCAGCTGATTTTCATTTATTCAGGAGATATAAAATGAAGCAGAAGCAATGACTGAAGGATTTTGTGAAAGTTAACACCTTCACTGTTTTTGAAAAGATGATAAAAAGAGAAATCCGGAGAAAAACACACATGCCCATATTAATCTTTTCAGCAGCATTACATTATCTTTTGGAACAACAATCTGTGCAAGATCATTTGTGATCTGGGAAATTTCATGAGCCACACAGACAAATATAAAAGTGCTGACAATAATATTGAGCATGGGGGTTCCTGGAATAAGGACCAAGATTCCTTTTGTATCTGCTGCCAGCCAAATGTGATACTGACAGATGAAGAGCTGGAAAGAAAATATAATAAGAATTAGAATTATGGGATACTGGACATTTGAACACATGGGCTGCTACTACATACTGTAAGCTTAGTGAAACAGATTATCTCTATAGCAGCAAAGCATCATTACTAAGCTACTAACTGATGAAGAAGCAAACTCCCTCTAGTAAGGGTTGGTGACTTTTATTCAATCTGGAATATAAATTGCTTTCTTTATTCACAGTGAATATCAAATCTAAATTGCTTTGTACAAATGGGGGGGGGGAATCATAGTTTCACCACTGCGTGGTGGCATAGTACTTAAGAGTGCAGTATTAGAGGTTAACTCTGCTGATTGCCAGTAGTTTGTTCCTGACAGGTACAAGGTTGACTCAGCCTTCCATCCTTCCGAGGTTGGTAAATGAGGATTCAGACTGTTGGGGGCAATAGGTGGACTTTAAACCACTTAGAGAGGGCTGTAAAGCACTGTGAAGCGGTAAATAAGTCTAAGTGGTATTGCTTTTGATATATATTAGTTCTGTCAATGCAATCCAATAATGTTCTCTTCTGCGATTTTCACCACGTAAGCCATATGAGAGCCAAGGTGGCGCAGTGGTTAAATGCAGCACTGCAGGCTACTGCTAGATCAGCAGTTCAAATCTCACCGGCTCAGGGTTGACTCAGCCTTCCATCCTTCCGAGGTGGGTAAAATGAGGACCCAGATTGTTGGGGGCAATATGCTGACTCTCTGTAAACCGCTTAGAGAGGGCTGAAAGCCCTATGAAGCAGTATATAAGTCTACTGCTATTGCTATTGCTATATGGTGACGTTTGTTGCAATAACAGAATGAAACATCTGTCAAGTCACTCGGGAGGCTTGGATGCCTAAGGGTAGATTTTTAACGTGAGTATCCTAGTGGTATTTATGTTAAACTGCTACATGACACTCCTTTCAAAACTGTCCATATTTGCATAATTGTCCATGTGGGTTACAAGGCCTGATGATTGTACTTCATCTTTAGAAAAAATATCGGGTCAAAACAATGGGATGAGACCCCAGGTAAAAATATGGTAATAGCCAAGTAAAACATGCATTTTCATTTAATTCTATTTAACTTTACTTCGTTTTGTATCCCATTAAAAATTGCAATCAAGAAGGAATATTTTAAAGTCAATATAGAACACAATCCACATGCTTTCTATGTGATGCTTTATTAATGAATTCTTATTACACCCAATTTAGATGTTTCAGTTTTAAAATTAGAACTATGTGATGCTACTTGCCTCAAGAGAAATTCTGCCAAACCATGCAAAAAATGAACTGTATACTGAACGAGCATAGCCAGGTATATTCCTAATTAGGATGAAAGCTAAAATCTGAAAGACAAAAACAAAATACCATGTAAAATATATAGCCAGTTTATTCTATGCATTTAGGTTACACAACCAACTGAAGATTATAAGAAATTCAAATTCTGTTAACATGAAAATTACCAAGGAATAAGCAAACTGCTAAATTTTATCAGATACAAAAATTACAACCTACACCTGAATATCTTTACAAATACTTTCCTCAAAAATGAGGACCTATTAGTCCTAAATTGAGTAACAACAAATTGCTGAGCTAAGTTCAAGCCAACCTGAGTTCAACACACAGTGAACAATTTCTGCTTCAAGAGTCACATATATTGCTAAGATTTAAAGGACTGCAAGTGTCTATATGCATATGTGTTGTGGCCCAGCAGGAGCCGTTGGAGCTGCTACCAGACTCCGACAGCGAGGTGCCCTATGAGTCAGCCCTGGAGGATGTGGAGGACCCTGGACAGGGTTCTGACTCCGAGCAGGGCACCGAGAGACTGGTTGGCCACCAGGTGGCGCCTGACCCTTGGATCAGTGGGGAGGAGACAAGGGAGAGGGATCCAGAAACCAACAGTGAGTTGTTCTGGGATGCACGCAATCGAAGAGCTACTTGTCAAGAACAACTACGTAATTACAGGAGGTAATTACGCTCAGCTGATAGTCATTAGGCTCCTCTCCAGACTATAAAAAAGACTGCTTGTGCCACGCCCTTCTTGCAGAAGTCAACGCTTTGACTAAAGAGAAACAAATTTGGCAGGCTGGATTGCTGCCAGTTTTTGTTCAGCCACCGAGAGTCTGGTCTTGTTATTAAAGGACATTCTCATTAAGCGTGTCTCGGCTTTCGTTACTGGACGAAGGAGGGGTCAGAACACATATGTATGATTATCATGCTAGAGTGCATGCTTTAGCTTCTTGAGGCTTTCATATGATACAAAAAAGAAATCTGGAACAAAGATTTACTAGATATTCTGAAGAATCCTATTCCAATGTCTACCAGGATTAATTTAAAAGAGAAAAAAAAATCTTAAATCTAAAATATTTTTCTGTACAGTTGTTGGGAGACTGAAAGCAGGGATGTGCACTTTTTTTCATTTGCTCCCAAAATATTTCATTTAGGAATACATCAATACTGGCATTATGGATATGATTTGTGCTTTTCTAAAAGTACATTCATCACAGATGGTATTCCAGATTATTATTTTGCAGAACAAAATAATAATGAAGAATGTCAAAAATGCCCATACTGACATGCTCTTGGGAATAACTGTAAAATTTCATGAGAAAACACTGTCTCATTTTGCACATCTCTGATTAGAAGTATTTCAGTTATAGAATCCATAATTTATGTCTAGTGAAAGAAAAATTAACCAGAAATGCCTGCTATAAACATGTATTATAGCTATATACGCCACTGTGGCAGTCCCCAAGCTTTCCAGGTCCAAAGCAGCAGTGGGAAAGGTGCGGGTTTCATGCACGCAATCTAGCTCCCATGCATGCACAAATAAAATTGTGTGTGCTTGGCAGCCATTTGCATGGCTTGGTTCCCAATGGATCGTAGACTAGTACAGTCCGCAGCCCGAAGGTTAGGGTCCCCTGCTCCATTAATCAACAAAATGCTTAATTATTGAGTCAATTAATTTGGCTTTGCTCTCTTCTTTGTGAATACGAGTTCACAAAGTTCACGAATTTTCTTTATAAAATATAATACTTTGTGCTTTATTAGCTATATGTGTCAATTTAATCATAGATATGGCAAAGAATATAATTACCTGCACAACTGAAACAGAAGGATGCATTTCATTGCATTCAGTTTTATTCTTACAACTACTTGCCCAGATGGAATATGTCTATAAATTTAAAATAAAATAAGAGCCAAATAAAGCAATTATTTTTTCAATTATTTATGAAAACAGATATTGCATTCAGCCTAAGATAAATATCCTTGAAATAATTCAAATTTAAAACACTAATTGTCCCTTTCCATAAGTGTCTATTAGCAGATAGTCTTGGTGACATGTCACTTAAGCCTCCAATTTAATAAAAACAGTATTTAGGCATCGTAGTTTAGAAACGTACCAGAAAAAACACTACTGAAATAAATAAGAAAATATTTGAAACTTTGGTAGGAAAAAGTGGTTCTCCCTTTCCTTCTGAGAGGACATGCCGTTTCTGAAAAGTTAGATAAATGAAAGCAAACAACATTCCATGGAAAACAACCTGTAAGAGAAAAGAATATTGCTTTATCTCAACATTTAACAAACATTAATTTAAGATTATAGTTGGAGTAACATTAAATGTATATTCCCTTTTAAAAATTTTATTTTGCTTTGAAACTGAAATTATAATTTAAACATGAGAATATAGCTATTATAAGATCACATAAAAATATATATGAAAAAATTAAAAATACATACATATCGATCTAATTTCCATCTAAACCACCATTCATAGACGCTCCCATTTAGTTCAAAAAATGTGGACAATGGCCATATAGAAAAAACCTTTTCAAATAGATCCTGTAAGAAACAAACATATATGTTGTACACAACGGCTATGTTACAGTACTAGGTCATCTGACACAAATACTCAATTTCCGTGAGTAGAAATATATTTAGAAGAAAATAAAAGATTCAATTAAAAAATTAGATTTAACATGAGGGCTCATATTGAAAGATGAAATTCTTCTTCATCTTCAGCATTTTAGCAGAGACCTAAAGCTTTTGTGCAAAATTGATTGATATTTGGAACTGGGTATAATTCCATCCACCTTGACTAAAGTCAGTTCCAGCTGAAGAAAAGAACTGCCATCAATATGCTTCACTTATTTTATTTTTTTACATCCCATAAACCTGGCATTTTAACCGGGGTGTGTAGACGTTTTATATCCGCTACATATGAAAGGCAAACATCCAGAAAATATAATTAATCTTAGTATTTAATGATAGGAAAAATGTTATTTCATATCAGATTCCATCTAATGTACGTTAACATTTTTTTTAGCAAAATGGGATTACATTCATGAAGCATTATATCTAATCAATACCTTATACCTGTAGAAAAAAAACAACAGTTTTATTCCTCAACACCTTTTATTCCTAAATACTTTTAAAATGAAATAATTTCATATTTCAATATAATGGCCACATATATTAACCTATTCACTTCCCAAGTCTTAATATAAATACATAGCTAAAACTATTAGTACAATAATTCTTTGAAAAGGAAATAGTATTTTAAGATTAATCATGCGGTATGCATAAGTATAAGGCTGAATTTCCCACTTCCTTAATAGTTTCCAGATCTTTGCCTACTGAACAGCATGTTTACTGTACATATTCAGGATGATTAATTAAAAGGCTAATTATAAAATGGAATGCTAAAAAATACGGAAATATAATATATAGCCAGCAACAGCTACAAACCACTGCAAGGATACACCTTCAGTGATGCATCACACAATTTTCATCATTTATATTCCCTGCTCTCCATAGATACCCATCTGTGTATAGATTTATATGTACAGGCAGTCCTTGACTTATTACATCAATTGAGCCCAAAATTTCTGTTACTGAGACATTTGTTAAGTTAATTTTGTTTCTTGCTATAGTTGTTAAATGAATCACTGCAGTTGTTAAGGGAATAACACAGTTATTGAGTGAATTTGGCTTTCCCCACTGACTTGCTTGTCAGAAGGTGGGTAAAGGGTGATCATATTATCCTGGGCCACTGTAACTGTCATAAATATGAGTCAGTTTTAAAGTATTTGAATTTAGGTCATGCAACCATTGGGTTGTTGCAACAGTCATGAGTGTGAAAAAAGGTCATGTCATTTTTTCAGTATTGTTATAACTTTGAATGATCACTAAATGAACTGTTGTAAGAGGACTACTTGTAATATGACTCCATGGACATCCATATATGTACGTAAAATTCATATTGTACATATCTCCAAATAGTGTAACATTTGGTAAATAGCAATGTCTGCATGCCAAAGTAAATTATTGTATTATGTAACAACATAACATATAAGTATGTGTTTCAGACATGAAAAATATATACAACTCATTCTTCAGCTGTGTCTTCAGAAGTGTAAATTTTTATTACAAAAACGTTTATGAATTTTGGGGATATTAAGTTAAATTATTGATACACAGTTATCTATATACAATTTTAAATATTTGTCACTGTTTCCAAAAATATTTTTTGCATAATTATGATATATTTTTCCAGACAATTCCTAAAACTAGATAAAGAGAACCCAATTAAAGAAATGGGTCAAAAATTATACTTATTTATTTAGGATATATAAAAACAATCATTTTGGGTCATATTTATCCAGAAATACTGAAAAATTTCAGTACTATTCACAAGTCCATAAGCTCCACAGTATGCTTTTGTTTGTGGTGGTTTGGCAATTCTTGTAGTTGTTTCAAAATGTGCTCTTTTGTTTGTTTGCTTGTATGTGTGGGCACTCACACGTACACTTAATAAAACATCCAAATAATCTTTCCTTTGATTTCTGTTTAGAACATTTTTGTTCCTAATATCCTACCACATTTATTAATAGTAGATGTAGAAAAATAAAAAAATAAAAACTCTTAAAACTAAATATCTAACACCCTCTCGCCATAATTAAAAAGCACAGGCTAATGTGCATTATAAAAACAGATGCCTCATTTTTGGATTGTCAGGCATTTCAAAACCCAATTTGTCATAAAATGGTTAATGCATTACCATATAGGTAAAAGCATGTTAATTGTTTTCAACAAAAATACCTTGTTCTTTTCGAACATAATAGATTGTTACCTTGCCTGTTCCAACATTGTAAATGCTTTCTCTTAAGTGTTAATTCTATATTGAATTTGTATTCTACCACACTTAAAGTTCAATACAAACCTCAGAGTATGCTAAAAAATAAATGCAGACAAACAGGAATCCTAATTTTAACAGCAAGCCAGAATGCCAGAAGAAACTACCTGTAGAAAAGCAACAATGAAGAGAAATTATTATTCATTTTTAGAGAAAATTTTCATATTATTTTTAATACAGTAAACACATTGTGTAAATCCTGTGATTAGGTTAATACATTGAATAGCTTTTTTTGGTAAGACTTGGACAACTATATATTGAGCTGCAAGAGAGCACTATAGTCCTTTTTGTAGTGCATCATCCTTTTTCTTTCTGTAGTGCATCATCTATATGTTAGAGCCCACCCACGCCCACTCCCATTTCCAATCTTCCCAGGATTTCCTTCCAGACACTCCCTTCAGCAATCATCACAACCATCAACAACATCTGATCATACCATCCCCAATGAAACCTTTCAACTAGAATTTTCTACAGTCTTGAACTACTTCTTTCTATGGTAACTATATTTAAGATAAGAAACTCGTTTCACTCCATATAATTTTGGTTTGGGCCTGGGCCAAGACCACCTGAAAATAATTGTTTTGTGCATAAAAAGAGCCACATATATATAACTTTTAGTAAATTCCTATTTAGCAAAGATGGGGAAATGAATAGAGAATTTTTAAGATATTCAAATGCTGGGAGAAAAATAATTGAGTATTAAATGGTGATTGTTAGCTATATTAACAGTTTTTGGGTGTAAAATGAAATATTTACCATTGGCTTTCTTCAGGATAATTTGAGGCCACAAAGCTAATGTAATATATATGATTAAAAACCAGAAAGTGACTAGTGGAACGAAGTAATAGAATTGGTAAGATCGATCCATTACAACGCATAGCACCACAACCAGGAAGTTCAGTCGAAACAAAACCTGTTAATATTGAGAAAAATACCTAAGTATATGGCAATGAAATATTAAATAAATTTATCGGTACATTTTAATATAATCTTAATCTGATTGTAATTTCACCAGAAATGTCAGACTATTTTAGGCACATTTGTAGTTTAGATTATTTCTATTACAATTTAGATGAGTAACAATTTTGTAACTCAGGCTCTAAAAAAGTTGAGTTAAAATTCAGTTTAAAAAACTCTTAAAATTCACATATAACACTTTCTTGTTTAGCCACAGGAATCTGCATTCATTTTGGAATATAGATTCAAACTACAGATTTTCAGATCTAGGCAAAATATCTCCCTTTTGCTGCAATAGAGCCAGTCTAAAGCAGATTTGCAGAATTCCAGTTCAGCAGTTCCAGCTAATGATTAGAGATTTAGAAACACATTTATCATATTAGTTTTGTTATCTACAATTACAGGGCCTGATACATTGTGCATGGTAAAGAAAAACGATACAAGATGTTGCTATTAAAGGTGTATCATCTGGAAATTTCACTTCCGTTTTAATGGATGAAATGTCTACATTGTAATTTTAATAAGAGGTAATTTGTAGCTTAGTACTTTGCCCACAAAGCAATTTACAAGTTCTCCAACTTAACCATTTTGCAGTCAAGAACATACACATTGTACTCATAAGATATTGGCAAGATAAAAAAAAAATCTGTCCAATGAATTTAGAGATAAACTGGATGCTAAAATAAAGATCCATTATGAAATTTTCTATAATGCAATATGGTTTGCTTTTAAATAAAAGTAGTTAAGACTTGCCAATCTTGTAAGAGCTAAAATAGCTTTTACGGGATTGAAAGTATGATGGGATATAGTGGGCAAGCCATTACAAGATGAGTAACACTTTTGGTCCAATATTTTTCCCCTCTGGCCATTGATGTGGAAAAAACTGCTCCATGGATCTTCTTGTTGGGAGGGAGAGGCAATCACTAATATTGGTCTGCTTCAGAGGTGGGTTGCTAATTTTTTTACTATGGTTTGGGTGTGCTCCTATATGTGTGCGCTTCTGTGCATGCGCAGAAGTTTCCGGGTGAGTGGGCGGAGCCTCCCACTGCCACTACCTTTTCAACCGATCCAGGCAGAACCAGCAACCACCTCCGGTCTGCTTAGTTCTCAATCTTTATCCTCTCTATCACTATCCTTAAGATTGAAAAAAGAAAATCCACACATCACAACGGTCCACATCTTGCCTATCTCATCTAGTCTACTGCCAGCTTTCTCTACAAACCTGTCATGTTGTAGTTTTCTAGTTGGTGAGCAAGAAAGAAAAAAAAAGTTGGAAAGCCTACCCCTGCCCCCCCACTTCTGGCATGTATCAATCTTAAACATGGTTCATGGTCCCCAGTAGCTTTGGAGCCAGTTCCCAAACAAAGAATGGTTCTAGAGAACTCCGTTCTTTGATATTACTGTGTAGTTCTGCCAATTTTGCCATCTTCTTGTTTCATCTTGATAAGCCACAAGATCCACAATCTTTCTTTAATTTTTTTTTCTTTTCCATCTGTTTTTGGTTCAGATGCATATGTAGTGTTGCTTCTTTTATTGTTGTTTTTATTATTTAATGCCAGACATTTCATAACAATTTAATTTGGTTGAAAATAATGATTCAAGAATTCTAGCAGGCAACTTAAAACTTCGAACCAATATGTTTATCTGAACTTTAGGTTAGAAACTAGAGCCTTTTTTTCTAAGCTTTATAATGCCTGGGAAGGAGGCAATTCTCTTTCTGAAATAGATACAGTCTGCAGTTACCAGGTTTATAAAATAGTTGCTTAAATTTTATTAGGCTTAGAACAAATTTCATAATTTTTATCTCAAAATGGAATTGAAGGAAAGCCCTTTTCTAAAAGGCACAAGTGTGTAAAGTTTCCTCAAATGAATACAAAAGTCTAGGCATTATGAGATGGAGGTATGTATATAAAAGTTTCTTACCTGACACACTCTATAAATGCCAAAATCTCCTTTAATCCAAAAGTATGAGAAATGTCCATAGCCTGTTTGGAATAGATATGCAGCAACCAAAACACGGATGTGCATGTACACTGGCAGGAACTATGAACAAAAACATAGATGCATTAAAAAAAATCAAGTAATTCTCACTGATTAAATTCCAATTTAAAAATAATGATATATGAAAACCATTTGATTTTAATTTTGTCTCAGTAAACCTCTATATTACTAGATGTTAAAGCTCCATTCCATATTTATTTTGTCTTTTCAATACATCCCCAACTAACCATTCATTGACTTCATGATGAAAGAGACAGATCTTTTTATATGTATGCATGTAGGAACTAAAGTCAAATAATGGAAGCAACATAGAAGCATTTATAATAAATAGATAGATAAACAAACAAACAAACAAACAAACAAATAAATAAATAACAAAACAGTTTAGATATAAAGACTGGACATTGTTCCAATAACTCCATCAGAAGAACAAAATAGTTACTCTCCTTAAAACCATACACAAAAAGCCATAATTAAAACAGCTCTCCTAAATAGATGACACACCAGTGAGGTGATAAATAATATTACATTTCATTTGCATCAATTAGCATTGTTTGCTAATATTATCTTATAATTATCACTGTTTTCAAATCTCCCCAATAGAAAGTACCTATGGAGGTCCAGCAAATCCGAATCGAGCCAAGCATTTTTTGACAACCTACACCAGAGATTACGTTCGGGCAATTAGGACGGCTAAGAAAACACACATTGCATCTCTGGTTGCGTCTGCTGAGTCGCGCCCAGCCGCCCTGTTTAGGATAACCCGTTCCCTCCTAAATAGGAAGGATACGGGCGATCCGCTGCAGGGCAGGGCTGAGGACTACGTCCAATTTCTCGCAGACAACGTTGCTCGGCTCCGGGCAGACCTGGACTCCAATTCTGCAGTACCAGCCGAGGCACTAGGGGATGATCTGGTAAGCCATCGCTGGATTGAGTTTCAAGCTGTTACCCCTGAGGATGTGGACAAGGCCATGAGAGCTGTAGGTGCCTCCACATGTGTGCTGGACCCGTGCCCCTCCTGGCTGGTTGTAAACAGCAGGGAGGTGACACGAGGCTGGATCCAGGCGGTTGTTACCGCCTCTCTTCGGGAGGGGATCTTTCCCCCCGCTTTAAAGGCGGCGGTGGTGAGACCCCTCCTGAAGAAACCATCCTTGGGATTCCAGGGGAGGGGCTTGCCGCCGACGGTAGCTTAACGAAGCTGCTCTCAGAGTTTTGGTTTGTATATCTATTTAAAATCTTAGATATCTCTTTTTCCAGGCAAGGAAAAAGCAGGGAGGGACCCCAGCTAGTTAGAGTCCTCTTTGAGGTTCACAGTCTTTATTTTTTTTGGCTGTGAATGAAAGAGAGTGATTCAACGGAAAGCTGAGTCATTACTCCGGCCAAAACTTCTCAGCTGTCTTTTTTCAGCTCAAGGCAAGTTACCCCCCCCTCTCAGTACAAGATTTTGTAATTAACTTGTTAAAGATAAATCTGAGCAGCGACCATACCGGTGAACCTTTTTTTTTCTATTTAAAATACCAGCTTCAATTTTACAAAAAACTCCTTTGTTTAATTGTTTTTCAAAATGGCGATTTACAGCCTTCGCAGTCGATATATGATATATTTAACCAACCCTGTTCTCCTGAAGATCTCTCTTTATTAACTGCCAAAGTTTACTGAAAGTATTTTATTTCAAATCAAGGTGCGCAGAGGCTTTGTTTGTTCTCTTTTTTTTTCTTATCATGACTCCCAAATCAAAGCAAATGAAACGTTTTTTAAAAAATGCTTCCCAAGTAATCGCTATAAAGCCACAGTCTTTGTCTTCTACGCCCCCTACTGGAGATTTGTTAACGAAAGAATTTCTTTTTGAAACTCTCAGAGAATTTAAAGAGGAAATGATGCAATTTATTTCGGAATTATGTGACAAACTTGATGCCAAGATTGCTCAAACAAAGGAGGATACCATCGGGGTTATAAATGTGATGACAGATTATATTGCAGGAATGGAGGATAAACTGGAAGTTTTGGAAGAAGCCAACTCTAATCTGACATCTAAAATTGAAAAGTTGCAACAGGAATTTGACAAGGCAGAGAGACAACTTGTTATGACAAACTATAAAAAAACTGCGTTTGCAATAAGACTTAGGGGATTGCGTGAAAATGATCAGGAGAATTTGAAGCTGACCTTTTCTGAGGCTCTCAATTGTTTGGTGGGAAGTCCGGGACTCAACTTTGATTGGCAGATCCAAAAAATTTACCGCCATAATTTGTGGACAGCAAAACAGAAACAGCTCCCGAGAGATGTAGTTATATACTTTGCTACAAAAGAATCCAGAAACGCGATACTACAAGAGCTTTACAATAATAGGCTGCGCATTGATGGACAGGACCTGATTGTCTTTAAAGAAATGCCACCCCAGATGTTAAGAGCCAGGAGAGACTATGTCTTTTTAACTAAAGAACTTAGAAATAAACAGATACAGTACAGATGGGAGGTGCCATTTGGTATTACAGTTACACTTGATGATCAAAAACATCGCCTTAATTCACCTTGCGAAGCTCGAGACTTTTACAATAAGATCTTAAAGGCGGGACTTCTTGAATTACCTGGACTTGTACAAAGACAAGGAGAAGTAGAAGAGAGACAACCAATCACACAGCTACAAGGCGGGAGGTGTTGTTTTTCCCCTCCGGAGGGGCGGAGGAACAGAGAATAAGTACTTAGTTATGCTTCCAAAACATTTGCTTAATTTTAACTCGAATAACTTTGTGACTCTGTCTTGTATAAAATGGTGTAGTGGTATACCGGTGAAGAGACATTAAGGCTGAAAGAAACGATGCTGATCTCCTCGGAAATTATATTGTATGGGACTTAAAAAAAAAAAAAAGATTTGATGGACAACTTTGAATTTTCATATAAACTCTTTATGTTCTCTAGGATGAGGAAGGCGGAGATTGTGATGCTTTTGGATTGTGGTTTGGTCGAATTGAGTTGGGAAGGGAGGCGTAGACGGGAGGGTAGTGAAGGTTTAATTAGAGTTTATTTTGAGCCAGAAAGCAAGTTGATCTTTATAGAAATTTTTATTTGAATATGATGTTTGGAAGGATATACTCAGGGGGTTTGAAGGAAGGTGGAGCAAATATGAGAGGAGTATGGATGATAATAAAATACATATATGGACATGGGTAGAGGCAGGATGAGAGGAGTTGGAACAGAAACCGAGAGGAATATTTGAGGTGTTTAAGTTGCTTTATAAGAGACAAATTAAAAGTTTGGACATTTAGATAAAGAGACAAGGCCCCTAGTTAGAGAATTCCATTTGATTAACCTACTTGGTTTCAACATAGTTTGAAATCCTGGAAGTAATAAATGAAATGAAATTAGGAATGATGTACACTGTTTAAGTGTACATCATAATGATGGGAAGCTGAGCTGAGCTTAATGTAGAGAGTTTATTGATTTTTTCCTGTTTTCCTTTTTTTTGTTCTTTTCCTTATTTTTTTTCCTTTATCTTTTATTTTTTATTTTTTAATCTATTTGGTTTTAATATACTCCAGACTGTGTTTGATAAAGAGTTATGCCGGTTATGGGACCTGGGAAGTCGGAAGGGGATTAGGGAGGGGGGGTTTATGGGGGGGAGGGTGGAAATATAGTTTCAACTTATAGAATAAGAATGCACTCGTATACTGTTGCTCTTTTTTCTTTCTTTTTTCTTTTTATTTCCCCCCCCCTTTTTTTTCATTTTTTTAAATTTTAGTGTAAGATATAAATTGAATAGATTAATGAATAGAGAAATACACCAAAGGGAGAAGTAGAGGGAAAGAAGAGGGAGAAGTAAAGAGGGAGAGAGAGGGGAATGTAAGGAGGGTGAGATGGAGGGAAGGGGAGAAAGGAATGTTTGAGGGGGAAGGGAAGTAGAAGAGGGGAATGTTGGAAGGGAGAAATGAAAGTTGGAGGGGGAGAAGAAAGGTTGTATGGAGGATGGAAGTGCTATGTTGGTTTTCCATGGTGGAAGATGAGTTGTGTTTACTGCTTTTTTTTTTTTGCAAATGCACAGTATATAAGTGATGGTATAAAATGAAAATGAATAAAATATTCAAATACAAGAAACCATCCTTGGATCCAGCTGTTTTAAATAACTATCGTCCAGTCTCCAACCTCCCCTTTGTGGGGAAGGTTGTTGAGAAGGTGGTGGCCTTTCAGCTCAAGTGGTCCTTGGAGGAAGCCAGTTATCTCGATCCGTTCCAGTCTGGCTTCAGACCTGGCTGCAGCACAGAAACCGCTTTGGTCGCGTTGACCGATGATCTCTGGAGAGCCAGGGATGGAGGCCATGCCTCCATCCTGGTGCTCCTTGACCTCTCGGCGGCTTTCGATACCATCGACTATGGTATCCTTTTGCGACGACTGCGGGAGGTGGGGGTGGGAGGCGCTGTTTTACAGTGGTTCTCCTCTTACCTCTCGGACAGGTCGCAGTCGGTGTTAGTTGGGGAGCAGAGATCGACCCCTAGGCCCCTAACGTGTGGGGTGCCCCAGGGTTCGGTCCTGTCCCCCCTTCTTTTCAACATCTACATGAAACCGCTGGGTGAGATCATTCGACGGCACGGGATAAAGTACCATCAATATGCGGATGATACTCAGTTGTATCTGTCCGCCCCGTGCCAACTCAACGAAGCGATGGATGTGATGAGCCAGGGGCTGGATGCTGTTAAAGACTGGATGGGGGTCAACAAGCTTGTGCTCAATCCAGAAAAGACCGAGTGGCTGCTGTGTTTCCCTCCCATGAATTGGCCAAGTACTCCATCTCTCAGGCTGGGGGGTCAAATTATACGCCCCCCAGACAGGGTTTGCAACTTGGGAGTCCTCCTGGACCCACAGCTGACCTTCGAACATCATTTGTCAGCTGTGACCAGGGGGGCATTTGCCCAGGTTCGCCTGGTACACCAGTTGCGTCCCTACCTGAACCGGGAGGCCCTCACAACAGTCACTCGTGCCCTTGTGACCTCTAGGCTGGAATATTGCAATGTGCTCTACATGGGGCTGCCCTTGAAGAGCATTCGGCGACTCCAGCTAGTCCAGAATGCTGCCGCGCGAGCGATTATGGGTGCACCTCGGTTCACCCACGTAACACCTATCCTCCGCGAGCTGCACTGGCTACCTGTTGATCTCCGGGTGCGCTTCAAGGTGTTACTTATCACCTATAAAGCCCTTCATGGTAGTGGGCCTGGGTATTTGAGAGACCGCCTACTGCCAATTACCTCCACTAGACCGATTCGATTGCATCGATTAGGCCTCCTCCGAATCCCATCTTCTAGCCAGTGCAAACTGGCAACTACCCGGAGGAGAGCCTTCTCGGTGGCTGCTCCGTCCCTTTGGAACGAACTCCCCATGGAGATTCGGACCCTCACCACCCTCCAGTCCTTCCATGCCGCTTTAAAGATCTGGCTGTCCCGGCTGGCCTGGGGTTAAGATTGTAGCCCCACTCGAATTGTACGATTGTTGTGTTTTTTTTTAACATGCTGTATTGTCTATTGTTTGTCTTCTCCCCCTCCCTCTTTTGAATTGTGAGCCGCCCTGAGTCCCCTCAGGAAAAAGGGCGGCATACAAATAAAGGCAAAACAAAACAAAACAAACAAACAAGTCAAATCTCACTTCCACAAGTGGTTGTCTCCAATTTGAGAATCATAAAGATAAGATGAAGGAAGCATATTAAGGGTAGCATTAAATATACAAAATATAATTATTCTCAAATTATTCAGTCACTTTCAGTAATTGATATTTTTATTCACATTACCTCCCTTCATACTACAAGAAAATATTAAAACTGAGACAAAGGTATATGTTTGAAAACAATCTTTAACCATCCCAATGAAACAAATGTCTTAAAAGGTTATTTTAAATTGAATACTGTAGTCCAAAAGTCTATTTTCCTGAAAAATAATTATATTTTAAAAAACCACTTACTGTGCTTGCTCCAGAGATATGGTAGATCAAAATGACAAGCTGCATCCATCCTTTCCATTCATCAGTCTGCTCCCTATTTAACACTTTAGTCTGTGCAAAATAAAGAAAAAAGCAGTTACTTTAAAGAACAATTAAAGAAACCATACTACTACCATATATAGTAAATGCATCTGAATTTATCATGCTAATAATTACAAAAGCAATTAACCATAAGTATGCATGCCAAAGTATTTGACAGGGACTGCAAGACAAAGGACTGCACAGAACACTATGAATAAGCTGCAAGGCCATCAAACTTTTTTGTTTTCAGCTTAACAAACTTCATATACTTCTTGCAAGTTAGCTTTCTAAACACAGCAGAAAGTGATTTCTGACACAATACTATATGAAGTACTTTTAGGGGAAGAATGGTCACAGGCATTTTAGGAAATACCTTGCTTAAGGCTGACTAAATGTTGTCCACTGAAACAACAGTGTCAATAATTTTGGGTAAAAAGAATAAAAATAGTATTAAATAACAAAGTATATTTATACAATTGTTCAAAAAGTGCAATTTTATTTTTAGCGGTTTTACAACATAATCACTTTAGTTTATTATGCTGATTCAAGTCCCTGAATACAATGAGACTGGCTTCAAAGAAAACATATAGGACTAAGCTCTCAATTTTTATTTCCTATTTTATTGACGATTATAATATCTAAAAGCAGAAATAATGAAACAATACAAAGATCACTACTGTTTGCCATTACTGTTCATTTTGTTTAATCTAAGTTCTTAATTTTAGCACAAAAGAAAAAAAATACCTCTTTAGTATTTTCTGTGTAAAATACTCCTAACACCAAGATATAAATTATTGGTATAAAAAAAGATGAATGAGTATAAAACTTGTTTTCTTTCATAAATAGGTTTGCTCTATCACACAGGTAGAAGTAGCCCATAATTAAGCCAAGTTTGCACAAGGACTGGAAAAGTGTCTCTAGAGTAGAAACTGTTGGAGAATTAGTGGCAGGTTTTTTCTCTTCTCCACTCTCCATATCAGTGCAGAGTTTATTTTTCTGGTTATTGTTATGACGAATGAGAACAAGAATCAAATATCCAATTACAGATGAAGCCAAAAAGCAAAAAGCTAGTTTTTGTATCAAAGTCACAGGAGGCTGAGGTTGGCAGCATGAGCCATCAATAGGTTTCACAATCTTGTTGCAGTGGTTGTTCATTAGAATCATTGCGCTCTATTGAAAAACAAAAATTGAAAACATAATTTTATTAGTGGATTTTGTTTACCTTTAATTTTAAAGTGCATTTTATTAAATCAAATATAATAACATTTGCATAAAATTTATTTTGAAAAAGTTAAATTTTTCAGCAGTGAAAATAATAATACAATATGGCATAACAAAATACTTAACTCTTCATCTAATCGCAAATTGGATAGTGGAAATGTATGATAAAATCTTTTGATTACATTACATCATGGAACAATTGGCATATCTCAATGCTTTTTAAAACTGAAACACATGGTCAACCAAGATAAAAGGCTGAGAAGTCCTAAACATTATAGGAATTTTCTGGATTTTTACAATCCACAGAACCATAAAATACAGAGTAATTTCTTTCTTACATTACAGGTGTGCTTTTAAAGTTAACACCCTGCAATTTTTATAGCGTTAATTAAATGAATTAATGACAAAACTGAATTTGAATCAGTTTTTTCAGGTCAATTTACTTGTTATATACGAGAGAATATAAGCAATGATCAGAATTAACTGGAAATGATTTATGCAGGGAAAGAAAAATCATTAAATTAAGTATGTTAAAGAATTTAATTCAAATTTCTATAACATTATATCATGAAATGTATAGGGTATTAATTAAATGTTGCCTTTGCAAAAGATTTCCACTGTATATAATAGAAAATGATTTTGAGACAGTTTTTCAATACCTATTAAAATAGTAATCAAGTTCATTCAATTAGTCATTATTATAAGATCTAAAAGTATTTTTTGTCATTATCATTTCCAATGGCTGTGTTTCAGAGAGATTACTCACTGTTTCTCTGCTTGATTCAGGAAGATGTAAGCCGTCTGATGACTGAATTATAGTTTCTTCTGCTATTAGTCTAGTTGCACTAAAAACCTTTACTTTAGCTTTTGAATTTTTTGAGCTGCTGTTCAGAATACTGACCGCTGCTTCATTGTAAGCATCTATTTTCTCATTAGTGATCATTTTCCTGCTTTCACTCAACATATCTTCATAAACTGGATCTGAATTGAAATGAATATCTGAGTTACCACTTTATAAACCAAAGCACCAAATAAATAAATATTTCGTTCCAAGAGATTAGAAAATCACTAGCTTACACCCTTTTAGCAAATAAGGGAAAATTTGATTGCCACCAAATTTCATTGAAACAAACTGCCATTTAATCACAGCTCAAATAATTAGTGTTTGGTGCCAATTAATATTAAAACATTTCTTCACATAAAGCAAAAAAAAATCTTACTGAATTCCATCCCTATAATTAGAAAATTGCTGGAAAAAAAGACTATTATCCATGCTTCAAATTATCTTTGTTCCCAGTATATAGGAATACATTCAAGAATAATTCTGACGCCTTCCCCAATTAGAATAATATAATGCCACAATAGGATTTATAAAATACATAAAGCTTGCTGCTTAATCCAACTACCCAAAATAAACCATACTTGAAAGGTGGCTGTATATGTAACCTCGGCTTAATGTTTTTCCAACTAAATGAAGTCTTACTTCTACATATAATTGATTTCTGCCACTGAACAGTCCACTTTTGGGAAGACATTCTTAACTTTCTTTAAATGAAGACCTTTATTCTGATATTTATTCTGGGATTCCACATAGCAAAGAGGTCTAACAAAAACCTTATTTTTTATCTGACATATAATTTTTTTTCTCAGGTGATCAGGAAAATTGTAGGCTATTATTTAAATCTGCATTTTGGGAAATTTTCTAATCTCTAATTCAATTTAGATCAAATCATCTGTTCCAAAGGAGGTTAATATTTGTTTAGTATTTGCTCAGATATCATGTTAAGAGTTATTTCCAGTACAAAATGTGATTTCGCAGAAATTTAATAATGTAGCAGTAGTGATCCACAATATGGAGCAAACTTCAGCAGCCGTTCCTAGAAAAAAACCTGGCATTCTGAAAAAAAGAAAATTACAAGTATTTTGGATAATTCAACTAATTATTTAGCTTGTCCCAAGTCACAATAACAATACACCAATGTGCAACACGATCTAAATTTTACCTTGCAAGACCCAATAGACATCACTACTCCTTGCCAGCTTTTCCAGAAGGGGTGCAATTGAAGTGATATTAATCCTGTATTGTGTGAGTGCTTCATTGCTGCCATTATGAATTTTTATAGACCACTGAAAAGGATATTAAAGGAAAATGAATTAAAACTGTTGCTATTTCAGAAATCTTATAAGCAACAGATTGATATATTTTATAACAAATAAATCAAAATAATAAAATACATACATAGAATATTATATAGAATATTGCAAACTCTGAAACTAACAGCTTTCAGACATTTCTAAAAATAAGACATTTTTAAAATATTAATACTAATTCTGGTAATTCTGATCAGATTTATAATACTGTGATACAATATTCAAATCCACTCTTCTTATATTTTATTCTTTAATAGAATAGAATAGAAAATATTCATTTAATTAGCACTCCTTTAGCAACTATTCAAGTTACCATAGTACTGAACTAGGAGATATATGATCAATTCTTGAAGTTGCAGCCATTGCATTGTACCTTATTATCAATGGTAATATGAACACCATTTGTGATCTTCACTACTGGCAAATGGTGAAGAGAGCAGGAAGTTGTAAATTGTGGTCACATGCCATTGCATTTAATAACTGTGATTCACTTAATGATTGCGACCAAAATTGTCATTAGTCAGTGCAATCACCTGATTTTTCACTTTATGACCACATTGCTTAACAACGGAGTTGCCAGTTCCAGTTAGTGCTTGACTTACAATTATTTTACGAACTTTCAGAATTACAGCAGGCTGATATGGCCTGAAAGGCATTTTTACTCATATAAAATATTGTGCTACATGGTTCCAGGGCTCTCTGGTAGTTATGTAACTATACTTTGTTGACTATCCTATCCTATCCTTGTTGACTGGCAACAATCTTGCTTTTATGATCAGTTGCAGCATCCTATGGTCATGTCTGTGAATTCCAAACTTTTTTTCAGTTTACAGAAAAAAAGCACTCATATGTTTAATGATCACGTGATTTACTTAATGACTGCAGTGATTTACTTAACAACTGCTGGAAAAAATGTTGGAAAAATGGGACTGACAGTGTGCAATGACTTATGACCAGATTTCCAGTTCCAATTGTGGGCATAAATTGAGGACTATCTATATAGCCATCAACTGAGAACTGAAATGAGTTTGCATATATATATTAGCAGTCTATAAAAGGATAGTAAAAAATATATATATTCTGATGCCAGCTGTCAGTCAAGAATTAACAATACCCTATTAGCTGTAGAAACAGTAGCAGCAAGAAAAAGAAGCTCAGGTTGGCAACTTATGCAATGTAAGAAAGATTAGTGTACTATTGATAATGATAGGTCAGCCAATAACCTAATTCTCTGGGTAACTTGAAATAACAGAGTGAAAAAAAGAAAAAAACAATATCAGTTTACTGTATATGGAATTTGGAATAGCTGAAATCAGAGACTGTCATAATTTTATTTGGTTATTGCAATGACTAATATCCAAATAACTTACCGTAGCAGCTCCTACTACAAGTATATGAGGCTTGGATGAAGAACCCTATGACATAATAAAAATTAAGTTAATCCCAACACAAATCATTATCATTGATTGATTTCTTAATTAGAAAGATCGTTTGTAAAACACATTTATGATCATAATGTCAGCTCTGGTACCCTTTGGAACCTGACACATAATATTTACTAAAATTACTCTCAAGACTACAAATTCTAGAAACCATTCATTTGTTGAAATTATCATAATAATTATAATAAACATAAAAATAACCTATACAACTCACTTCAATCCAAGCCTTGATACTTTGCTTCATAGAACCATTGACCTCTGGATACCACAAGAAATCCTGAAGAGAAAAGGACATACTTGTGTAAGCGTAAAAATCTTGAAACCTCTTATGTATTGAATTTTGCCATGGATCTAAGGAAGGACCAATCAATGGTTTAAAATAGAAATATTTTCTTTCAAATATAAAATGCCTGAGCTACACTGTAACCAATCTACAAAATTTGAACAATTCCTAGTAGTTACAATGTCTACATCTATAATTGATTTAAACTATTAAAATATTATTATTTTTATTCTATTGATTATTGCCTATTTTTCTGTGGCATTCAGTTGCCCCAAACTTTCAAAGCATTTTCTTCCACAATTGTCTTGCTACCAAAGAGAATGGAAGTTAAAAGTTGCTTGTTGAAAAGTTGGCTGAATACTCCTTCCATTGCTGGACATGTATATATAATTTTTAACTACTATTTCCAGCAATAGACCAACTTTTTCTCTTTATTAGAGTTAGAAAACAGCAATACTTACCACTTTAAGTGAAGATGATTTGTCTTCAAAAGGAATGTTTTCATGCTGTCAAAATAAAAAATGCACAGTGTAATATTTTCCATAAACTTGTAGATTATACAAACATTTACATGCTGTTTACAAACACCATGTAAATTAGTAGCAGAGAATCCTGCTGCCTTCCTAATTATACTGTAGCAGCCCAGTCAGTATATCAATATTGAAGTATTCTGGAGATTATTACTCAGCAACATCTGAAAGCTTACAGGCTCCATAGCCAACATTAATTTGATTTTTATGGGTATTATCATTTTTTAATCTTCAATCCAGTGGTGGGTTGCAGGCAGTACGCCCTTGTACGAGCATACCGGTGCCTGTCGGGAGCACTGGGTACCGTTCCGGTATGGTGCTCTGGAGGGCCCAGCCGCCCACCTGAGTGCCTTATCTGTATTTGAGCTCTTCGGCGCTTCCATGCACGGAGCCTGTGCTCCACTCTGCTGAGCAGCTGGAGCATTGCGGAAGTTCGTGGAGGCGTCGCAAGAGGTATGTCTACATGCGCGCGTTTATGTGATGCACGCCGGGCCCTGTTGCAATCATACCAGTTGCAATGGGATCCAGAACCCACCACTGCTTCAATCAGAATATGGTAAGAGGAATATACAAATATATTACATATAAATATGTAAATCAGCAATAAAACTATGGTGCAACCTAGAGTTTTTTAAAATCTTCTTTCTCACTTCATAATCTTGATTAAAATCATTCATTCCCTTCTGAAACTACTATTTATATCAGGAAATAAATTGCTTTTTCTACCAATGGGTTTCTAAGCCAATAGAAATAGCATTTGAAGGATTTCTTAAAAACATTATTCTCCCACGTTTTCAAAAACTGTTCCCACAGCTTTTTTTTTTAAAGTAAACATCAACTGTGTAATCTGGCACTTGCTTAATAAATGTCTAGCTACTGAAGGTGCTTTACAAATATTTCAAGAAAGTACACCAAAGCTTTAATATAATCCTCAATAGCATATTCATGGACAATTTGTTCCATGGATATAGATGTTGCAGTAGTACTGCAGCTAAATCTTAATCAGAACACTTTGAACTCCTAGATTCATCTATTTTTTTCCTTCTAAGACAGACCACAAAAAAGGCAAGGAACATGGAGTATGATATTTTTTTTCTACCAGTCATCTATTTTTAATCTATTAAGCTAGCAAGTACTTATTTCTTTTTCTAATGCTACCATAGTTATCAACTCTGGTTTTAAAAAATCACATTTGTAGTCCAACAAGGAACACCTAGTTTTCAGGTAATTCCAAGTTATAATTAATTATTTAAATAATGCCAAAACCCTGTTAAAGCTAGGAACTATAAAGGAAGGAGAAATGAAACAAATGTGTATGAAGCATGTGTGCATTTTAACAAATTGTTATACTTAAGACAAGGAAATAACTTTTCCAAAGAGATGTTGCAACATTTAAACTCTTAGAATTTATAGCTTTCTGTACAATTTCATCACCTAGGAATATTTCAACCCCAACAATTGGTACATAACACAAATTATGTCAGACATATTTATGTGATTGGAAGAAGGACTCATAAAGCCTTTTTCTCCAAAAATCTTAATGACGTCTTGCCCACTATTTCTCCATTGTAGTGTGTTTCTCCAAAAATAAGCACTAGTCTGATTTTTAAGATTATGCCTAATATAAGCCCTACACCAAAATAAGCCCTACTGAAGGGAGGGGCTAAATGTGGCCAGTACAAGAGGCAGCAAGTGTCTGGAGAGATAGTGGGATGGAGTGGGCGGGCATGACAGATGTCTATATCGCCTAAAAAGATTAGATCCAAGGGCATAAAATAAAACACTGCAAAAAAAAAAAAAAGTAACTAAAGGGAGGAAGTTCTACCTCGCTTCTGGGTCTACAGATTCAGAAGCCCACATAAATTGAATGCCCATGTTGAAACGGTACCCGGATGATGAAGCTAGAGGAAAACACTTATTCCCCTGCCCGTCCTCTGGGCAGGAAACAGCCAACATCCATCCTCCCAAATACTTAGCATGGCAGCTGCTTTCCTTCGTGGCCCAGATCTATGACCTCCGAAGTAACCCCCCTGCCACTGTCTTGTCAGGGCCCCTTTCCAGTGGTCCTGGAAGAGCCACACTACCTTGCCCACTGTCAATTTGCATTCCGTCCCATCCCTGTCTTTCATGGCTTTGGTGGCAAGAGCTCTGTAGCAGCCCTGCAGCAGGACAGACGAGGGAGGGGGAGATTGCCCTTTCCTCCTTTGCAACCCCAAATCTCATATCCCCTGACCACTGTGCCCCTGGCCTGGAGGGCCTCCATGGAGCTCTTGCCTGCAAAAGCCACAGAGGGAAGGGGAGGAGTAGAGCCTAAAGGCAACAGCGATGTGGCATGGTTCCACAAGTGGCCACTGGGGAAAGGGGCCCTGGCAGGAGCAGCCCAGCAGGGCGGCTGAGAGCAGTGTGGTCAGGAGGGCAAAGAGTCCTGGCATGACCTGCAGCAGCAGATGCAGCAGGCCCAGTCAGAGGCATGGGAGAGGAAAGTGATCCTGATGCACCATATGCTTTCTGCCTTGTCCTAGCAGCAGTCTGAGCAAGACCTGAGCTCCAGTGTCCCAAAAGCAGCAGAGCCAGCAGGCAGGGCGGTGGAGGCTGGGGCACCCTAAGAGTTTGCCCTGTTGCAGCTGCAGACAGGCAGATGGTGGGACAGAAAGTGTCCACCACTGGTAGCAGCGCTCGCACACTCATTGGCCTCTGCACTCGCTGCCCTCTGTACGTGAAAAAATAAGATATTCCCAGAAAATAAGCTCTAGTGCTTATTTTGGAGCTGAAGATAAGATTTTTGGAAAAAACATAGTATTAACAACAGGGAAACAATATCAAGCTGACGATAACAGTGTCAAAGACTGAAAAGAAATAACTACCCAATACAACTATACTTTTAATTACTCATCTGATCCTAGAGCAAAGCAGGAGATATATTGAAAACTATCTCCTCCAGTTAATGTCAATTAACCAGGGAGGGGCATAATACAAACCTGGGTGCAAACCACAGAAAAAAATATTCAAGGATTGCATACAGTTCTAAATATAAATGTTTGCATAAGAATTGCATAAATTCTAATATAAATGCTTATTTTATAAAATATATGACAAAAAATGGACAAGAGTTAACATTACCTTTTAAGAATGTTTCTGTAGCAATAGAACTTAGGCTTATATACTGATTTACAGTGCTTTTCAGTCCTCTCTAAGTGGTTTACAGAGTCAGCATACTGCCCCAACAATTTGGCTCCTCATTTTACCTACCTTGAAGGTTGGAAGGCTAAGTTAACCTTGATACTGGTGAGGTTGAACTGTCAATTTTTTAAGCAGCTGGCAATCAGCAGAAGTAGCCTGCAGTACTATACTCTAATCACTGTGCCATCACGGCTCATATATAACTTCCCTTTTCTTTTTATCCTGATTTTTAAAATACTTGCAAGTTTTATTAACTTTTTTATTATGTTTCTTGTGACATGAACATATGCTACTGAATTAGGGATATCTGCATAGAGGTAAATGAATAGAACAGTGATAATGGTTCTGTAAATATTTATGGTTCCATAGCTATAAAAATAGTGAGGACAAAAATATTGAAAGTTATACCTTGTTTCCTTCCTCCTTAATTTGAGGATTTATGAGTTTTACAAATGAGTAGAATAGCTGACGAATCCTAGAATCGCCTATAAATGCAATATATTTGTTTTTGAGGCATGATTTTGCTTCACTGTAAAAACAAACATCAATATTAATTGGTTTGAAGTTAAGAACAAAAATGAAGTTTGCAAACATTTAATAGAAGAATATATTGGTGGGCAAATCCTATTTATTCAGCGAGGCTTATAAAATGAAATATACCAAAATATTTGAAAAATCCAAACTATATTCACAATTGCCATCTTGGTGTCCAAGAAGTCTTGTTAACAGTAATAACATCAATAGCAACAATAACCATACAAAATCAAGATAAAAAAACCTTAGCAGACAACAGTCTCACACACCTCTAAAAAACTGATAGTAATATCCAACATCAAAATATTGTTATCAAATAGTATTTTTAATTTAACAGAAGATGTAAAATATTAAGCCCATGACAAGCAAACTAATCACAGCAAATATTCTACATAAATATGTTTGGTTTTACATTAAATGTAAATTAAATTTAGTTTGTGTCTCGCCTTAAATACGTTTACAACAATATTTTACCTCTGTTTATATCTATGCATCATACAGCTATAAGGTTGCCATGTTTTGTCCCCAAGGAATCTTCCAGTAGAGAGAAGATATTCACAAGTATCGTTACCTAAAGAGAAAAAAGGAAATATGGTAATAACAACAACAATAAGAAGAACAAGAACAACAACTTGGAAGTGGTTAAGATCAGGAGCACTGAAAAAAGAAACAGTAGGCTTTATTTTGGCAGCTCAAGAACAAGCCTTAGTCACAAACTACATGAAGGCGAAAATTCAACATGCTACCATCAACAGCAAAGGTCGCCCCTGTAATCAGAAAGACGAGACAGTCAACCAGTGGATCAGTGGGTGCAGCAAAATTTCACAAACTGACTACCTAAAACCCCATGACCGCGTTGTTAAGATCATTCACTGGAAATTGTGCCAAAAGTTTGAATTTGATTACAGCAAAAACCACTGGGACCATCAGGTTGAGAAGGTTTTAGAGAATGAGAAAGTCAAGATCTTGTGGGACTTCAGAATTCAGACTGACAGGTACTTGGCCCACAACACACCTGAATAACAATAATTTTAAAAAGTATGGTTCATTGACATTGCAATACCCGGAGATGCACCAGTTGAAGATAAACAGCAAGAAAAAAAATACAAAGAACTTGCAAATTGAAGTTGAGTGACTGTGGAAAAAGAAATTGTGTGTTGTCCCGATTGTAACTGGAGCCCTTGGAGCAATACCCAAAGGGCTATCTCGCTATTTGGAAATTTTAAATTTATCAGACTTGAACATTCTGATTGTACAAAAAACCATCCTACTTGGCACTTTGATGTGGCAGAAGGTAAGGAAAGAGAGGATGCTGAGAAATTGGGGGACAGGCAGATTGGTGAGCCACACTGGAAGCTGCTGAAGGGAAGAAGGGGAACATGCATCAGTGTTATCCTGCTTATCTCGTACACATTATTTCATTGAAAACTTTCAATTTCTTGATGGCTGAGAACTTCCCTCCAAGGTTTCTTACACAGGCTTCTCTAACTAGGCATACTGAAATTATTTTGTTATATAAATTTAGGACCCAAATTATCCCTAAATTGCTTTTTTCAAAATATCTGGCTTTGATTTTCTTTATTCCTTTCTCCTGAAACCTTGTTCCATGTGGTGTTTTTCAGATTGTGAGCATCCAAGGATCAAAATAAGTTGTCTTTATTTGTTTTATACATCAGGTTTTTTTACTTAAAGAATGGATTAAAATGCACCAAATAAATATACTAATCTAAAACATTTAGAAAGTATTTTAAAATTACAAGTTAAAAATAAGAAATTAGATGTGGAACTTTGAAATCAGATTAGTTCATCAGAAGAAATCTGTGACTAAGTTTCCACATCCGGAAAGAAAGTACAAGTCAATAATCTGGATTTGTAGCAGCAGCTGTAAATGTTCAAACTCAGTATGTATTCATTAACCATCCGATTGTGAATCTTGATGAAATAAAGGCTCAAACACTGTTACAAGGGCTCAGGAATATGTGTGGGTTAGGGATGCATTAACATGATGGCAACCGAATGTAATTGTTTTCAGCTGCTGAAGAATGAAAATATGTATTTATCTCCTTTCATCAATTTCTGTCAATTACCTTTCCAAGCAATTTCTGCCAAGCACCTAATGCCCTTTAATTTTTGACTCACTGTTATTAGCTTTTCTCTGTACAAAAAAAACAATGGCGTTCTTACAAATGATAGGCAGAAGGACAAGCTCTGAATATATTAAATAAGTTGTCCAAACCTTTTCCAATTATACAATTAACATATGGAGTTTGATTGCCAACATTCACCAAGTATTTCTGATTTTATTTTATTGGATGCCAAAACTGATATTTGAATTTCTTTTTAACATATAACTATTATCATTCAAATCTTAGAAACAATTCTTCCAACATTCCCTTACTTCTAGCCTTTCTCTTAGTTTCAGACATAAACTATAACTATAAGGGAAGCAATTGCTAAGCAAAATATATCCTGTAACTCACCCACTTAATGATGGCAGTAGCAGTGATGATTGAGATATCAAATAACTTCAGTTTGCAATCTCCTGCTGCCTTTCTCATTTACTCTGCTTGACAGAAGCTGACTGGGAAGGTTGCAAATTGTGGCCGTATAACACTGCAACCTTCTAAATGCACAAAGGTTGCCAGTGACTGAATCCCAGTCATGTGTCCACAAGGAGGATGCAACTATTGTAAGCAGGAGGAGTGCTTATAAGCCATTTTATTCAGCAGTATCGTAATTTTGAATGGTTGCTAAACAAATGGTTGTTAAGCAAGGATTACCTTTTGGTCCTGTCACTTGATGCTGAACAGGAAAGCACATTAACTTTTTCTAGAATTTTTAAACTCTCATAAGTACAGGTGTTTCATACAGTTTTATTTCAACAGTTTCTTATCCTCACAATGTAGCAAATCCTGCAGCCATTTGTCACTATGCATAAAATGAAGTAATTCCTATTATAATGATTCAGAATGCACAGAGAAACAAAGACACTCTTGCTCCTTTACATTCCATTTCCTCAAATAGCATTTGGCTATATGGTTTAAATATTACAAGTAGTCCTTGATTTACAACAATTCACTCAGTGATCTTCAAAGTTACAACAGCACTCAAAAAAGTGACATGACTATTTTTCACACTTATGAACAGCATCCCCATGGGCATGTGATCAAAATTCGAACAACAACAACAACAAAAGGCGAACAACAACCAGATAATTCAAGTACGGAGAGTTTACCTTGGGAAAGTTCAACGGAGTTTATGGCAAAGCAATGCCTTCTCACAGTGCAAACAGTGGTTTCAATATTCGAACAATTACTTGCCATCCAACATGATGTAGAGACATTGAAAAAGACAGCTTTTTTTCTTAAGTACAATATCGGGCCCCAGGCACCCACACACTAAAGTTCTTGCAGCAGATTTGATTAACTCCCATATGCAGGATAAGGAAGACCAAAAAGAGCAAAGAGCCAGAGAAACAGTTAAAGAGTCGGATAAAAACTGGCAGTCCTCTCAGAAAAACAATCCCTCCCCAGACAAGGCAATGAGAGGGAAAGGTATTAATAAAGAAGAAAGCATCTCTCCCCCAATTACAACAATCACATCGCTCACTACAAACCCAATGGATTGCTTTAAAATTTTAATTATGGAAATCGGAATTCCAGAAGTGCAATACTAATTTCCATAATTCAGCTTCTTCACTGTCGCAGGGGTCTGATTGATCTCCATGCTGTGGAGTGGCTCTCTGAAGCCCCAAATTGGAAGTGGATTGTCCTGTCTTTCAAACAGCCCACCATACCACAGATGCTATTCAAGATAAAGACACATTTAGCTTCCTTTCAAATCTTTCCCATCAGTCTCTTTGGTGAGGAAAGGATTACTCTATCAATTGTTAACATGGAGCTCCCAAGGTGGCTGCCTCCTCCTCATTTTCAACCTTGGAAAAGGGAAAGACAGTGGGAGTCAACCAGCCGTGTCTGGTGAAGTGATACTTAACAGCACAGAAGCTGGTCTCATTAATGCTTTTGGCGCTCTCCCAAAGAAAGAACAAGACAATATATTATTCAAATTAGAAAGTTTAAAGAAATCCTTACTGGTCACAGCAGACACAGCAGAGCTGCTTATACCTGTAGATCTGGTTTTCCCAATAATTGAGCCTCTCACTTCTCCCCCAGAGGACAAGGGATTGCATGAATACAAGATCATGGAAAATAGAAGCCAAGACCCAAAGGGGACATTAGAGGTCCCAGTAGAGATGGAGATACTTTCATCCCAGTGTGAATATCGCATGACACCTTCAGCACCAAACCAAGAAACTGAGAGATGACCCATGTCAGAGCCACCATCTTAAAGAATGAAATATGACCTAATAACGCCTTGTCCTACACCCAGAGAAGAGGCATCGGAATGGCAAGTTCTATTAGCTGGTGCTAAAATCTCTTACCCTGAACAAGTTCTTCAAGAGTCTACACAGGACTTAGATGGGACCTCCCTACTTTCAAAGAAGACCAATTATGTGTGTGATGACACCTCAATCCATGGCAACAACCAGACAACTTCCCTTTGTATAAATCAAATTTCCTGAAAGACTTTCCCTTATAATCTGGAATATAGAGGGTTGGTCTGTTCCATCAAAAGACCAAATCTTTTTTTACTATCTATCACAATTTGAAATCCTCTTCTTAGAGGAAACCTGGGCCTCCACAGAAATTCAGTTAGATGGTTATTGGGTTAATTCAATCCCTGCTGTCCCGAGCAAGGTGAGGGGAGGGGGGGGGGAGAGCTAAAGGAGGTATTGTGATATTAGTTAATACATCCTTGCAATTTAAATGTGTATCATTGCCACCTTTCCAGCCACTGTTACTACATTACTCTTATTTAAACAGGTAGATATTTTGCTTTTTAATATCTATATTCCTCCACTTAATAAGAATAATGTGATCAACAAGATTTGGAACAGCATAGAATATTTTATTCTTGGCTGCTCAGACAAATACCCCAAAGCAGCAATAATTATAGGGTGGGGGGGGGGACTTAAACGGTAGAATGGGACCAAATGATCAATCATTATTTAATCAATTTAAGATCCACTATGATAAAAATGTAACAGGAGAATCCCTGCATTCCAGACAATTTAAAGACCCTAAAGCAAATCGGGCAGGTTTGTGTGTAAGACAAATGACTGTACATTTGGATCTTTGTATCCTTAATGGGTCCACGTGGGGTGACTATCCAGCAGAATATACTTATTGGAGAACAGGAAGAAAATCCACAGTTGATTACTGGGTAATATCATATGACCTCCTGAAGTTCTTACAGAGATGGAGGTAGACTCCCGACTGGAAAGCCATCATAATGCAATACTCCTTACCCTCACATTACACCAGAAATGTCTAAGGGCAAGCACAACCTACCTACCCAGGTTAGAGAGTCAAAATACCCAGGTAAAAATTAAATGGAATGAGAAAGATGCTAAGGAAGTTACCAAATGGATGTTAGCTCCAGAAACCATAGAGCTACATACATCTCTACTAGGGAATATGTTCGGAGGATCTTACTTAGAGGGGTTTGAAACTTTAATTTTAAATGTGAATTCAGTTCTCATTAACAGAACACTAGCTCACTCCAAAAGGCCGGTTTCAAAGAATAAAAAATAGTTTGATACAGATTGCGTGCAACTAAAAAGGTTATATAATATAGAGTACAAGAAAAGTAAAAATGCCTCCTTTGAGGATCACACTCACGGCTTAAAGCAGCTGAAAACACAATATAAGAACTTTCTAAAAGAAAAGAAAAGAAAAGTACAGCTCTGAAGGAGTTTTGGCATAGACTAATTACGGCAGTCAGAACAAAAAACACATCCCTTTTTTGGTACATCACCAGAGGATTGGAGAAACCTCCCCTACCCCCAATTAATCAGGTTCTGATTCATACCTGGGAAGAATATTTTAGGGAGCTTTATACAGATCCTGACTATGTAAACAATGAGAGCCAAACTAGTTTTGACCAAACTCCTTACTGGCCCCCTGTTACACTAGAAGAGAGATTCCTGGTTGATCAGAGTCCTAAAAGCTAATAAGGCATAATGTCCTGCCAGAAATAATAAAAATAATGATAATGTCCTGCCAGAAATAATAAAAAAGAACACCAGTGGTTGGCTCCACTTTTAGCATCTCTGTTTACATTTATAGATAAAACAGGCCATATGCCAAGAGATTGGGGAGTAGCAATTATCATACCTATTTATAAAAAAAGATAATAGAAATGACCCAGGCAATTATAGACCCATTAGTTTTCTGAGCGTTATTAGTAAATTGTATGCCAAGCACCTAACTATAAAGTTCAGGATTGGCTAATTTCAGGGGGAATAATCAAAGATGAACAAACTGGTTTTAGAGAGGGAAAATCTACGGTGGATCATATCTTGATATTCCACTATTTAGTACAAAAATACACATATTAAAAAAAATCCTCCCTTTTTGTGTCCTTCCTTGATTTTAAGCAGGCCTTTGATTCAATATCCAGGATCACCCTCTGAGAGAAATTAAAATTCACCACTATTGATAAATGCCTCCTCTTCCTCATACAAAAATTGTATGCCAATTCCACTTTGAAAGTGAGGTGCAATCTCCCAAGGGAGTTTAACCGGCCCAGTAAGGGTACAAAAAGGGGTAGAGCAGGGTTGCATCCTGTCCCCCTCCCTCTTTAACTTCTATATTAATCCCCTGATTGATCTCCTACAGAACCCTGATTTCCATCTCCCTAACCTAGCACAACGCAAAGTTCCAATTCTCTTATATGCTACTGCTATTATTTCACAAACCCCTGTAGGACTGAAGAGAGAAATTAGGGCAACACTCGGCTATGGAGGCAAAACAAGCTGGTCCTTAACTTTGATAAATCAAAAAATTTAGTTTTTGCTAAAAGACCTAGCCAATACCCTGAAAAATAGAAGGACATAGTTTGGAACAGGTTAGAACATTTAGATACCTTGGGGTGGTTTTCCACTCGCAAGGGACATGGAAGGCACACCTGGATCACACATTGCAAGCAGCCAATAGGTCCTCAATCACAATTAAACATTTATTTTACACATGCAGAGGTCAGTTAGTACCTGCTGCCTTAAAACTTTTTGAGGCCAAAACATTGGCACAAATTCTGTATGGGGCATAAACAGGAATCCTTGCAAAGAAAGACTTGCTAGAAACCATACATACAAATTCCTGAGAACCATCTTAGCTGCACCTAAAGGAACTCCAAATGCCCAGTTAAGAATTGAGACAGGCATGCCTCAAATTCAGGTAAGAGCCTGGAAGATGATGATCATTCATTGGCTTAAAATGCATTTCTTTCCAGAGGGACTGTTGCACTAGTGTTGATTGACAACTTCCCCTCTCCCTGGAAATAGGCAATTGATCACAAGCTGGGCTCTTATGGGCTCTCACCGGTATTCTTAATGTCCCTAGGCTTTGATCAAGCAAAGCAAGTAGTAATCAACAGAATGAAGAACATGGAGTTGGACTATAGCTGAATCAGATGCTGCCTCCCTGGTCATTACACTGGTCCTGCTAGTTTCCTTGCCCTTATTTTGTCATCATAGTTACCAGTTGTTTAAAATGGCAGGCTAAATAGTTGTATTTACCATACCAATTTGCACTGGAGCTAGAAAACAAAGCACCATGAAGGTGATTCAAACCTCTATTCTTCAAAATATATCATTGCACGCTTATCTTTCAGAATCTACTTTGCTTGTCAAGCCACTTCCTGCAAGGCTGTCAAAATGCATAATTAATACCGTCACTCCCATTTCCTACCATTGTTTATAATGAGCAGAGCTAATTAGACCTACCCCCCCAGGGCAAGGAATTTCTTTAGATAACTCCGAATCCGTTGCACCTCCTGCATGGGTAACAAATGAGGAAGTGCTTGGCTTAACTAGGGGTTGCTGCTTTATCTGAACAGGTGAAAAGGCACCTGTCTATGAGGGAAAGGAACCAAGCAGAGAAATATGACCGCGTCTCCGTCCCAACGTAATGGAAAAGAGGCCAGAGGGAGCAGGATGCTCTCTGGGGCAGATGCTAGCCGACTCCTCAGTTACCTGGCAGGTCCTTCTATGTTACCTGGGAGGAGAAAACCCTCGCGACCAAGCCGGCTGACGATCTCAAAAGGCCCCGCTCCCAAATGACCATCCCTTGGATCCGTGGAAGCCTGTGACACGCTCTTCCCTACGGAGACGAAGCGGCAGTACGGGGACCTTTCGCGGTGATATCCCTCTCCTTAGCCAGTCCCACCTGCGGACATGATCTCCCCCCACCGTTTTTTTTTTTACTCACCTTGATACCGACGGGAGACGGCGTAGCAGGCAGTGAGCAGGACAACAGCGGCCAGCGCCAGGGCTTTTGCGCTCTTCACGCTGAAGTAGTGGTTGATTTCCCGCTTGCCCAAGCTGTAGGCCAGGGCCGCCATCTTGGCTCCTCCATGACAACAGTGCGCGAAGAAGCGGGTCGGGCGGGCGCACACGGGCAGCGCTTCGGCTCCCAGGAGGGAAGGAGAAGAGCAGTTGTTAATGCTGCTGCTGCTGCTGCTGCCGTCGGCGGAAAGGCGAGATCAACGGCCTGCCGCTGAAAGGGCGTCACTACCGCCCGTTTGGGTCGCTCCTGCTCAGCATCCCACCGCCTCTTTCGGCGGCGCAGGCCCCTCCCCTGTTTTCCCCTCCTACTCGTCGCCTTTTCAACTCGGCAGCCAAGGAGCACGTGCACCGGGTCTTCCGCCTCCTGGGGCAACGACTTCGGGTAGCGGTTCCTCCAAGCTTATAACAAATTGAAGATAGGCAGACTTCAATTCCCAGAATTCCCCAGCCAGCTATGGGGACGCTGGCTGGGGAATCTTGGGAGTTGAAGTCCATAGACTTTCAAAGTTGTCAAAAGCTGAGAAATGCTGTCTGTCACTGATCCTCTGTGCTCCTCTCCCGCTACGGAGGAGGAGGATCCGCCGCTGACGGCCCCGTGCCATCCAACGCGGGGCTCCGTGGGAGCGAGAGCAGAGGCAGCGCTTTCCCCCACTTTAGTCGTCTTTGCCGTCCTTTTATGGCATTCTGGCTCATGGTGAATGAAGGTACTGTAGTAGTGTCTTATATTTTCTCCCCACCTGCTTAAACTGCAAGAGCAAACCTTCGCGGGAGAAACACGGCGCTAGATTGACTTAGAAGGATGCGGTGAGGGAGCAGTTACTCATTAGCCATACCTGGTATCCAGGCAAAAAGTATACCCATGAGTACTCGCCCTATCTTTATGTAAAGTTAGTTCAAAAGTATCTTGCAAATGTGAAAGTACCGCTTTTATTCTCCCGAAAACTAGGAAGGGTCCTTTCTGAGATCCTTTCTGTATCTGTCCTCCCTCGGGTTCAAATTTCGTTTTTTCAGACTGTCCTCTTGGTTGCAGTTGTTCTTGTCTTCCAAAGTTATTCCTACACACTTAAACTGATTTGAAAGTTACGAAAGGAAAGGGAGTAATTAAAGCACTGAGTAGTAAAGATTGTGCCAGTGCTGTGCAGTGCAGCCAATAGGTTCTCAAACACAATTAAACATTTATTTTACACAGGTGGAAGTCAGTTAGTACCTGCTGTCTTAAAACTTTTTGAGGCCACAGCATTGGCACAAATTCTATATGGGGCACCAACAGGAATCCTTGCAAAGAAAGACTTGCTAGAAACCATACAAACCAAATTCCTGCGAGCTGTCTTAGCTGCACCCAAAATAACTCCTAATGCCCAATTAAGAATTGAGACAGGCATGCCTCAAACCAGGGAGTGACCCGAACAATTTGAGAACACGTATTTTATTATCCACTTTTAACATCAATAATTTTAAATTATATTTTAATGTCAGTGCTTTTAACATAGGGTAAAAAGTAATATGTATTGCTGGTCTTTGACCGTAATAAGGATTTATACTTAAAAAAAATATTATACTTAAGGGTGGAATAAGGAAAGAGGAACAGATTGATTACATGTCCAGAATGACAAAATACAGCCGAACAGAATTTACCATAATTAATAAAAGTAGCCTGCATTCATCCATTTAATGTTTTTCTCCTAAAGTTACTTGAAAAATTATAGAAAGTATTAACTTTGTAATAAGCCATTTTGGTGTAGTGATTAAGACATCAGACTAGAAACAGGGAGATTGTGAGCTATGATCCCATACTGGTACAAATCACCTGGGTAATCTTGGGCCACTCACTTTTTCTTAGCCCTATGAAGGAAGAAATGGCTAATCACTTCTGAAAAATCTTCCTAGTAAAACTGCAGGAACTTGTCTAGGCAGTCTCTGAGAATTGGAAAAACTTCATTAAAAGAAAAAAACGTCTGGATCCTATATCAAAGCTTTTCTGAATTGCATTTAGCATTTGATCACAATATATCCCATTGTGAAAATCAGAAATCCCAGACAGAACTCCAATCCTTTCTTATTTTATGTTACTTGTATTTATTTTTAGACATTTATAATTGAAACCTATCTTTAGTATAAAACATGAAGCATACAAATCAATATTTGCTGGTTCAGGTTACTACCAGAAAATCTTATGTAATATTATTAACAAATAATATTTTTAAAGAACCTTTAAACCTTTTTAAAGAACCTAGCTAAAACAATTAAAGTGTTATTCAAAACAGCTTATATTTTTAGTCCCTTTTTTCACTATGTTACTTGATTTTTGTTACTAAAGCTTGCAGACTCTCTGCATTTTTAGCTATTGGGTTAGTGTCATTATCATAGTGCAGGTTTTGATGTTTCTTCCTCCAGTTTTAAAACCACACTCCCAAGATCCAAAACTGTTGGATCTTCCAGTCAGCTTCTCTTAATATATATTCTGCATATAGGCTGAATATATGGTGAGCATGTATATCCTCGTGACATTCCTTTACCAACCTGGAGTCAGCCTATTTCACTATTTTGTCTATATAGTGACTTCCAAAGTTATATATACCATAAATTTCTCATAAGAACCAGATGTTCTAGGATTCAGATTTTTCTGAGCACTGTCAACAACTTAACAAGATCAGCTCAATCTTTCTATTATCAATGAAGAATATAGTGATTTATTTTTGGTGTTCATTGGCTTTCTCAATTTTCCAACTCATGTCTTTTGTTTAGCAATAACATATTGTGTTCACAGGTTTTTCTACAACCAGTTTGAACCTCTGGCATTCCCATTTCCATGTCTGGCTGTTTGATGATAATGTTTTCTATGAAGAAACTGCTTCATTTCATTTTCCTACAAATGTGGTAATACAGCTATATTTATCTGTTTAATCTTTCCAGCTTTGGCGTTCCAGTCTCCAGTCATAAGCAGTACATATTCCTTGTATGTTCTGTTGACTGGATTAATTAACTGACCCACCTCTCCCCTGCGCTTATTCTGGAAATAACATAACAATACTGTAACTTATGTAAAGAAGGAACTATGCTGCTTCCAATCCATTTAATTGCTAAAATCTGTTCCACTCAAGAAGCAATATCTAGTTGCCTATATCCTTACTATTTATATTTATATTGATTGTTTCCTGATTGCTTATTTGTACCCTATGACTATCATTAAGTGTTGCACCTCATGGTTATTATGTACCTTGCCTTTTTATGTACATTGAGAGTGTTCTGCCCCTGGCAATGAGGTTCTGCTCGGGCAGCCAATTAACTCCACGCTTAGGAATATCTTTCAGATCACGTTTATTGTCAGGCATCCTTAATAGCAAAACTTACAGTTCAGTGTTAAGAGTCTTCTGACTTTCCATGATCTGTCCCATCACGTAGTGTAAAAAGGCATTAGTTTCTCTAACCCATGCTGCTGGTGCAAAGCTGCTTCTGGTAGAACCGAAGGCAATTCAGTGAATGCCCAGTAATATATCAATTTCCCGGGCACAGTACCTCACTGCCCAATCAGGGAGCACAGATGTGGTCACATGTTATGGGACTACATTTCCCATAAGGTAGTTACGTTTCCCATGAGATAGTTTCTTAAAGGAGACAGCTTTTAATTCCTATATTAGCTATATACTGTTGGGACAGCACAGAGAGCCTATGCACCAAAGACAAATTCCTTGTGTGTCCAATCACACCTGGCCAATAAAGAATTCTATTTTAGTGAAGCCGCTAAATTATATTGATGCAGAATATTTAAGAAATTGTAGCTGACAACAGGAAAAAGGTCACAAAGAAAAAATTAGTTAAGCTTTTGAGCATTGCAGAACAACCTAATTTTCCTTGGTATCTTGATCTTATAGAATGTGCCACATGGGGATGGCATCCTATTAAGGGCTTCCTGGAACACAAGAAAGGGAAGAAAACAGTGCTGATTCATCGAGAGAAAGATCATAGAGGAGGAGAAAGTAGAAAATATATTGAAAGACTAAGTGGAGGAGGAAAAGCTATAAACATTTGTGTTAGTTCTAAACAGCATCTCATATTGGATATGCCTATCTCCTTGTATCAGCTGCAACCTGGCCAAACAACCTGACCAGGTTATTTCTTTTTTCTTCATTACAGGTAGTCTTTGACTTATAACCATTAATTTAATGTGTGATGTTAAAACGGCATTGAAAAAATTGACTTATAACCAGTCCTTGCACTTAAAATCAGTGCAGCATCCTTATGGTCAGGTACAGTAATCAATATTCAGGTGCTTGGAAACCAGCACATATATTTTATACAATAATAAAATAGCAGAGTTGGAAGGGATCTTTGAGGTCTTCTAGTCCAACCCCCTGCCTAGGCAGGAAACCCTATACCATTTCAGACAAATGGCTATCCAACATCTTCTTAAGCAAGTGTTGGGGCATTCACAACTTCTGGAGGCAAGCTGTTCCACTGATTAATTGTTCTAATGGTCAGGAAATTTCTACTCAGTTCTAAGTTGCTTCTCTCCTTGATTAGTTTCCACCCATTGCTTTTTGTCCTGCCTTCAAGTGCCTTGGAGAATAGTTGGACTCCCTCTTCTTTGTGGCAACCCCTGAGATATTGGAACACTGCTATCATGTCTCCCCTAGTCCTTCTTTCTATTAAACTAGACATACCCAGTTCCTGTTCATGTTTTAGTCTCCAGTCCCCTAATCATCTTTGTTGCTCTTCTCTGCACTCATCCTAGAGTCTCCACATCTTTTCTACATTGTGACGACCAAAACTGAATGCAGTATTCCAAGTGTGGCCTTACCAAGGCATTATAAAGTGGTATTAACACTTCACATGATCTTGATTCTATCCCTCTGTTTATGTAGCCTGGAACTGTGTTGGCTTTTTTGGCAGCTGCTGCACACTGCTAGTTCATATTTAAATGGTTGTCCACTAGGGCTCCAAGATCCCTCTCACAGTTACTACTATTGAGCAAGGTACCATTTATACTGTTCCTGTGCATTTCATTTTTGTTGCCTAAATGTAGAACCTTACACTTTTCACCATTGAATTTCATAATAATTTTATTAGATAGTGCCCAATGTTCAAGTTTGTCAAGATCCTTCTATATCTTAAGCCTATCTTCTGGAGTGTTGGTTATTTCTGCCAGTTTGCTGTCATCTGCAAATTTGATGAGTTCCCCATTTATTCTCTCATCCAAATCTTTGATGAAAATGTTGAAGAGTACTGGGCCTAAAACAGAGCCTTGGGGTACTCCATTGCATACTTCCCTCCATGTAGATGCAGTTCCATTGAGGACTACATGTTGAGTGCATTTGGTCAGCCAGTTACAAATTCATCTGGTGGTGATGCTGTCTAACCCACATTTTTTTACTTCATCTAGTAGTAGGTTATGGTCTACCTTATCAAATGCCTTACTGAAGTCCAAGTAAACTATATTGACGGCATACCTCTGGTCCACCAATTTTGTCATTTTGTCAAAGAATGCAATAAGTTTAGTCTGGCATGATCTGTTTTTGACAAACCCATGTTGGCTTTTGGCTATTACAAGTTCTAGGTTTCACTAATTCGTTGCTTGATTATCTTTTCCAGAATCTTTCCTGGTATTGAGGTCAATCTGATAGGTCTGTAGTTTTCTGGATCTATTTTCCCCCCTTTTTTGGAAGATGGGAACTACAGCAGCTCTTTTCCAGTCCTCCGGCAGTTCCTCAGTGCTCTAGGATCTCTGAAAGATATAGTTCAGTGGTTCTGAGATCGCATCTGCCAGTTTCTTCAGAACCCTGGGGTGTAATCCATCCAGTCCTGGTGATTTGAACTCATCTAGGGTAGACAGGTGCTCACTTACCATTTTCTTCCCTATTTCAATTTGTGTTCCTTATCTGATTTTTGTAGTGTTGTTTTTTGATATGTTGGACTGTTTTATCCCTTTGTGTAAAGACAGATGCAAAAAATGAGTTAAATAGTTCTGCTTTCTCCCTGTTGCTTGTTATCTTTTTGCCGCTTTCTCCCAGCAATGGACCAATTGTTTCCTTAACCTTTTTCTTGTTTTTAACATATTGGAAGAAGCTTTTTTTGTTATTTTTTACTTTTGTGGCAAGCCTTTCTTCATTGTGAGCCTTAGCTTTCCTCACTTCATCTTTACAGCCTCGGGTTAGTTAGTTATGTCCCCCTCTTTCCACTTTTTATACTCATCTTTTTTTTGTCTTTCAATTTGTCAGAGAGTTCTTTATGCAGCCATGCTGGTTTCTGTTGGGAGCTGTTTTGGGAGGTCTATGTATAGTATATAAAAGTCTGATCCCCAAATTTCTGTAGTTCTGCAATTTCTTTCTGAAACAACAGGTGGCACTCTGGATCCATGCATTAGGTCTAAGAAAGTTTAGTTTCTCCCTCCCCCTTTAATTGTTTGATGCATGCCATTTACCTAACGAAGAATTTAACCACGTGTCTTGGAACTATGCAGAGAAATTAAACACATACTGTACTATAATCATTCACTTTAGTTAGTTGAACTGCAAGGGGAGTATCTAAAGCACACTTACAAGATAAAAAAAAGTTCTCTTCAGACTGAGCCCTAAGTATTTTCCCTAAGTGCTGGGTAAGATGGAAGTAGATTTCTATTACTTTTTTCTATATTATTCCCCCCTCCCCCCCCTCCAGTCTATAGCCCTGGAATTTCCTGACAATCTCTATTATACAAGTGCAGGTGGTCCTCGAGTTATGAATGTAATGCCCATTCCATTCATACCTCAAGGATTTGTGGGAGTGAATCTTGTACTTTGAATAAGATCACTCTCTACTTTTGCCCATACATTCATTAATTTAATTGCTAATTCAATCACTTATTTAATGCATGGGCAAATGTGGGTTGTTAAGTGCACATGAGGTATCTCAGGGTGGGGGAGGCTATGGGGTTGCTAGTGATGGAACAGGCCTCAAAGGCCTTCCCAACCCACTGATACCCCATGCTTCCCAGTCCCTGCTGTGGTGCACTGATTTATGTTGCAAAGATCTGTGTCCTCTCTGCTGCAGTTTCTTTTGCTTTGAGGGAGAAAAGAGTCGATGCAAGCTCCTAGGCGTGAAAAGTGTTTATGGCATCTGTCTCCTACTCCTCCCCACCTCCCCTAACATCTATGAGCATTTCAAAATGTAGCAAATCCCTTCAACCTGAAATGCTCCATAGACACCTATGAGACTTTTGAAAACAGAGCAAATCCCTCAATTTTCAAAGCCCTCATAGGCATCTATGGGGCATTTCATAACAGCGAATCTCTCCATGAAGCTTCCAGTCTCGTCAGGTCTCTGTGAAAGGTGTCCTGATGATGGTGGAAAGGAGTTGGGAGATAGGAGCAGGTGACTGGCACCACAAAAACTTTTTGCTGACAATGTAAGTTTCTGGGATCCGTAATCTTGTGAGAGTTCAGGCACTCAGTTTCGCAAAAGAGGATGGCTACCTGAACTTGTGTGATATTATGGCACCCAGGAGTTTTTATCAACTTTCCTCTCCCTCAAAAGGAAATAAACCATTGCAGAGAGGAGACAGATCTTCTAAGGTAAGTGATTGTGATTCAGTGCAGGATGGGAGGAGGGAAACAGTTGTGGGGATATGTTGCAGACTTGCAGTCATTCTTAAGGATGAACAACTGTTGTGGTGCTGCAACATTCGTAATTCTGGGACTTGCACATAAATCCTAAGTGGACGCTTTATGTCGAAACTTCAAACGGGTGCTAAATGAATGCTTGTAACCCAATACTAATCTGTACTAATTGAGTCTTGAGCCTAGGTTTTGAGCCTAGCATCAGCGAGAAGCTACAGACAGACAAACAGACAGACAGACATAGTCTCTCCAGACAGACAGACATAGTCTCTCCAGTTACCAATTTCTCAATATTTAAAAAAATGTTATTAAAATCATATTGATGGGTTAATGTCCCTGGATGGAGGTGGCCTTTTAATTTCTCTCTATCTCCTTTTTTGCAACCTATGAGAATATTTTTGAAGGATAAAATAAAAGCACGTAACTTATTGAAGACTCAATAGATATTTTTTATTGCTTTTTTCTTTTAAAAAAAAGAATTATATTGTTGTTCCATGGAATGCCTTTAGGGGGAACTCTGTGGGATTGCAAAAAAGAAATTGTAATTCCTTCAGTTTGTGTGTTGCCACCAGGCCCTTAATGATTTATAAAATTGTACTGTTGAGGATCGAGAACAAAGAGTTCATTTTTGTGGAAAATATTTCTAGAACTTCAAGCAAACCTATTTCATTCATCCTCTCCTCTTTTCCTCCCCCGTCTCCCACCCAGTCAATATTATCCTCAATGCCTTCTGGGTAGTCTTTTAGAGATTCCATTTCTTTTTTTCTCTCCCTGCCATCTCTTTTTGTATGTATGTAGTTTGGGAATTTTCATAACCTGATATTTATGGGGTAATTCTATTTCATTCTCCCTTTGTTTCTGGATTAACTGTTTGGCTAAATAAATAATGTTTTGATTTGAAAACTGAAAATAGAAATGGAAATAGATGTCCTATCTATTCACAATTACCTTATTTAAAGACATTTAATTATCAAAATAATGTATTTGTTTCTCTTCATGTGTCAGTATCTTTAACATTATATTATAAGTAGAATAGTTAAAGGACCTGAAGTCGATGAAACAGTAAACTGCTCTATGTTTTTTCTAAATGTATTATTTCTGTGATATTTTTCCAAGCAGAAGACAATGGTTCAGGACAGATTTGTTCTCCATCCATTGATTGTATGTTGTGCTTTCCATAGAGATTGTGCATTTTCCACAATGTAAGATGTAGACAAGCCATTGTGGCAATATTATTAATGACATGACATCTCTTCTTGGCACCTGGATTACTTCAAGATGAATTTAAAAAGTGTAATTATTTTAATTGAATCTGCTCAAGAGCTGATAGTATGCTACATGTGTTGGAAGAAAAATTCAGATCCAGTTCCAAGATGGAAATAAAATGGAGGCTGACTAGAAAGAAAAATTCTGTTTATTGATGAACAGAATCAACACACACAGCATGCAGTTCTAGGAAAGCTGACAAAATGGAGTTGAGTGGATGTGTTTTATACTTCTGGATCCCTATGGGGGTCATGTAAGGGTCATAGCTGGCTCTATAGGCAAAAGGGGAAAAGCAAATTCTAGGTTGTTTAACCTAATCTTGTCAACCTTTGGCTTGTTGCTTATCTGCCTGACCCAGTGTTTCTGAAGTGATTACCAAATCTGCATTTCTAAAAGCTGGCCTCTTCAGTTTCTGCTTTCCCCAGAGAGACTGGGGCTGGGATGTGCTTCCCTTAATATTTTTTTCCATTTCTCCTTTAAGGGAAATATTCAATTCTGCCTTTTTAATATTCCACAAAATATTTCATTCTCTAGGAGGATGCATGGGTGCTGTCCAGGGGTGGGTTGCTCCCGGTTCTAACCAGTGCAGTAGAAGAGGTTCCTGAAATCTACCGTACATTTTAGAACCCCTTCATCCGGTGGGCAGTACCAGAATGCCTGCCCTAGCCTTCTCGCTCGCTTCCCCTGCCCGTTCCGTCGCCTCTCGTGAGCGGTAGCTTGCACAGTGCGGCCAACCGCCTAGGACCTCCCCAAAATTGCCTAGGAGTCATGGTCGCCAGCAAAGCATGGGGCCAGTGGGCAGTAGCTTGCACAGTGCTGCCAGCCTCCTAGGCAAGTTCAGGGTGTCCCTCCCAACTAGTTCCCTGCCTCCCTTCCTGGCAGAGTTTTCCAAGGTGTGGTTTCAAAAGCAGCCTCCCTTGTGCCCAGCTCCTGCTGAGCTTCGGAAAGGAGGAGAAGAGCCTTTCGGGAATGAGGAGGAGGAGGCATGCACGTGGGGCTGTGCCAGCTGGGCAACCGGTGGTAAGAAAGCACCTCACAGCTTTTGAAGGGAGGAGGGGAGAAGGGAAGGGAGAATGCAGAGTCACCTTTCAGGGACGCCGAAGTGGCGAGAAACCAGCTCCACTGCCAGAGTCGGCGGCTCCAGACAAGTGAGGCGGGAGCAGAAACCCAGGCGGTTTCCTGTGCTCCCCTTGCAAGGGAGTAGTAGGCATTGTTTTTGCATTCCTGCCTCCACCGGACTTCGACCGGGAGTTTACCAGCCATCTTAAAGAGAAATGGACGATCAGACCTGCGCAGCCCGAGCGATGTGGCTCTCTCCAGGTAAGTACCTACTCTCCTTCCTGCTGGTTTTTTGTCTCCGAGGGGCAAAAGACGGAGTGGAGCGCCCCGTTTAACAATGTTCAATAGGGGGAGGTAAGTGGCTCTCCTGTTCCTCTACCTCGTAGTGCACCCTTTAAAAAAAAAAACTTACCTGGCTAAGAGGTCAGTGCTTCACTTAGGGGAGTTCTGGGGATGATGGGTCTTATGGAGGCGGTGACCAGCTGCCCTCAGGAGGGCATGGAGATCAGTCTCTTTGCCTTTGTTGTGGTTTGACTAGGAATAGCAAGACTGGCTGAACTGTTAGGGGAGAAGAGTCTCTAAATAGTTACACTGGATAAACATGCATAGAGTTGTGTAGTTGCACCTTACTTGAAAAGTACAGGATACAAAGACGTGAAACCAGCTGGGTTTATTTCTAAGTAAGATTCGGTTTTCTGTGAATTGTGGAAATTGAGAAGATTTATTCTGAATGCCCCCAAATCTTGAGGCTTAAGTGAGGAAGTAATTATTATTTCTTTAAAGGTTGGGGGGGGGGGAAGAGGCAAACCTTCACTTTATTAAAAGCAAAGATAAGTTAGCAACCCTTGGCGAAGAGGAATATGAGTATGGTATGCTGTGTTGGTGGAATACCTTACAAAGCATTCCTATTTACTTGGATAAAACAGTACACCTTTGCTCTGGAAAAGGCAAGTCAGCTCAACTTGATTTAAGAAAAAAAGCCTATTGTTGGACTTCTAAGTGTTGAAAGATAGTGCCTGCTCTTTCCTTGAGCATACTGAAACAAACTTGAGTAGTTATGTGGATTTAATGTGATATTTTGCAATGACTGGGAAATCTCTCATGCAGTCTCTGAACAAGAAAAATGTATTTGCACGTTAATGGGGGAAACAGGTGGGTTAATTAAATCTTAAATTATTTTTGGCTTACTATACAGATAATTTAGTGCAAAGCCGTGAACAACAGTATTAGATTTCTGTAGTTTTATCTTCCTTGGTTGGTTTTGGGGAGAGTTATGGAAAGCTAAAACAAATGCTGTGTAACTAGGAAGCGTGAAACGTTCCTTTTGATTCATTGGAGAATTAAAACCAAACATTATTTCAAAGGAGAGAAGTTTAATAACCTACAACTTTCATCAAAACTGTTTCACATGCCCTTAAATCTTGGGAGGGTGGGGATGGAGTGACAATAGTGAACATCTAGGAAGTAGGGTAGTAGTGGAAAATATCTTAGAATAATATTGTGATGCAACTATTATAAATTGTTCAGCAATAATTTAACTAAAAGAATTGTGCATACTATATAAAAATTATTACTTCTTAGCAGGAAGTCCAATATTTTTTTCTTCGCATTTTCACATTTGGCTGACTTTTTCAGTAGTCCAACATACTATTCTTTTTTTATTGGTGATATATTTATTGGGTTTCAATCTCCCATCAGTTAAGAAGACAAGAACTGCAAAGCAGGTGGTTGTGCAAATATCATAAGTATTTTTGGAATGTATGTGTGATGCTACCATTGTGAATTTCTTGTTAAGAACACTTATCAAGTTTTAATATTATGACTAACTTATTTAGAGGGCAAGTGCTTGCTTGTTGCAGTAATGTACAAATGCCATAAGCAAAACACCTGTTTACTCAGAGGTATATATTCCTGCTTAAATTGCTTGATAGCAGTGTGCAGAAACTTTAAATTGTATAGCTCACAGCACTACAGAAACCTTATATAGCAGTCAGTGACTACTCTTGAGGGTCCACATTGGCTGTTTCTGCTTCCAAGGGATGCTTCTGAAATCTACTGGAACATAATAGGGATTTCTGCACTGAGAAGCAGAAGGTTGGACTCTTGCCTTTATGATGGGCTTTTGAGACACCGGAAAGCAGTGGGAACTTTTGCTACTTCTAAGTACTTCCAAATCCAATAAGAAATTGATTATCTTTCCTTGAGCCTCTTTATGCAGGGACAGGTGCTGAAAAATCATTCAAAGAAATGGAAACAGTGAGTAAGAGTGTGTGTGTGTGTGTGTGTGTGTTTGGGGGCTGCGGTTTCTGTTGTGTAGATTGGAATATAATTTATTGGCCCTAGATTTAGAGGGTGGAGGGAAGTTGCAGAAGCTGAAATGCAGTTGGGACAGGCTGGGGAATCCTATGTTTTCTCTCTTTTACATTTTCAGAGATTATATACAGTATAAAGAGTTAACAGTCGCGCCGACTGTACTTTATTATTATTTTTAAATAGTCCTTTATTAGTTATACATTTTTTAAAGGATAAAACATACAAATACAAATTCAGTTTTAAACATACAATCCCCCCCCCCCCCCGCGGTGACAGTCATTCACAGCCCAACTTTTTTTTCCTTCCTCATTGTTTAGTCTCTAAGCAACATCTTTTTGTTACAAAGTTCAGGGATCTATTACAATACCCATGTTCACTTTTAGTTCCCATTGTTAACAACTGCTATTTAACTTTCCCCGTTTTAAGTCCCTGCTGTTCTCCTTGTCGCCCACATATACCATAGGTTCCAGCTAAGATAATGTTCTGTTTCTCCTTTGTCCCTCAGCCAATCCGTCATTCTGTCCATTTCTGCACATTCATAGATCTTTTTAATTATGGCATCTTCTGGCGGTATGGTAGTGGATTTCCAAAATTGTGCATAAGTTATTCTTGCAGCCACAATTATATGTATATAATTGTAGATTTACTCATGTTTTCTGGTTGTATGCTTAGTAAAAAATTCTCGGGTTTCCATTCCATGCTTGCCCCAGTAACCTCTTTTAGCCATTTTTGAATCCGTCTCCAGTATTTCGTGGCCTCAGTGTAAGACCACCAAATATGGTAGAATGTGCCATCCCTTCTTCCACATTTCCAACACAGTGGAGATAACCCAGGAAACATTTTGGCTAACCTCGTTGGGGGGAGGTGCCATCTATAAGTCATCTTGTATATGTTTTCTTTAAATGCTGTAGATATTGTGAGTTTAATAGTCTTACTCCATAGATCCCACCATTTGCCCATTTCAATCTCATAACCAAAGTTTCTCTCCCATGTTATTAGAAGGCTTTTATCCATCTCTTCTTTAGCATCTTGACAGGTCAAAAACTGATAAATCTTCGATAACATTTTCTTATCTCCACCAAACAAAATCTTATCTAGCCCCTGAGGGTTTGGGTAGATCCCAAACCGTACCTTATCGCTTTTAAACCTATTTCTAATCTGTAAATATTCCCACCATTCCAGATTCCTGCCCTGCTGCTCTAATTCCATCTTTGTTTTCATGTTGCCATCTTCTGTCATAATGTCTTTATATGTTATGTTTCTTGTCCAATTAAATACACTGCCAATCAGCATGGAACCCTAAGATAGTATTTTTTCCTCATTTTTTCCCAGACCCCAATCAAAATCTTCCAAATATAATGTCCCATGAAGTACCTTTGGGGGGTATCTCTTTCTTGCCAGAGGGAGGCGTGCCATTCCTGGGGGAGGTCGTGTCCCTCTTTAGCCAATAGGCGCCTTCTACTCAACGTCACCCAATCCTTCACCCATGTCACAATTGCTGCATTATAATATGCTTCCCAGTTGGGTACTCCGAAGCCTCCCAGTTCTTTACATTTTTGCAACATTTGGGCTTTGATTTGTGCTTTCTTACCTTGCCATATAAATCAAGACACTATTGCCTCCAAGGATTAAAAATTTTTTTTGTCCAATTTAGTTGGTGCCGTTTGAAACAAAAACAAAATTTTTGGTAGTATATGTGTCTTAACTGTCGCAATCCTGCCCATCAAAGATAGTTGTTTACCACTCCAGTTAGTCATGTCCTTAGATACCTGTTGTAGTAATTTCATATAGTTATCTACTTTGATAGAAGAACATCTCTCCGTGAGCCAAATTCCCAAGTATTGTATTTTATGGGCCATGTTAATCCCTAGCAGGCTTTGTACTTCCCTTTTCTGGTTCAAAGTCATATTCTTAATTAACAGTCTTGTCTTCTCTTTATTTATACTCCTCAATTTTTCGTAGAAGTTGTATCCCAGAAGCCATAGGATCCTCCAGAATAAAAACAAGATCATCGGCAAAAGCCTGGACCTTGAATTCCTGAGCTTTAGCTCGTAACCCTTTAATTTGTATATCACTCCTCACTATTCTTAGAAGGGGTTCTAATGTAAGGATAAACAGTAGGGGGGATAGTGGGCGTCCTTGTCTTGTGCCTTTACCAATCTCAATATCACCCGCCTCTTCTCCATTTACCAATAATGTCGCAGTTTATTGTACATAAATTGCCCGAACTGCATTTAAGAAGTTTTCTCCAAACTTCATATTTTCTAATTGTGACAACATAAACTTCCAATTTACCTGATCAAAAGCCTTTTGTGCGTCGAGAAACATAAAGGCCACTTGTTTATCCGGCCGGGCTTCATAATATTCTAAGGCATCCAAAATAATTCTAACATTATCTTTCAATTGCCTTGACGGCAAGAAGCCATTCTGATCAGGGTGTATAAATTTACTAAGGAAGAATTTAAGTCTATCCGCCAGCATAGCTGCAAAGATTTTATAATCCACATTCAAAAGTGAAATGGGCCTATAGTTTTTAATTTGGGTACGGTCAGCTCCAGCATTGGGCAAAAGGGTTATATAGGCCTCAGCCCATGATTTCGGTGCGATAGAATCCGTCAAGACAGCATTAAATATTACTATCATCTCTTGTGCTAAGATTTCCAAAAAAGTTTTATAGATTTCAACTGGCAAACCATCCATGCCAGGAGTTGCAGGGCACCGACTGTACTTTATGTTTGTGTACACAAAACAAAGAACAGGTAGTTCAGCACATGACAGCCTGTCAATCTGAAAATACTCTGAAACAAATAGGTATTGTTTCTGATGCACATAATTCCAATCCAAGTAGTTTCCTCTCTACACACACAGTATATTGTATATTATAGTCTACAAAGTGGTTTAAACAACAAAGACAAGGGTGAGAGAGCACACTGTTCTGCAAATAATCTTACTAGCCTTTTGTATGTATAATGGTATTAGTAGTAGCACAAAAGAAATTATACTTACAGACTGCATTTTCCTGTAGATTGTGGTAGGAATTTATTTTTTAAGCAACAGGGCAGAACCTGTTCATATTAATAAGTAGAAAATCTGTTGGACATCAAACTTATTTTAAAAGTCTCATTATGTAGAACTCTTTTTAGTAGTCTGGATTATGGAAGAATTGCAGGAAAATATTAGTAATGCATATAATACCGAAACAAGCTAAAATAGGGGTGGTGGTGGTGAATCAACTTCTTATTTATTGCCCATGTTTTGTTACAAACAACTCTAACTGCTGCTTGTTTTTTTTTAGCAATGATTATATTGAATATGATATTAATATATAAAGCATGTGATCTGGTTCCAGGATCAGAGCTAGTCAACATTTGAATGGCCTGAAGGTGTGTTAACATTCAAGGAAGCTAAAGCTGCAATCTAGGAAAGGCAGTTATTGGCCCTCTAAGTACTTGAAAAATAGACCACCTGTGAACCATGTGTAAAACCACCCTGATCGCTGTATAGAAGAAAGTATGAAATAGACCTGTATAAATCATTTGGTGGGATTTCAAAGCATTGGAAAGTTGTAGGAGTACTTTGGAACATCTGCTTCATTGACCGGATCTGAAGGAGTGTTCAGAGCCCTGTAAAATAACTTGCCTAGCTTTAGTACAAATGCTAGGACTGGATGGTATTTTTGATTCTGTTCCAAACAAGTACTGAAGAGAATACAAGACTGCAGATATAGTAGCCACCCACAACTCTTCAAAGTAAATATTTCATGAATCCAGGAAAAAGGTGCTGCTGCTTTAAAAAGTACCAAGTAGATGCTGTGGGCTTTACATTCCTATATATTAAAAAACAGTGCATAGCCCTAACAAACATTATTTAATGGATTTAAGTTGTTGCCACTGCTTTGAAGTTAAATTTAAATGTATGGATGCCTTTTTCTTTTTTGTGTAATTTATACCTCTATCTTGACTGGGAATGCTGACATCATTTTGGCCACTCCCTCTCGGTACCAAGACTGCCAAGTCACTCCTTCCCAGTCACATGACTGCCAAGCCACTCCCACTCGGTCACATGACCAGCAAGCCACTCCCACAAAGCAGGCCACATCTACAGAAGAGGTTCTAAAATTTTTTGAAAGCACCACTAGTACTGCCTTTCTACACATGCTGTTTTGCTTCAGTTTCATTTATTTGTAGGAATATGAAAACATAGGGTTAAGAACCATGGTGATCCAGTGGTTAGAATGCAGCCTTGCAAGCTAACTCTGCCTACTACCAGGAATTCGACTGTCAAGATACTGAGGATTTAATAGCTGCCAGCTGATAAAATGTTGTAAGCTGTAATCAGTAAACTGATACCAATGTAAAGCAAGGCTGATGCAATGACGCTGATTCCTTGCAGCTATGTTATAAACCTTTTAAGACTCTGACGGGAGATCCAAACAAGTTTATATATATAGGTGGCTATTAGAGGGTGTTTCTCTCAGCATGTCTTTCATTTCTCTCCTTGTGTTCGTAGCTGGTAAGGGATTTATCTCTGCATGTATATGTTTGTATATATTTTGTATATAAACCACTATTAATTTTCCAAGGCTCTGTATGCTGTGTGTTGTGTTTTTGCTCCTGGGATTTGTCTCATAATAATAGTCATGCTGCCAAAACTCTTGACATCGACCCTGACTGGTTCAAGGTTGACTCAATCTTCCATCCTACTGAGGTTGGTAAAATGAGGACCAGATTGTTGGGGGCAATATGGTAACGTTGTTAACTACCCAGAGAGTGCCGTGAAGAACTGTGGAGTGATATATGAATCTGTGGATATGTTGATATAAGTTTAATATAAGTCATAGCTAATCTCTATGGAATTAAATAAAATTGACAGCTTGCTGACGTGCATGAACTTTTGAATAAAACAAATAAATTATTTAATATCTATATGCAGATCCTGCATTCCAAAAACTGAGTTTAACTCCTGGGGACTATAAAGACACTGTTTTCTTCAGGGACTATGGAAATGGATGTCCATTACCCCATCAAATAATTTGCTTTTATTTTTCAGTGTATAGTACAGTGTTTTTCAACCACTGTGCTGCGGCACACTAGTGTGCCGTGACATAGTGTACGGTGTGCCGTGGGAAAATTACTTTATATATAGTCAATATAGGCACAGAGTTAAATTTTTTTAACATTTTCTAATGGTGGTGTGCCTCATGATTTTTTTCATGAAAAAAGTGTGCCTTTGCACAAAAAAGTTTGAAAAACACTGCTATAGTATATAGTCTAGCTTTGGAATATCCCCTGGTCTCCTATCCAGGCTGTCTTTGTTTAGCTTTGTCAGGATTAGTAAAGATATGATTGTGTCATAATTTTCCCAGATTGATTCATTTGCAAGATAGTTCTCTAGTTAGATCTAATAATGAAATAATGCATCTGAGAACAAATCTACTCTTATTTTGAAAAAATTCTGTGAGATCAGAGAATTAATGCATTCCGAAAAATGATAAGGTATAAATATCTTAGACTATGTCACTTCAGTGTTATGGGTGCTTTTAACAGTTCCTTTTACTTATGAAGTTAACATACTAAGAATACAATATTTCAAGTGTATTATTATGTTAAATTTTCCATGGGCAGGAAATTTTTAATGCAAGGAACTTTACAATTTTTACATCGTATTTTAATATGGTAAACTACCCAGAATAACCTGATGTCAGTTGAGTGCCGTATAAATTAGTTTAATAAATAAAGAAATTTTATACATGTGTTCTAAAATGCATTCCATGTTGTGGATCCCTGATAAATCCTTTGTTAAAGTAAAAAAAAATATTTTGTTTTATTCATCTATGTTTGGATGGATTTAAACAGGAAATATTTTTTCCTGTAGTTTTGCTTATAAGAAAACTCTAAATATAGTGGGAAATACAGTCATATACACTTAAGAGCAAAGGCAAATCTTACTACCTTTTAAAGTTTAATAGGCAACAAAAAGAGTTAGAAAGTAAATATTAAGTGCAGAATATCAATAGATATACTAAAGCAAGGAACTTTACTCATCAGTGGTTTCTTTTGGAACACTGGACATGCTTTATTTCAATTTTTTCACAATTTATTTAAACATCTCACATATACAAAATAGGTACAATTTTTTGTTGTTGAGAAATGATGATTCCTTTTTGGCCCATTGTAGAGAAGAAAATGAGATTTAAAAGCATGGACATTTGATGTTGAAGAAGAAAATGAAGATGGGGTGTGGGAAGATATGATCCACATGCTTAATCTGATGGTGAGATGGGGCATTCTGAAGTTATTCTCAGACAGATTGCAAATAAACAATACAACTTAATACAGAAAGGCAGGGATTGATTTTTTTTGTTTTGTTTTATTTCCCCAAATGACTAGCACCATTAAATTTCAAGTATTGTAATATACTCTGTAATATTGAATCAGCACCTTTCTACTATGAATGGGTCCAAAAGCACCTCAGAACATATGTATAAGGATGTGGATCACACTTGGCTTAAAAGTGTATGAGGTAGTTCAAACCTTTGGAAGTTGTGGTTTTAAACTTCCTCTGTGGAAGATATTCAAAGGCCACAAATGGTGCAAACTTTCAGGAATGTTTTTATTTGGTTTTTTTTAATATTTTTGGTTTTTTTTTTTTTTACACAAAGGCTGACATTTTCCACAACATGGTGACAAAATCTTGAAAAACTTCTGATTCCTTTTGGGGCTGTATTAAATTGCATTGAACAATGTTCCCAAAAAAATCCTTTTCCTTCTTTTTCGCCAAAAGTTTAAGCAAGTAGATGAACAGAAGAATGGAAGGAGTCAGCTTTCAGTATAAAAAAGAAATGGCAAAGAGAGAATTTTTTTTGTTTTGATTTTAAGTTAGTTTTAGTTCATTCATTTGAAACAGACGGGGCCAACGTCCAAACGGAATTCTTGGTCAGCGCCACCAATGTCCAAAGGTGCAATGTCAAGGAAGGGCAAACGAGAAGGCTTGTTTGTTCTGTATTCAATCACTGTTTTGCCCCATTCGTTGGTCTTTCTCTGCAAGATAATGATAGTGAATAATTAACATTATTAGGGAACCCACTCATCTGCTGTTATTAGAAATCAGTAAAGGCTTCTATGACACAATCCCTTGCACCCAATTATGTTTCCATACACTCACTCTTCTGGAGACCTCAACCTCTAGCCCAAATATGTCCCTTCTCACTGTTCCCCTTATAGTCCCATTCCTGGCCTTTTGTCATTCCTCTGATGACCTTTCAATTTCCAGTGGTTTGGGAGCCACCAGCCTTTCTTGATGTTCTGGAGCTGCGTTCTCAAAGGGAGGAGCAGAACCAAAGTGGTCTTCAGTGATTAAAAGCTGAATTTAAGGCCTACTTTTCTATAAAGACCATCAATAAAATTATAATCATTTATGAGCAGGAAGTAATGTAGAACTTACAGAGCAGCCATCTTCAATAACAGTGAAAGTAAACCGGGAATTGCCTTCAGCTCGGAATTCAACATCGTTGGATCCCTGCAGCACCACAGCCTTCTTAAGGTTGCCAGTTTCCTCATCCATATAAGCAATGCTGTTCTTGCAGTGGTAAGTAATGTTCTGGGAAGCATGGTTAGCCAGTAGCCTCAGGAAAGCAAGTTGGGTAGCCATGTCCTTGGTAGACATACCGTCCTTATTATATTCAAACTGGGGAAAAAAAATGAAATCAGGGAAATAAACTTATGGCATACTCTGTGCTTAAATGGCACACATGGTTGTGTGAAAGTTTAAAAAATGGGGGGAGGGGGGAAGAAATAATTTTAATTATAGAACCAAAAATAATCACAACTAGTCTAGGAAGTAATTAACTGCTTCCTAGACAGAAACTGAATTCCAATGATCTCAACTTTTATCCTATCCAGAAATAGGTTATTTGTTATAACTTTACTAATCATTCCAAAGAGATAATCCGTGTATTTATGAATAATACGAATGGCACATGAAGAGAGAATATCTCCTTCCAGAACTTTCTAATCTTTCCTGAAGCTATTTTTTTATTAATGTAAAAGCAAGATAAAGATAAAGGTAAAGGTTTCTCTCGCACACATGTGCTAGTCATTCCCAACTCTAGGGGGCGGTACTCATCTCCGTTTCAAAGCCAAAGCACGTCTAAAGAGGTCTCCATGGTCATGCTAAAGGCGCATGGAGTGCTGTTACCTTCCTACCATTTTTCTACTTTCATTTTTTATATGCTTTTGAACTGTTGGGGCTGGCAGAAGCTGGGACAAGTAACTATGAGCTCAGTTGGTTACGTGGTGCTAGATATTTGAACTGCCGAATTGCCAACCTTTCTGATAGACAAGGTTCGGGTCTTAGCCACTGAGCCACAGCATCCCATAAGAGCAATGTACCTCATCACAAACTGAGGTTAATGGATTCAATCGGGACACACAGTTCTAGGAGCTAACTAGTTTAGACAGTTTTAAACAAGACTTGAGGGACAGATGGGTTTTTCCCAATCTGGCACCTTATATTTGTTAGATTATGATTCAAAATTCCCAAAAGCATGCTTTTCGCATAAACTGGCTCAGGGTAGGCACGGGATTGCTTAAGGTAATTATACTTTATTTTACTAATTTATTTTGTGTCGTATATGTGTGTGTGTGTGTGTGTGTGTGTGTGTGTGTGTGTGTGTTTGATTATGAAAGTTTTGTTGCTTATGTAGCTAGCATGGCAGTAACTTTCATGAGAGCAATATCAACAGAAATATGATGTTTGTAAGCTACAGGCTTTTAAAGGGGAGGGGAATGGAGCTGCAAGACAACAAACAAGTGGATAAGTTACACATTATATGTAGATTAATTTAACATAAAGAATATAAAGTATAGGTTAAAATATTTCCTCCCATAGCTATACAGAACAAACCCTACCTGGGCACCACCATTGATGGTTTCTCCAAACCAAACAAGTCTCTTCTCATCAGGTTTCTTGCCACTGTACCAGTTCTTGGCTGGGAAATTTCCAGGATTAGCAGAGATACAACTCTCACCAGTGGAGAAATCACAATATGCATTAATAGCATCCATTGTGCAGCCTTGATTAGGATCGATCCAGTAGAAACCTATCACAAAACAGAAAATGATTTGACACCTATCAGAGATTAATACAGTATATACTTCAACTGTTGGAATAGCACTCCTGAAATCCTAGCATAAGGTAATATTCACTTAGTTATTTGTCTCTGATTATAACTTTACATTTGATTAATACCAATGTCTAAAAATAAGGAGGGAACCTGAGAATATAGATCTGTTGATTAGCATTTGCTTGAATATAATATGTTGTACAATTTTAACATATAAAGGTTTATAAGGTGCTACTTGAGATACTATGGAGATCCAGGCTAACTACATAATCTAGATTATGGAGAAAGAACTGCTTTATAAATTTTAGTAGAAACTCATTACTTTAAAAATAATAAATATGAAAACAATGCATTAAAAAAACCTTACTCTGGGTGAACTAAATGTGTTTATCAATGAAATCCTTAGAAGCCAAGTTGATATTGGAAAGCACTACTTTCAGGAGAGACATTTGAATATACGGATAGAAAAACACAATTGTCCAATGTCTGCTTTTTATACACGTTCAGTGAGTGAATTTATGGTTGTTTTGTTCTTGTTATGAAATGGGAAATTGTCATTCATATGTGTTATTTATACCAAGGATGGAATACACTAGGTTAAATGGCACAAAAAGATTTCCACTGAAAATATTATACGTAGAGGTTTACTGCTTTGAATAAATATCCAGTTGCATTACTGATTCCAGTGGTATTTATACTAAGCTATGATAATGTCTGAATAACATATGCATCATTACATCATGATTCATCATGATAGTTTGATAACTAAGACTATATTGATGCATTTTGTGAGTAGGCAAGTTACATCTTTTGTGTGATTACTGTAAAAATTAACAATGCAACTAGTTATTTTATATTGACTATTTGATGCTAACATACCATTTTTCCAATCAGGGTGGCTGAGTTTTAAGTCACGGCAAGTGCGAGCTGGATTCTTCCTAGAGCCTTCTGGGGTCAGGAGGGTCTCAATCTGGTTGTTCAGGCTTTTCAGAGTGGCATCAACTTCATAATCCTTGGGTCTAAGAGATGGCTGATCTGCACGATAGTATTCCATGTCATAGCCAATTTCATAAGCACCACCATTGGGACCAGGTGGGCCAGGAAGACCAGGTGGTCCTGGTGGACCCTAAAATGTACATTTGGAAAAAATAAAATTAGCTTGTTGAAACTCAGTTCACCATGGTCATATGCATAAGGTCCTATCTCAAGACTATCTGAATGGCTTAAATATAATCAGGACTATAAGCTTTGGATAGAAAGATATATAAATTGAATGAGTAATAAATATAACAATACATCTATTCCTGCCCAATTTCAGAAATGGTTAGTGTTAATTAAATTGGAGAAGAATGCTATGAATTTACAATGAACCTATATATTCTTAATGGAATGTTTACTAATCAGAGAGTAAGTTCTTTATCTAACAAAGAATTTGGAATAAATTCTTTATTCTTTATTTATTTATTTTACAGCAACAGGAAGAATGTCTTCAGTGAAGGCTGTCTTATGTGACTTAATTTAAAATGCTGATTTAAATACTTGTAATGGCAGCTATCTAGCTAGTGACATATATCACTAGCATTGTTCTGATGCTTCAATTAAGAATATTTAGAAATCAACCTTTATGCTTATGGCATAAAGCAATCTTCCCCTTCTTGCTATCCTCCAAATGTGTTGGGGCCACAGTTCTTAAAATTCTCTCTTAAACTTCTTGGAGCTGAAATATACTAAGAACCTAGTCACATATATATTCATATATATATTCATATTCATGTTCATGTTCATGTTCATATTCATATTCATATATATATATAGTTCTGGATCCCGCTGCAACCGGTATGCTGCGACGGGGCCGGGCGTCCACCATGTGCATGCACACTGCGCTCGCATGTGCACCCACAACCCGCGATGCTCCAGCTGCTCGTCAGAGTGTCATGCAGGCCCTATATGCTGCGTTTGCATGCACAAATGGCCCGCTTGGGTCAAATACAGCTCAGGAACGCGGACAGGCAGGTGGGCCCTCTGAACACCATACCGGAACAGTGCCTGCTGCTCCCAGCAGGCACAGATATGCCTGTACTGGGGCGTACCGCCTGCAACCCACCACTGAACCTAATCCCAGTGAAATGTGTAGAGGAATGAGATTGCAAACTTATATACGTTTATCTGGGAGTCAGGTTTAATGAATGAAGTGAAGTTTAACTTTGGAAGAACCATGCAGGATCATCTGCTGTTCATTTTTTTTAAAAAGTTTTTGTTACACTAACAATCCTTCAGACTTAGACTTACAGATGGTCCTTGGCTACCATGAGATCCACGCAAACCAGCAGGACCAACAGGTCCAGGCAGACCATTGCGACCATCTTTTCCAGCAGGGCCAGAAGGACCGGAAGGACCCTAAAACAGGAACAAAGAACAAAGCCATCAGTATACTTCTGATGCAAGTAAACAGTAAAAATGTGAGACAATATGCCTGTTGATCCAAAAGGATATTTCAATATTCCACACAAAGGACATTCATATAAACTTACCCTTGGGCCGGCGGGACCATTAACACCAGGGGAACCTTGTTCGCCATGATGACCCTATTAATATGAGACAAAATACGAAATTGTAATTTCCTACTGTCTTCTTGCAGAGTTTTGTCTATAACTGATGGATTCTAAAATTGGGGAAAAATTACAATCATTTTGACCAAGAATTTCTTTGACTGGGAAATTGGGTACTGAGATATGAATACCACTGAGCATATACAGCTTCTCCCTTCCTCAACATGAAAAGATGGTGGGAACAGGATTTCTAATAGAGCAGTTTGCTTCTCAGTGGGCTTGACTGAATTGACAGCACCTATACATCCCTAAGGTCCTAGGAAACTAAAGAATCTTGGATAAACTTGTTGATCTATATGGATCCAATGATCTGGGTTAATAGCTTAATTCTAGCTTAAAATTAATAGCTTAATTTTCAATCGCTATACTGAGCCATGAGGAGTCACCTTGACATTCCTGTATATCCTGATAATACAATATTCTTGTATCTTATTGTAAATATGTGAACACAAACCAGTGTTTCAGTATCATTCTGAAATGGCAAGCTTGCCCATTTCTTCTTCCCCAGAGCACCTACACCTGTTCTAAAGAATGGATTTGTTTCTGTTTAGGACATAGTTCAGATAATTGTACTCACAGAAATACCGGGCAGTCCCTGAAGTCCATTATGTCCTTTGAAACCTGGCAAGCCTCTGGCACCCTTGTCACCAGCAACACCCTTCTCACCACGTACACCTTGTGCGCCCTAATAAATAGAGTGATAAATAGAGAAAAGTTACAAATGGAAGTTTTGTACTCTAGAAAGCTTGGAAGAAGTTTCAGATACACCACCTTTGTCCAAGAGCAATCCCATTAACCAAGAACTAAAATGCATGTAGATTCTTTCAATTTGGAAACCTCTCTACACCTTAATACAAGTGAGGTAACCAAAGCAAGAAAGTTTAAAAAGGAGTAGTGGCAGCCCACCATTTATTATTCTTGCCGTCACATCTCTTTTTGGTTGGGAAGACATGATACATTATCCCTAAACTACCCAAGGACACCATCATATTGCAAACATGCATATAATTGCCAGCCCATTTGATGTCTGGCATACAATTAAGTTTCCTATGTTGTCTTTTGATCTGGAGAGTGAAATGGCTTGGACCATCCTTGCCTGCATATCCACATTTTCTATTTACTCATTCATTTCTTAATCAGTTAGGCATCCCTCTGAATTATTTCCAAAACTTATGCCTTCATTTCTAGTCCAAAAGAGAGTATCTTCTTAAAAATACTTGACATGCATACAGTTTTTTAAAAAAAACCAACAGCTATTCAATAATTAAAATTATACTCACAGCAGGACCTCTTGAACCAGCGGGACCGCTGGGGCCAGTAACTCCAGCAGGACCCTGAAATGATAACACAGTGGAACCGTTGCTTATGGGCCATAAAAATAATGTATAAAGTGAATGTAATATAGGGAAGAAAATAGTAAGTGAGCACCTGTCTACCCTGGACGAGTTCAAATCACCAGGACTGGATAGATTACACTCCAGAGTTCTGAAGGAACTGGCAGATCTCAGAACCACTGAACTATATCTTTCAGAGATCCTGGAGCACTGGTGAACTGCCAGAGGACTGGAAAAGAGCTGATGTGGTTCCCATTTGGATAGCCAGTTGTCTGAAATGGTATAGGGTTTTCTGCCTAGGCAGGGGGTTGGACTAGAAGACCTCCAAGGTCCCTTCCAACTCTGCTATTGTATTGTATTGTATTGTAATAATTTTGTACATTTCAGTTAAGTAAGACAACAGATACAGATGTCTTTCATTGGAAGTAGGATGAGAAGATAGGACTATTGGATAGAAGATGGATGAAATCCAAGTATTGTCATTATAATCTTTATCAATTTATCTCTTTTACCTTTTTTGCTGTCTTTTTACAAGGCATACATAGGACAAAGATGAATAGGACAAGAAAATCCTGCTGATGATGTTACCTAGTCTCCTAACGAAATGTTCAGAAACTAAATTGAAACAAGCTTGAAGAGCAAACCACTGCCAGAATTTATCTCTTTCCCTATAAATTGATGGAACTTCAGGAGTTCCTCATGGATTTATGGTTCTTCAAGATTAAAAAAAAGTATTAATCCTCCTAGTAACAAACTCATCTGGAGAAAGTTCTGACAGGGTTGTAGCAATAGCAATAGCAGTTAGACTTATATACCGCTTCATAGGGTTTTCAGCCCTCTCTAAGCGGTTTACAGAGTCAGCACATTGCCCCCAACAATCCGGATCCTCATTTTACCCACCTCGGAAGGATGGAAGGCTGAGTCAACCCTGAGCCAGTGAGATTTGAACAGCCGAACTGCAGAACTGCAGTCAGCTGAAGTAGCCTGCAGTGCTGCATTTAACCACTGCACCACCTCGGCTCTTTGCTTGTAGCCAAGCAAGAGACAGGGACCACTATGTTCAGGGGAACTATATGCTGAAGTGCAAATAAACTTTAGGACAGGGGTCTCCAAGCATGGCAACGTTAAGACTTGTGGACTTCCATTCATAGAATAGGAGTTGGAAGTCTGCAAGTCTTAAAATTGCCAAGGTTGGAGTCTCCTGCTTTAGGACAATTGTTCCTTATTTACTCTAGGTATTAAGCTGAGCAAGATAATTGCTTCAACAGGTGTTTGAGATTTTTTTACATTATCTTACTACCAAACATATTTTGGGGCAATCCAAGTGGCTCTTGTTCCTAGCCTTTCTGGCTTGACAAAATCTTAAAAGGTGTGCTAAAGAGTTTAGCAGAGGGTCTTGATATATCTGACACAATTAGAAGCATTTTGATGTTTTCACAATGGTTTAAAGTTACATACACGTTCACCACGATTTCCAGATTTGCCAACAGGACCAACAGAGCCATGAGGACCAGGAGCACCAAGAGCACCAGCAGGACCAGTGTTGCCAGGAGCACCACGTTCACCCTAACAAGAACAAGCAAGAAAATAGTTTGATTTAGATGTACAAACTAAAGTTGGCTTGCAAGAAGCTCCTTTTGCTTACAGAAGAAAGCCACAATTACCTTGTAACCAGGAGCACCATCACGGCCAGGAGCACCATCGTTACCTGGATTTCCCTAGGAAGAAAAATGTCTTCTTAGTGACACATAGTGTTTTAAAAATTATATTACCTGTTATACTTCCTGCCATATTTGAACTACCGCATAAGCTGAAATTTTAAATGAACTGGTAGTCTCTGCTGCCAGTAAAACAATTTCCCCTTTCTGTTCCTAACTTGAATGTTGGCCATAAAGTATTGAAATAGTACAAGAATCTTCTGTAAATTGTTTTTTAGTAACTATGATTCAGCAATATGATATTTTACAAAAAGAAACTTGAATAATCCTCAGCCATCATACTGGTACTTCTTGACACGACCACAATTGAGCCCCAAATTTCTATTGTTAAGTGAGATGTTAATGGTGAATTTTATCCCATTTTAGGGCCATTCTTGCCACATTTGTTAAGTGAATCACTACAGCTGTTAAGTGATTGACTTTGCTTGTCAGACGGTCACAAAATGGGATCAAATGATCCCAAGGGCGCTGCATCTATCATAAATATGAGCCAACTGTAAAGTGTATGAATTCTAATCACGTGACCATGGAGATGCCATAATGGTCATAAGCGTTATAAAAGATCATAAGTCATTTTTTCCAGTGTGGTTGTAAGTTCGAATGGTCACTAAATGAACTGTTGTAATCAAGGACTACCTGTACTAAGGGATTATGGATTTTTGTTCAACCAGTATGAAGTGCACCAGGTTTTAAAAAAACTTCATATAACCAAAGGTTTGTGCTACAATTCTTCATGTGTTTTCTTAATAGTCACTTCTTTTAAGGCAGTGATTCCCAAACTTGGCAAGTTTAAGACTTGTGGACTTCAACTCCCAGAATTCTCCAGCCAACTGGCTAGAGAATTCTGGGAGTTGAAGTCCACAAGTCTTAAAGATGCCAAGTTTGGGAACCACTGTTTTAAGGGTTGCAGAAGTTGTAAGTAGGATCATAGTTAAGGTAATTAAAACTTTCGAATCTTAATGGCTTGATTTGAAAAGTACCAGTATGTGTCTGGAGTTTTCTTCTGCTTTGATTTAAAATACATTGTTTTATTAAAGCAATTCATGTCTGCCAATCATTTTTTAATACAAAATTTAAAAATGCTTTACCACTTCAACCTCATGTGTTTATCCCAAAAATAAATCTTTTAAAAACTGATGGTATGGTCCATCCCAAGGAAACATAAAATGATATCTGAAAGGGAAACCTACAATAATAGAAAAGAAAGAGAGAGAGCAAGAGAGAATAAAAGGAAGATGGGGATAAAGAAGAGAGAAGTAAGGAGAGGAGAATGGAAGGAGAGGAAAAGAAGGAGAGAGGTTAGGAAGGGGAAGGGGTAGGAGTAAAAGGGTAGGGGAAGAAGGAAGGGAAAGGAGAGGAGGAAAGAAGAAAGTAGAGAAGGGAGGGAGGGAGAAGAGAAAGGGAAAATAAGGTGGTGTTACAAAAGGAGGAAGGGATGGTAAACAAAGCAACCCAAACTCTATATTATAACCTATTAAATGAAATAATAAATGTATAAGAATGATAAATGTAAAGAAGAATAATTATGTAAATGGTATATAAGATAATAAAAAATATAAATAATTCTGAAAAAAAAAATCTGGCGGCATGGGAGAAAGAGCTGTATCATACAATAACTGGTTACTACATCAAATGCTGCTGCATATTTAGGTATTTTACTTTATTTTTTCCCCCAAAGTTATGACCAAAAATAATTTCTCACGTCACGTCCAGCTTCACCAGGGGCACCATTTACACCAGGAGAACCAATGGGACCAGATGGGCCACGGGCACCTGCGGGACCAGAAATGCCAACAGGTCCATGTTCACCCTAGGAAACAATTATAATTGGAATATATTTTATTTTTAGTTATTATACATGGACTTTCAAAATGTTATGTACATTTTATATCTGTTGGTTATTGGATTAATTGGTATTAACTAGTTAGTTAATGGCACCAATCCTCTTGAGATATTTCGCTGTACTCAATATATTACAATAGTACAAGGTAACACAAAGTACAAAAACTACTAAAGTAGTTCTTTATTGATCCTAACTAAAGCAGCATAAACAACAACTTGCACCATCAACATCAAAGCATAATAGTCTTCAGGCAAGACAGAACCTTTTAATTTGCTGAGCATTTCCCAAGCTTTATTTCCCCTTCACAATCAACAAGAAGCTACTACTAAAATCTTGTTCTTGCCCTGAAATATAATATCACCAAACATGTGCTCACAATACATATCAGTCCTCCTGGTACACAAGACAAGAAACATAAGATGTTTCTACTTGGGAAAAAGATATTTAGAAAGAAGCCATACTTATGAAATAACATTTGCTCTTTCAACTCCACCACTGTTTGTATAATTCTGCTCCATTACCACATAGTTATACTCCTCATCCAATTATTTAATTGCCTCATTGATTCATTAGATTAATGATGTGCTGTATCCAATCAAATACACTGCTTTCATTTACATTCAAATAACCTTGCTGCTCTTCCCAATCACTTGTATATGCCAATCAGTGGTGGGTTCCAGATCCCGTTGCAACCGGTATGATGCAACGGGGCCGGGCATCCACCACATGCACACGCTCAGCATGTGCATACGTACTTACTGCCCGCAACACTCCAGCTACTCAGCGGAGCGCCATGTAGGTGCCGTATGCTCCATGTGCATGCGCAGAAGCCCTGATCGGCTCAAATACAGGTAAGGGCAGGCGGGCCCTCCGAAGCACCGTACAGGAACAGTACCTGGTGCTCCCAGCAGGCATCGGTACAACCTTACCGGGATGTACCAGTCATATGCCACCACTGATGCCAATTTGCATACATCTATAATAACTCCTTCTCTTGCCTAGGTCTGTCTTTGCCACTAATGCTAATGTCCATAAACCAATTTGGGCTTCAGTGTACTTGCTCGGGTTACAATGTCAGCTGTCAATGTGACAAACAGTTAATTTTTGCAGTTGCTATTTAATTCAATCAAATATGTAGAGTGTTGGATTAGAAAACCTCTAAGGTCTCTTCCAACTCTGTTATTCTGTTATGTCTCCTATTTGCAAATTTGGTAAAGATGGTACTCACAAGTGCTCCAGACAAGCCAGGAAGACCACGTTCTCCTCGAGAGCCAGGAAGACCAAGGATACCAGGTGCTCCAAGAAGACCCTGAGGACCTGAGGAGCCAGGAGCACCCTGAAGAAAAGGGGGACAGAAAAAAAAATCATTTTCAGAATCTATAATAGATTAGCACAATTTTGTTTGGGCAAAAAGTTGTTTTCTTTCTCTTTGACCTCAATCCTAGAGTCCATTTTAGCATCCAGCCATTGTCAAAAAACAAACAAACTTTCTGTATTGCCTTAAAAACCATGTAAAACTTGTGAAAGTATGTCGGTGGTGGGATTCAGCCACTTCCATCACTTCAGGAGTACCGGTTGTTACGTTTCTGAACAGTTTGGTGAACTGGCTGTTGGAGGAAATCATTAGGGCAGAGAACTGGTTGTTAAATTATTTGAATCCCACCACTGAAGTATGTGCATGAAGAAATAGGACGGATTGATTTATTAACACATACATTCATAATTGTTCTTTTGCAAGGCAAATACAATGTTTTGCCTAGTTTTATCACAAATAAAACTATTTGGCTGATAAACCACCTTCAGAAGAAGGCACAAATTATGATCAGCAGCCCTTATTTTGTACTATAGATAGTATGTCAATCTAGGTCATGACTATAATATATTAGTAAGAAATTATGCACTATGGCAGAACCAAATATTTTAAACATCTTTATTTCTTTTTAAATGTATTTTGCAAGTGCCCTTGGCTAAACAACTTCACTGGGAGTAATATTATGAAAAGATATGGTCTGCATTCTCTGGATCAATTATTTTCTGTAATTCCAGTGGAATAAAGTGGCATTGCTTGCTGAGTATTGAAGCCCACCTGTGGCTGATGCAACTAGCAACCATTATGGATTAAGGAAAAATTCTTATGGCATCCTCGCTTTCACACTTCTCAGATTATTGACCTTATTTACAGTGTGCAGAAAAGGAATTGCTACCATTATTAAAAGAAGATCGTAACGCGGAATTCTGGAAATAGGCTGGTTGAAGAAGCATAGAAAACATTAGCAGCATTCCTAATGATAATGGTCAGCTAGTTTTTTTTAATCCATGCTCCATTGTAAAAACATATTCAAATAAATGATGGAATTACAAAATATCATGGCTTAGTGGCTGACTCCTTTGAGGGAGATGATGGTCTAGAAATATGAAATATAAATAAATAAAAATATTACATACATAATATCTATTTTCTTGGCTTTGAGAGCTTAACAGAAAAGCCAAGCTGTATGCCTGATAGCTTTTACATCTGACTTCTTTCAGCAGCTGAGTGATAATCTGAATTGCTCCTAAGGCTAATGTTGTGGCTATAAAGCCAGGTGAATGATTTTGGGTCAGTCACATTCTCTCAGCCCAGCCCACCTCATAGGATTGTTGTTGTGGAAAAAATAGGGGGAGGAAATGTATTGGATATGTTTGCTGCCTTAAGTTATTTGTAAAACTAATGAAGATAGCTTACAAATAAATAGATCTTGCTGTACTGTATAAGAAAGAGGAGGAGAAAGTACTGCCTTATGCATGAAAGCTGGCTGGGTAACTTTGAGCCAGTCACTCACTCAAAAGCCCAACTAACCTTACAGAGTTATTGTGGTTATGAAAATAGGAGTAAGAAGAAGTTGGTACGTCTGCTCCTTTGTTTTTAAATATTTTAGTTATTTTAAAAGATAATAAAGGCAGGATTTTAAAACATATAAAAATAAAATAGATTAAAAAATAAATACAGTCTTCTAAACTGGGACAGTCTGTGAGTTCAATTCCCAGTGCAGAGTTTGAATACTATGGAATAACTTTTGGTTGCCGATATCTGATAAGTCCCAATCGGATAAAATTGGTCAGAATGGTGCCTCCTAGTGGCCAAATTCATTACATGGGATGCCAACTCAGAAGACTGAGGTGCTTGTTTATATTTGCTCATAGGGGGAAAAAGTTATATTATGCAAACATGACTATTTGTTTAGAATGAACGATTGTGTGTTCTTATGAAACACAAGAAGATAGTTGAAGAAAGAATTATCAGGAAAGAGGAAAAAAGTTCAAAGCACAAGGATATAAATCGAACAAGTATTGAAAAATGTCCTGGACAACTTACAGCAGCACCAGTTTCTCCTGATGGACCTTTCTCTCCAGCGAAACCAGGTGGTCCAGTAATGCCAGTTTCACCAGAACGACCCATTGGGCCAGTGTCACCACGTGGGCCACGAATTCCTTCTTTGCCAGCAGGACCAGGGGGGCCAGATGGGCCAGTGATACCCTAGGAATAAAATCATAATGTAATTGCATAGTGACATCTCAGCTTCATCAGTCAAGAGATAGTAAATTATTAATCCAAATAAAGAGTGAACAAAGACACTAATGAAACCTCATGCAATATTGCTTTAAGAAACTGCAGAGAATCAAACGCGTATGTAAAGGAAGCTTGACATCACTCTAAAATAGAATTTGCTGGAATAAAATTTTAGTCATCTAGATTGATTGTTATGTGGCCTGTTATATTTCACAGATATATCCTAGCCATCCATCTGTCTAAACTACAACTCCAAGTGTTCCTCATTATGGGCCACTCTTGCTGGACTTAATGGGAAATACGACAAAAAAGTGTTATATGTAGTATTGGCAAGCAAATCTACATAAATGTCAGGTGTTCATGATCACTTAAGGGAATCTGCCATGTATTGTAGCTCTATGTCATAGCTACATTTCAAAGGGTGGGCCATACGCTAAATAAATAAATAAATTCAAAGCATTTGAGCCTGGACAGTAATGCATGCAGGCTACATGAACACTTTGCTCATTACAGTTAATAGACTGCAACGATCAGGGCAGTGATTTGTCCAACTTCAGATTTTGAAAAAATTGATTTTGAAAAAATAGGGCAGAATATACTTTACATCAGACTCAGGCAATCTACAGCCCTAGGCTTATAAACAATTCACATTCTCCCCTTTTTTTGACCCTTAATAGTTCTGGGTGTGATGGGTGAAAACTGATAGCAGTTTCCTGTGATTTTGAGAGTGAAACTACAGATCTTTAAAATCAGCATAAGAGTAAAACAGCAAAGAAACCTTCCAGATTTAGATCTTTTTGCATTCTGTTTTTATGGTTTTCCCGGAAACAATACCAAGACTTCCATGTTTTTGCTCTGCCTGTTGAGATATGAAATGGCCCCATCCTATTTAGATACAATAACTGGTAGTAATGGATAGGAAATTGTGGATAAACTTCTCATAAAAATTGTAAGGAACCTCAGTGAAGTAAATTAACATCTGGGCAGTATTGGCTGGGGAATTCTGAGAGTTCAAGTTCATACAAAGGCTGAGGAACCTTGGTCTGGACAGGCAAGCAAAAGCTTACTTTGTATGAATTACAAAGGGATTTTTGCAGGAATTACTTACAGCAGGGCCAGGAGGTCCTGGTCTGCCAGCATTCCCAGGAAAACCGTTGGGACCCTATTTAAAAAAAAAGCAAGAGAAAAATTAGATTTTATAGTAATCAATAGCTACATGAATGAAATGGATACATAAGGTGTGTTTGCAGACTTACAGGTGGACCACCATCTCCACGGGCTCCGGAAGGTCCGGCTTGACCAACAGGACCCTATATGTAGGAAGAAAGCACATCTAATAAGACTCATGAAGTACTCCAGATGGCCCTGTTTTCCTTTAGAATCAATGGTAACTCTGCGACTGACTTATTTGCTCCTATTTGACAATGATCTTCAGGCTTAAGAAAATACAACGATTTCATTGAGAAGGACAATAGGAACAATGATTTTTCTTAGGACTATTACAAGTAGGAAACAAAATGTTTCACTTTTTTTTTTTGCTACCATCTAGGAGTAATATGGTTCTTTGCTGCTTACCTAGCTTTCCTATAACAATGTCACACTAAAGGATGGTTTGTAGAAGTGGTTTCTTCCCCAAAAACAGATGCTATGTGTTAAAGGTCTCCTGTGCCCCACCTTTTAGAATATAACACTGACAGGAGCGTTCACAAAAAGTCTATAACTTTAGTTTTTACATGATCGGTTAGCAACATTCACTAATAAAGTAATTATTCATGACTAATCAGACCTCATTGTATGAATCTTAACTTCTTGAACTAATCCTACCTGAATGAAATCAGTTTATTCATTCCAGCAGTGAAAAATGTTGTTAACCACTGTAAGTCATTATAAATTAAGTTGTATGTGAGAGAGTGGGGAGGGAAAGAGAGAGAGAGGGAGGGAGAGAGATAGAGGGAGGGAGAGGGAGGAGAGGGGGGAGAGAGAGGGGAGAGAGAGAGAGAAAGAGAGAGTGGGGGGGGGGGAGAGGGAAATGTCATCCATAGTAGGAAATCTTCATTTGTAGTCACTAATATATAGATATTCTTTGGAAATTCTTGATATCCCACAAATAAATTAAGCTAGATTTTAGGATTTGAGATTACTTAACAAGTGTGCTATTGGCACCTTAGCAGTGGATTTAAGAATGTGAATACGAAATACCAAGATTACGTCATGTAGCCAAAAAGTAAAGAATGTAATGTAAGATTTCATTTACTTACAGCAGGACCAGCACTACCGACAGCACCAATGGCACCCTGGGGACCTACATCACCTTTAGGTCCTCTCTGTCCTCTCTCTCCTTTAACACCTGTCTGACCAGCTGCACCCTGATGGAAACAAAACATTTAAAATATTTAAAGTTCAAATATTTAATTAAATAATTGAATGTAGAAAACTGGAGAAAGCAAACTGTAGTTCTTTATACTTACAGCAGGACCAGCAAATCCAGGAGGCCCAGCAGGCCCGGCTTCACCACGCTCACCCTACAGTAAGGAGAAAAATAAAGGAAGTTAAGGACATCTTTGGCTGCTCCTCTACTTCAAAGGTTCCAAAAAATGTTGATGTCATTTTAAATACGTAGATATATATTACTACTTACAGGGGATCCACGAGCTCCAGCAGGTCCAGCGGGTCCAGAAGAACCACCTTCGCCCTTATAGAAACAAAATATCAGCTGTTGCTAGGCTGTAGAATAATGTTTGTCAACCTTGACCACTTTGGATGACTTCAAAAAAATTAGTAAGGAGTTCTCTGCCCGGTTGCTGGATGGGCGTGGGTGTGGCCTAGTTGGCCTCCTGCACTACAATGGGGGGGGGGGGGAGAGAGAGCATTTTTGCCCTCCCTGGACTCAGAGGCTTTCCTCAAGGTTCTGGTAGGGCAAAAATGGCCTCCCCAGGATCCAGAGGACCTCTGTTTCCGCCCTTCCTGAACTTCTGGTAGGTCTGTTTTTCGCACTTCCTGAACCTCCATGTGTGCCCTGCACTTATCTGCATCCAAAAGAGGCTGCATGGGGACTCCTGGAAGGGAAGAGGTGGGCGGGGCGGGGCCAGCCCGGAATAGGATTTATGGGTTCTCTGAACTGCACAGAATCTTAGCTAGAGGTTCTCCCGAACCTGTGCGAATCCCCAGCAGCCCACCCCTGCTTTGGATGGAGTTTAACTCTCATAATCCTGGGAGAATGCTAAAAGAATAATGGGTGGGGGCATTCTGGGAGTTGATGTCCAGAGACCTTTAAAGTTGTTGAAGTTGGGAAGTAGCACTTTGAGGAAAGGATTGTTTCAGTACACTGCAAACTTAGAAATATATGAGGGGTTCCTGGTGCCCGAACTGATGTTATCAGTTTGGTTAATGAATGGCTGCAAGAAAACAACCAAGCTCAAATGGCACCCAGGACTTCTCGCTTCAACCCTGAGCTACCAATATTCTCCTTTATTAGTTAGAAATATGCCTTCCAAGATATCAGGTGAAATGTTTTTCACCTATGGGATTTCTATTCATCTTTTTATTTTGTACACTGACCTGAAATTAAATATTAAAATCTATTCAATAAAATTAATGAAAACTCCATGAAATTTCAATGACACTTAGTCATGATTAATTTTTCGCCCCTTATTTTATCATGGCACGAACTCATGGCAACTACTTTATTTTTTGTTCACTGTTTTAATATGTTTATTTATTTAATTGGTTTGTATGCCACCCACTCTCAAGAGACTTTGCAATGAAGAGACTCATGTTAAACAGGAAGGAGAAACCTACTATTTATAAACAGTAACTAAGGATGACCTTTTTAGCTATATGAAGGCCAATGATCCACATCTATATTCTGCATATTTTTTGGAAATATACCTAGGAAATATCCAAAAAACACTTGGACTAGATGGGTGGCACATAGTTTTAATAATAAATAAATACTTACTCTTTCGCCACTAGCACCAGCAGGTCCTGGGGCACCAACAGCACCAGGGGCTCCCTGAAAAATAAAACAGAATAATTAGATCTCGGTGGTATTTTTGTTGAGATTAGTGTATGAGTAGTCCTTGAATTATGACCATAATTCAGACCAGATTTCCAATGCTAAGCAAGGTGATTGTTAAGTGAGTCATGCCCAATCCTTTTTGCCACAGTTATGTGACTCGTAAATGTGAATTGCTAAGTTAATCACGTAGTTGTTAAATAAATCCAGCTTCCCCCACTGATGTAGCTTGTCAGTTGGGAAGATTACAAATGGCAACGACATGATTCCAGGAAGTTCCTACAATTGTATATACAACATGCTGGTTGCCAAGCACCTGAATTTTGATCCAGTGACTGTCAGGATGCTACAATGGTCATACATGCGAGGACTGGTCATAAATCACTTTTTTAGTCTTGTTGTAAATTTGAACGGTCACTAAACTGATAGTATTAAGCCCTCAATAAGGACCTAAAGGGTAGTTTAATATAAAATACTACACAGTTTTTTTAAAAAAAGAATTTGATTTTTTTCCCAATTCTACTAGCACCCCTCTTCCCCAAATGTTCCTAACTTTTCAGGTAATTTGAAATAAGTTTAATTTCAGTTTCCATAAATAGAATACAATCATTCTGTGTTAAAGTGCAATTTGATCTAAATCTTAAACAATTTATATGCTTTTTGCCACTGATTTTAGGCTAAGACCATTTAAGGGTAAGGCCAATTTCATGCAATCTACATTTTAAAATTCTAGCTGGCTTTCACATTGTAGTTGCTGGAAAAATTGCACGGTTCCTTGGAAATAAATTAAAGATGCATGCTTACCCTTGAACCATCTCTTCCTGATGCTCCAGGATCTCCTCTGAAGCCAGATGGACCCTGAAATAAAGCACAAATTGTAATAATGCCAACGTAATGTGGGGTGCTTTATATCCATGATATAAATCATATATTTATGATTTCCAAACAAATGTTGAGGAACAGTTTAATCCCAAATCCTACATAATCACAACAATGAATGTAGATAGTGATTGAAATTGTCACTGCATCTTTTCTGTAGGATGATTTCTGCTTTTTAAACTTTTTCTGGGTTAACCATTTCAGCCACTTGATTGATTTATTGATAAAACAATTCCTCTCATTTGGGTGACAGAAATGTAGTTTCAAAATAACTGTGAACCTTCTAAAGAAACTTCAATATTTCAAATATTCTCAAAAAACAAAATGGTCAGATTTTTTTTAAAAAAAGTTCATTATTTTTAAATTCTCAATTATTAAGATATTAAGAGTTTAACCCAAAGTGGTTTGCTTTGTGTGCTTTTTGCGCGACCCCAAACCCTCTTTCTAGTTCCTAGAAGGTATTTTTCGGTTCTTCTTCTCAGCCTTTTCTCAACATTTGTCTGAAATCTTCCTTAATTTAATTAATCAATTAACCTTTCTTAACATAACATATTGACTGTATAGTTTCACATGTGTGCCAACCCTCAGAACTATTTAAAAAAAAAACCAGGTATATTCTAAACACATTGCTCATGCTGGTACAGCATTGTAGAAGTTGAAGGCTACTTCAGAAATTGAGCAAAAATGTCTTTGATCATGGATCCCAGATTCTGCAGACACACCCAGCTCAATTTCCCCACCACCTTCCCATTCTCCTGGTATCACAAAGTGCTTCAGAGCAAGATTATTGGTGTTTCTTGATCAAGTCCCCCAACCCCCCCCCCCCTTTAGCAGCAAACTAGACTTTTAGAATGGATTCATTTCTACACAATGGATAAAATGCAGTACTGCAGACTAATTCTGCTGACTGCCAACTGCCGGCAGTTCGATCCTCAACGGCTCAAAGTTCACTTAGCCTTCCATCCTTCCAAATGAGGTAAAATGAGGAGCCAGATTTTTTTTGGGGGGGGGGCAATATGCTGACTCTATAAACTGCTTAGAGAGGGTTGTAAAGCACTGCAAAGCGGCATATAAGTCTAAATACTATTGCTATTTCTGGTCACGTTGGGATGTTCTGATGGCAAGCTACGTGCACTACTGTTGAGCTATAGCTCTTTCCCTGCGGAAAACTGATGGTAAATTGTGTATTCTTAATTGTGGGATAGCTTTCTTTTACCTTTTCACCTTTGCCGCCTGGGCTACCAGCAGCGCCTCTCTCACCATGGACTCCACTAGGACCAGATGGGCCTGCAGTACCAACTGCACCGACAGATCCAGGTTCACCCTGAACAAGAAAGGAAAAGATTTAAGGACTCAAAAAAACAAAAAAACAAAAAAAAACGGGCAAGATTTTTTTCTGCTACCCTCATTTGTTACTTTTCCAAGAAAATCAGCTTTAAGGTATTTAAAGAGAGAGCCAGTGGAATGTAAGGGTTAAGATGCTAGACTAAGAATCAGAAGCCTACTGAAGACTCAATCAATCGTTTCATCCTAGACTGGAAATTAAAAAAAAAGCTTTTTAACAAACTTGTACTGGACCAACATAATATATTATGGTCTACAACCTGCAATGGTTTTATTGGTTGTCGTTGTCATCATCATCAATATGTTGAAGGGCATTTTTATCTTGAATTTGTCAAGCGATTAGAATTGGATGAATATATATTAACTATGTATTTATGCTAAACATATATCAGTGGATCTCTGATAGATAAATTGTATTCACTTCAGATTGTTTTACATTTCATAAGGATTTAATCCAGGGTAGATGACAACAATAGATTACAGAAAAATGCCCCTAGTATTTAGCAAATTCAAATTCAGCAAAGCGTCAATATTTAAAATGAAATGTAGTAGACTGTCAGTGAAAGCTAGTGACATGTTTCGTTTTCCTTTTCTTTCTCCTCAACAGCCAGAGGAAGCTGTATAGATCAGCTGGTGCAGAAGACTTCCAAGTCCCTTTTATCAAAGAACAGTTTATCACTTTTACATTACAAGATGTTATTTAAACAAAAATGAAATGTGAACTTTTGAAAGCAGGTGCCCAAACTTTTTAAAATAGAACTTTCAATGTTACACATATAGCATTTTAAAGTTCTGTTGTTAACTGAAAGTAATAAATCCCATGCTAAAAAAAACCTAGAGCTATATTGTTTCCCCATCTATTTGTTTGATGTTTCCCAGTTGCATATTCTGTACATTGTGAAATTTTACAGAAGACATGCTAAAATCTGTAATTTTCACAATGAAGATTTGTTGCTTAGAAATGTCGATGTTGTTGCTCTCTCTGAATCAGACTGGGTTCTTCCCACACTGCCCCCTCCTGGATTTAAGAAAAATAGCAACCCTTCCTTCTGCCTTACCTTATTACCATCAGCACCTGGTGGACCTGATGGGCCACGGCTTCCCAGAGGGCCTGCAGGACCAGCAGCACCGCTTTCACCTGGTGCACCACGTTCACCCTGAAGGAAGCAGATTAGTATAAAGTAAATGGCAATCCGGGACCCTGAATCTTATTAATGCAGAAACTGAAAAGGTGTGGAAAGCTGTACATATATGTCATTCTTGTTGGTTCATATAGATGTCACAGCTACTTAAGATGGTTTAGATTTAACTGTGTCCATCTTTGGTCTATTGAGCTTAATCTAGAGACTGGCAGGGGGCACTTTAACAAGCCTTGAATATTTATTTATTCAGGTTATATATATACGTATAATGATTTCCAGAAATTCTTCAAATTACTTTTGATCTAGAAATGAAATTCCATTAGGCCAATGGGATTCACTACCAGTTTTTCTCAAAAGTACATCAAACGGTATCTAGATTTATTTCTTAGTCAGTTCACGTCTTAATTTTTCCAATATGACCTACTATTTTGCAAACCTAAAGATTAATATCTGTACAGGTTATCTATCTATCTATCTATCTATCTATCTATCTATCTATCTATCTATCTATCTATCTATCTATCTATCTATCTATCTATCTATCATCTATCTATCTATCTATCTATCTATCTATCTATCTATCTATCTATTTACGTAACCTACCTACCTACCTACCTACCTACCTACCTACCTACCTACCTACCTACCTACTAATCATCAGTGGGGTCTGAGTTGTCCATAAAAAGTATTTAAAGAAACTACAACCACATATAGGAAATGTTGGGGCTTACAGTACTTATGTATTTACAGTTTTTATTTGTTCTGGGTCCTATTAAATGTACGTTACATGATTTATAAATTACACTAAATAATAAAATATAAATATTATCTCAATATTTATATTTTCCTGTAATAATCTTTAGAAAATGATTATGGTCAAGTTCAAAAAAATCTAACTATATGATAAAACTACGTTTCTACATAGGAACTCGTGTTAAAATATTGATTTCTACAAGATAAGAAACTTATATACTCTCATACACTTTCAAATTATAGTATAATACTACCTAATACTATATTCTACTGTATTTCAAATACAGCCGAAACCCCCCCCACTAAAATATAGAAAGTATATACTTACTCTTGAGCCAGCAGGGCCAGGAAGTCCAAAGTCACCATGAGCACCCTAGATACAAAATAAAGGTTTGTTAACACATTCTTTAAAAGGATTTTTTAAGATATTTTCATCCAGAAAGATAAAAGGCAATAGATATTCTGAGCAAAAGAAAGACAATCAGCTCACTAAAAGGAGTAAAACTAGATTCTACCTTTCTGCAAGTTTTGCTGTAATTCAGTAAAATGCATTGTACAGTTCAAAATAACTTGTGAATAATTTAAATTCAGCCCTTGGCCACTAAAATCCTGTTTGGTACTGCAGGAAGAGAACAATATTTGTGTGTTTTTTTTCAAATGCTGTTTGACTTTATGGCAGGATATGACATTTGTGTGACAGAACATGACATTTATGTGGCAGTACAGTATTCTCTAATCTAGGTGAATTAGAGCTACAATCCCCAGATTGTCACTTAGTCTGGCTAAATGCCATTTGATTTGGGAATTCTAGGAGTCTTTATTCTCCTATAGCTGGAAACTATGGAAGATGTGATAGTTTGAGGGATATCAAGTGAATGACTACTCAAGATTCAAATTCTCTATAAGATTTTGAATGATGCTAGGTCAGACTGATGGGTTGCTATGAGATTCACTCAAGAATATTGCAGTGCTTCGTCAATCTTGGCTCATCTCAAAAATGAAATAGTGCTGGTTATAATTATTACTTGGATTTTCTGGCAGGAAATTCCCAAGTTAGAAAATGGAAAAGGTTCTAAGGGGCTGCAATATGGCAAACCAGTTTTGTATTGTTGGCATGAAAATTACATGGACAAATCAGTGAAGTGACCAGCTAGTTTCAAGGAATACAAGGAATCAGAAGACTTTACTCTTAATTGTGAGATTAAAAGGAAGGAAAACTCTGGAGATAAAGAGAGACTTGTGTCCAATGCATAGGTTACTTGTTGAAGGCTGCCTGAAAATAAACTAAGCTGGTGGATTTGTTTTAATAGTCCCTTTTTAAAACCCCAGCATTTTGTTTTCTGTTTCAGAGGACAAAAAGAAGCAGTAAGTTTGCTTTTCCAACTTGCCAGAAAATGGGTAGGGAGGTATATGATAACCACTTCATATGAAAAAAGGGGAATTTCAAATAATGCTGAAGAAATATTTATCTGCTTGGCATGCTATTTTCACTGATTTTAGTGCACTGATTATAGCAGAGAAATGGAAACCTCACTGCTAGTTCTCAGACACTTTATGAAGTATGTCTTCCGAGGGGACATAATCACTCCTTTAATCTCATTTTTTTTGTACAATTTCTTAATGGCTCCAGGATCTGGGGATGATGGAAGAGTCCAAACTTGGAAAGACCAAACTACTGAATAGAATCTGCAGTTTATCCAATGCAAGTTAAAAACAAAACTGTGTCAAATCAAACTAGAATTTTCTTAATTAAACCATGAGAGATAATCTGTATTACTTTACTACTTACTCTTTCACCTGGTTTGCCAGCTTCGCCAACTGCACCAGAGGGACCAGGAAGACCCTATAGGAAAATAAATGAACAGATAAAGGAAAAACAATTTCCTGCAACTTGTTTATGTGGTGTATGTGTTTATGTGTGTATAGGGAAACCACAGGTCATGCTATAAAATATCTTCATCTGTCCCTATTACTGTACTCTATTCCAGGGTTCCCCAACTCTTGGTCCATGGACAGGCACTGCTCCACGACCTGCCAGAAACTGGGCCACACAACCAAGCATAGCCTCATCTGTGCGATGTAGGCAGCATACTAAACCACACTACCTCCGGTCCACAGAAAAAACCCTCTCCACGGAACCGGTTTGTGGTGCCAAAAGTTTGGGGGAGGGCACTGCTCTATTCAATCTTATTCATTCTTGAATAAGGAATCAAAAATTTCCTTGTAAAACCAGCCTTCCTCATGAAAATAATCACTATTTGTGAATCTCAGTTTCTCTGCTGGTTTCTGATTTCCCTTCCCAAGTCCTTCCATGTCTTGGCTTCATCCATTAAGCCTGCATATGGTGAACATGGCAATATAGTACTTCAAATCTGACTTGAAAGAGATGCTTCAAAATGCCTAGTGATGTCAACACAGTGACTCGCCAAGCAAATCTAATTTCTTTAATAAACTTCTAACCAAGGCTGAGCTCACATTTCTATTTATTGCAAAACACCTCTTCTGAAATGAATTGGAGGCACCGCAGAGTCCTACACAGCAAACATGTGTGTATCTATTGTCAATCAAGAACAGTGTCTTCAATCCCTGCAACCAGATTATCTTTGAGTCACTGAAGCTTAGTGACTTGAATTCTATGCATGCCTATTTTTAGTACTTGCAAGTGCACCTTGCAAGATATGATATAACCAACAATGTAGGTTCAGTAAAGCATTTGAATTTACTTGGTAGGATAAAATGCTTGACTATATTATCAGTCATCAAGGTTTGTTGAGATGTTTAACAGCATTTGAACAGCCTTTATTCAATTCTAGCATTACAGATCAAGAAAAGGCAATAGTGGATAAAATATAAGTTTACTTACTTGGAAGCCAGGAGCACCAGCGGGGCCAGTTTCACCTTTTGCACCTGCATTGCCCTAAATTAAATAATTAAAATTGAAATGCTGAGAAATAAATCATTGACAAAAAAAGCATCAAAAGTTAACTAGGATGAATCTTGTACTTACAGCGAGACCAGGTACACCTTGAGCTCCATTATTTCCATCAGGACCAGGAGCACCCTAGAACCACAAAGCTTCAGTTGTTCATAGTGTGGACAATCATATTCTAAAACACACACTGAATTTATTTGCTTACTTAATTATTTCCATGATTTTGGGTGAAATTACCAAGAGCTGATTTCAACATGATAGAAACTTTGCTTTCAATGAATATGGAACTCTCACTACTGTGTTTCCCCGAAAATAAGACAGGGTCTTATTTTATTTTGACCCCTGGAATAAGCGGTTGGCCTTATTTTCAGGGAGATCTTATTCATTTTGAGGTATAGGAGGCAGCAAGCATGATCACCTCAAGGTTGCTACTGTGTTGCAATATTTTCAGGGTGGGCTTATTTTTTGGGAAGACCTTATTTTAGTCCATGCGCTCAAAAGCCTGATTATCTAGGGAGGTCTTATTTTCAGGGAAACGGGGTAGTAGATATAATATGAAAACTTTCAGTATTGTATTATAGAACAGGGGTCCCCAACCCCTGGTCTGTGGACCAGCATTGGGATGGGACATGCCAGAAAATCTGCCATGCAAACAAATGAAGCCCTGACCACTGGATGCAGGCAGCACATGAAACCATGCCTCTCCGATCCACAGAAAAACCTTTCTCCACGGAACTAATCCCTGGTGCCCAAAAGGTTGGGGGCCACTGCTATAAAAGATTAGTGTGGCTTAAAATACAATCTGTTAGTGTAGATTGCTTTCCTAAAAATATTGTCCTGGATCCAGAAGTAGGGAAAATTTTAATTTCTTACAATAAGCTAAAGTATATAGTATAAGGCAGTGATGGCAAACTTTTTAGAGTGCCCAAACTGTGTATGTGCACATGCTCAAACTGAAATGTGTGCGCGCAAAAACATACATGCGCAGCACATACCCAAAGACCAGCTGGCTGGTGGGAGGCAGGGCATCCCAACACTGGCAGCGCACCAAGAGGTAAGATTTTTTTTATTTCGTGAGCTTCTGTTTTGTCATTTGCAGGGAAACAGAAGCTATGAAAGAAACGCCACGGAGTTCTGGGGGCACGGCACGCGTGACAGCAGAGAGAACTCTGTGTGTCACTTCTGGCAATGCTGCCATAGGTTTGCCATCACTGGTCTAAGGTATAAAGTAAAATAATACAGATACCTGAATGATGTCTTAGAAGGTACAGTATCTGTTTCTATTTCATGTAACCATCATTCAAAATGCTAGTTTATGACTACCGCCAGAACACTTATAAATAGAGCAGTCTGTTTCTGTTTTATAAATTATTCAATTATTGCAGGTTCTTAACTTTGTAAAACTTATTTCCCTAACTAAGTTATAAAGTAGGGTATAAATAGTCTCACTTACCTGTGGACCAGTCAGACCTACATTGCCTCTGTCACCAGGTTTGCCAGGTTCACCCTGATAAAATGAAACACATTTAAATATGTTACTGCGTTAAAACTAATTATAATAGCAACCCCATCACAATACTTGGCTCCAGATTTCTACATTTCTGTACAGTGTCTATAGTTGGCACAGTTGGGAATGTCTTGAGATGCCTGCTCTAGCAGAAGTCATATCATGATGAGCATCTTTAATCTGCTGCTTCTCCTGCTTAAGGTTGCTATCTATTGGCTCATCCTTTCTCAGTTTAAGAAGTAATGAGCAAATTAGGAATTCTGATAAAAGAACAAGCAGCAATACAGTTTTAGCCTCCATACTTTCACTGGCAAGCAAACAATTGCCAAAGGGATGGGCTCCCCAGACCCGCTCGAATAAAACATCCTGGGCTACACTTACATCCATATGGCCTGAGGAACTTCCCAGTTAAAAAAATACATAAAGTGAAAATGTATATGCACAAAACCACATAAATGTTGAATTGAAAGGGAAATGACAAATCATCACGTCTCTAACCAGCTATTATATTTATCCAAGGGAGAAGTTGCCTCAAATACATCCAAAGATAACAGTTCCACGGGTCTCCTAAGCAATTTATTCCACTATGGATTTAACTTGATATGTTATCATTAGATTCAGTGCGGTGGATGCATTTAACCAAACATATTTGCCATTTCTTCCAGTTCAATGGCATTATGTTTATTCACACCTGAGCAAGATTCAGATGACATATTTATGTGTGTATATAACCATGGAAAAAATCAATTAAATAAATGCTGCACCCACAACATTTGTTATCCGAGCATTGTTAAAAAAAAATTAAAACATCGATCTGTCTCTCTCTCTCTCTCTCTCCCTCCCTCCCCCCTCCCTCCCTCTCTCTCACACACACACCAAAGTGAAAGAAATAAAGAAAATATAATTGAAACCCACCATCAGTTAAAACAATAAGTGGTTTACAATTAAAGTAAGCTGAAAATAAATTCTTCATAGTGAGGCTCAGCCCTTTTCTTGGTAAATAATTAAAATGACAAAGTAGAGGATTTCATAAATGGGGCTGCTAGCTAAATTCAAAGCATTCTTGGATCAGCACAATGTTGTTAAGTAAGACAAATATCTTAGCACTAGAGTAGTACACTTCTGGTATGCACAGTTGAGGTGCCATTTAGTGGAGTGCCATAAAATTGGTGCTATGAACACAATGTAAATTGCTGTTGTATTATTTGTCAACATCATAATATTCTATCGTACTTACATTTGGACCTTTTGGTCCTGGGAATCCGATATTTCCAGGTTCACCTCGTGGACCGGCTGGGCCAGTTGGACCAGAGCGACCATCAGGTCCAGCTGGACCCTGCAGGAAGAAAAGTTCAGATCTTGCATTGTAACATATAGTTTCACTGCTTGAATATTATGTGACCATTGAGAGCAAGACATCTCAAATTGGCCGCGAAGACATTTCAGAGTTTATTACTTTGCTACATGGCTGTCTTTATAGCGCTGTCCAGTAGTTTGATACCCCCCCCCCCGCAAGTAAAATACCTCCTCCCTTCATGATTATATGGAAATGGATCTACACAACTAGTAAAAAATTAATAAATATTAAATTAGCAGCTTTGGCCACACAGCTATTGCTTAGATACAATATACATAAAAATGCAATTCCAGTTCATGGCTTAGTTATTAATTCTTGAACAATCCATATTTTAAAAAAAAATCTCAGAAAAATAGGATTCAAATATTAAAATTTAGCATGAAAACATCAGTTTAAAATATAGATGCTATCCAGAAAATGCATTTAAAATATCTATGTCTCTACTGCTCAATCTTTGCAGAACGAAACAGAAGGGGATACTTACAGTTTGACCTTCTTTTCCAGCTGGACCTGGGCTTCCAGACTGTCCCGGGAGACCCTAAATATACATAGATACAGTATTTAGCCTTAATGTGCCTTTTGAGTTACTTAAAGTTGGAATGGGAAACTTAATTTTACTCTACATGCATTTTTAAATATGGGCATACATGTAATATAATGCAGAATTCTCAATCAAAAACTGTTATCTAGAGATGCCCTACTGAATTCAATTAGTTTTATTTGCCAAAACAGTGCAAATATATTTAAAAGTGACACCACCACCCATTATTCAGTTCAGTGTGACTTTCTGTGGGGAAAAGAGCATAAGAGGACAACCTAATATAGGAGAGCTTGAAACTTCAGCTTCGTATGTCTAAAACATGAAGAGGAGGAATCTGTTTTACAGCGCAGGTATGGGAGGCAGTTAAGGTCATGAATCTACAGAAGATCCCTTTACTAGATCTGATATACATTTTCTTAAAAATGTTTATGTTTTAAAAAGTGGGTAAGCAAAAAAGCCCATGTAAATTCAGAACACAGCTGCTATATAAAACTGTTCACTGATTTCACAAGATCATCCCTCTTTACTCACTCTTGCACCCATGAGACCAGGTTCACCATGGCGGCCTGGGTCACCGCTGGGACCTTTAGCACCAGAAGCACCAGTAGCACCACGACTGCCAGCTGGGCCCTAGAAAAGAAGAGGCTTGCATTAGGGTGCATTGCCAGAAATCCACTGGCTGACTTTATGGGGGTAGGGTAGCAGGGAGTTTGTTTGTCTAAATTATAAAACTGATTGTAAAAAAAATTGAAAACTTACTATACCACCAGCTCTGCCATCAGATCCTGGGAGACCACGAGATCCAGGAACACCCTATGAAAGAAACCACAACTTTTGATCAGAATTGGAAAAAGGCTTCGGTAAACACATAAGGCATTAGCATTTACATTGCAATAGACAAAGGATATCTCTTTGTTCAGTGGAAGAATAGACATAATGAAAGATCCAAAATGTTAGTTTTCTGGCACTTTATCATTTAAATCGAACTCAGCATGTGGGACTGAAACTGAAAAGTGAGTCTTTTAAATACTCGACTTTCAGTATCTTTATGGATTATAGCGCAGCAAAAAACTTAAAGAACCAGAGCTTTTCTGTGGTATGAAAGATATGATTTCAGCATCATAAGTAGGTTGCAATAGGCATGAATGTATATCTATTATTTCTTTTCATTCATTATTTGTGCATGGAAATTGCTTCTTTTCTCAGAATCAGTTCAGGTGACTAAAATTATATGTTACGAAAGAAGCAGATCATATCATAATTCATTTCTAAGGTTGTGAAGATTTGGAGATGATGCGCAGGACTGTTAAAAAGTAAAAATAAATAAACTCTGGCATCCACAAGAGTTTAACATGCAGCATATTATCCCCAATTCTCTTATTTAATTGTCTGTGTTTTTCCTTTGGTATCTGGGACCTTTCAATTAGGAACCTGATCCTAAACTGTGTCTTGTTGGACCAAATCCAGCAATTACATGAGTTTGTAAAGAAGCCCCCACATTTTATATATAAAGGAAAAAGCTTTCGTCTTTGCCTTTAGGTTGGAATCAGCAGTGCAAATTGGAAGCCTTTCCTCATTTCATTATTTCAGTATGATGAAAGAGAGATCACCCACTGACCTCCGTTATCGGATGGGAACTGAACTCAGATCTTTCTAGGAACTTCTCACACCTTAACTGGTACATAATAGGTCTTTCCAATGGCCTATTTAGTTTTGTAACTGCTCGGAGACTAAATATGTTTTTCATGAAGGATGTGCACTACAGAATACTCCCTATTGATTTTCCCAAGCATTGTTTTTATGGTATGGAAGAAACTTACTCTTAAACCTGCAGATCCTGGCATACCAGAAGATCCAGGTTCACCGTTGGGACCTTTTTTGCCTTCCTCACCAGATGGACCAGCAGGACCAGCTGGGCCAGCAGGACCCTATGGGTGTAAAAGAGAGCAGAAAAGTCACTAGTTTGTTAACCCAGTTCACTTGGATGAAAAGCCATTCTGAAAATTAAAGATATTTCATGTCATTATTAATACTCACGGGCTCACCCTTGTTACCAGTTTCTCCCTTGGATCCAGCGGGACCAGGTTCACCCTAAAACCAAATAAAACACGATATCAGAGGAGAGTATTTTAATTTCTTCTCTTCTAAGTACACATTTTTCAAGAAGAACTGTAAGGTGAAAAGCGAACTTTAAAAATAACACACTAAGATGCTCGTCCATATCAATCAAGTTGATTCTGGTTTTGGATTACTGTTTGAATTTTAAGGGAGTGGGCATCTTTAAATAAATATTCTCTGCTCCTGCCTAATCATTTTAGCAAAATTATATTTCATTATACTTTGATTTATGGTAATTTCATAAAAATGGCTTTGAAAATGTATACATTCAGAGATCAGAAGAAAGAGATGAGTTGGGAAAAAATAAGAAATGTGGTTTATATACCATGACAGATAATTTAGCTAGGATGTGCTGAATATGACTTCAGCTAGTAGTGAACAACGTGACTGTGGGATTCCTTTAAATCCTTACAATTTAATGATAACTATATAAGTTTACAGTATGGACTTAAAATGTTAAATGGTGGAGAAATCTTGGTGGAAAATAGGATGCTTATACATTTAGGACATGAATAAGCAACAATAACCTAATAGAGGAGATTGTTTTCCCTATATATCATAATTGTACATAATCAAGTGGTCAGTTTATAGTGAACTTCTTTTTACTACATACCACAATTGTGCATAACCAAGTGGTCAGTTGTGAACTTGATTATAGTAGTTAATCAAACATGAAGAAACAATCACAAGGCCTCCTTCAAAAAATAGTTTGAAAGAATAGCGCAGAACATCATGAATTCTAGATTTAATAAATTATATATTTTAAAACTTTTTAAAGAGATGTGGTCATATTAAATCTAGATGCAGAATATTAAGGATATTGAAAATCTGTCAATTGTGCACCATTTATCCAGAAGATGCAGGCAGGCTTACAGAGTAGATGCAAGTCTAATAGCCAATTAAAACATTCACTTCAAGCTTTGAAAAAGCAGCAAATACAAAAAGGTTTAAGTGCATTTAAGGCAACTTACAGCAAGTCCTCGTGCACCAGCTGCACCGGCGGCACCAGTTGGACCAGGTATACCGCGAGGACCAGGCAAGCCGGGTGCACCAGACACACCAGGAAGACCCTGTCCAAAGAGAAAGAAAAAAAGGAAACCATATTACAATGCTAGGATTGTCTTCCCCAAGAGCGATCTTCCCCATAAGGAAATACATTGATTTCAATACAAGCATACGTACAGTAGCACCTTTAGCACCAGCAAGGCCATTGGCACCAGGGTTACCCTAAAAAAGAGAGCAAAATATATGTAATTAATTGATTTTACAAAAGTATAGGGTCATAATTTCATATTTGTTGGGTGCAGTTTATTCAACTAAAGCTACTCCCAGAATTCATACTGGCTGGGAGTATTCTGTAGTAATATTGTTGAAGCAGAATATCAAGTTGGAAATAGTTGCTCTAAAATAGTGCTTCTCAACCTCAGCAATTTTAAGGCATATGGACTTCCCAGAATCCCACAGCCAAATTTATAAGGGCAGAGATTCTGTGTCACTTACAGCAGGACCAACAGGTCCAGCAGAACCGGGGAGTCCAATATCACCACGGGGGCCAGGAGGTCCACTTGGGCCAACATTTCCAGCAGAACCGACTTCACCCTGTCAGAAAGAGATCATGGACTAAATCAGTTTTCAAAGACAGGATAACAGTATTAGACAGATGTGGTTTGCTTTAGTGCAAATTAGTGATAACTCAGTTTAAATTATCAGCACAGCTCTAATTTAAAATCCAATTTAAGCTGCTAAATTTGATGCAAATGCCCATTTCTACATAAATCTATTCCTTCCCAGTCTTCCCATGCTCAGTGTTTTCAATGGGGCACTGTTTGGAGAATTCATCATGAATTTGTCTAACATAAGTAACATTTCTTTTTCCTTGATGGAGCTTTCCTATTCTAAAAACATTTGCTAGAATTGAGCCATTCTTGTTATAGTTTAGAGGACAGCTTAAAAGGCATTTATACACATGGTTTTATTTTGATATAATTCTTGAAATTTAATAAAATTGTTAAGGGAGTAGATAAGGTTTAGGTGCTTTAAATCTATCAATTAGTAGAATGTATCAGTGGCAATATCACATTGCACCTATCAATGAGATGAAAAATTAATTATTACAGTCATTTTAATATTTAGTTTAGAAAAAATGGCATGCATATAACATTCATGCCTCAAGCATAGTATTATTTGAGAAATCGAAAACCAATAAATATTTAAAAACATGTTTATATCCCTACATTTATATTTGTGTCATAGGAACTATGGCATTTTTAAAAAGGGCTTTATACACAGGTAAATAATCTTAAATAATTGATTGATAGAAAAGCAAACAGAATTTTATGCAGCTCTTATTTTATGAAAGAGGGAGAAAAGATGGAACTGTGAAAAACAATTACCTCATTTCATTCCACCTTACCTACAATTTTAATTTTGAAGGATACATTACTAGAGTAGTGGCTCTAAAAAAATCAGTTACCAGATTTGGAAAGTTGATTAACCTAAATGTTTGAAATGGCTACCATGTTGTTATGATCACTGACAAGGCTGCTATACATCAGAAGCGATGTAGTCAACCATATAATCTTTGAAGAAACTTTTAAAGATTCTTTAAAAATGGAGACACACTCATAAAACTCTTTTCTTCAAAAATATGAGACTAACCAGTTGACAATTGTTATAAGTTAGTAGCTGGAAATCCTCTATTTTCTTCAAAACTATAAAGCTGTTAGATGCTTTATGTTTGAAAGTTGTTTGTTCTTGATGTATTTGAGGATCTAATAGAGAAGAAGGCTTTTTAAATATATTTTATCATTCTGAAGCTTGTTCATACCTTGGCTCCAGGAGCACCAGGGAATCCAGAAGGACCAGCGGGACCAATAGCACCCTGCAAGATAAAAGACAAAAGTAAATGGTTAAATATCTACAAAACTAAATCACAGAAAACAGGAATTAAGTCTGGTACATTTAATGAGGTAGCTAAAATATACTTTATACCACTCCATTCAATGGAATGGCATAAATATTTTTACTGAAAAATAATAATTCACTAGCATTAACTTAGGAAAGAAAAAAAACCGAGTGTGAAAAATGGTAAGAGAAGAAAGGTGTTCTGAAATCATTTCAAAATATTTTTGAAGCAGGTGCAGCAGTGATGGGGTGGCACTGCCAGCAAGGAGAAGCTGAAATTGTCAGCTCCTTGAGGGCTTTGGAAGAATTTGTGGCTTAAAAAAAACCTAGAGCTTTATATCTACTGAAATATCATGGATTGCAATATCATGTAATACTGGTAAACCAGATTCTCACTCAAGATTCACTACAATATATTGTGAACTACTAACAGAACCTGCTTTTACCCGAGGTTTGCTTCTGCAGACTGTATAGCAACTTGGATGGGTTCTCTGGTTACAGATGACAGACTAACTATACTAAACTAAAATCCACGTTGGGAAAATCAAGCAAAGTTAGTAGTGTATTAGGAGTTTGTGTAAAAATGTGATGTACCTGTTTAAAAAGTAAGATATTCTTTATAAATATGAAGGTGTGGTTGTAATCCAATTGTTCCTCAAATTATCCAGGAAGAAAACATGCAATTTTAGCTGAACAGTCTGTCGAAATTCCCTGAGAACAAGACTTGATAATGTTTCATTTCCAAAATGCCAAGAATTAATACCTGTCTTAAACTGTGGTAATTCAAAATTACTCTTTAAATGTGGCTTTCATTGTTTTATACGACAATAAATATTATACAAATGAAAATCCTTGATACGCATTTGGAAATAACTGAAAATTGTTTCGAAAACTCCCTGTTATGCACCAAATAAAGGGCAGGTGAAGAGGTGAAATGGATTACAGAGATAGGCCCAGTAACAGTTCACTGATTGCATCATTCAAAGTAAGAACAGGTTGGATAGAAGATAATTAAACTTACAGCAGGACCAACAGGGCCAGCGCTTCCATCACTGCCACGAGCACCCTAAAGAAAATAAATATAAATTTTAAATTCCTGGTATAAAATAAAATAATTACAACCAAAGAAAATATTCCTGTTGCAGAGGAATAAAATAACTTACAACAGAACCGGGAGCACCAACTCTTCCTCTCTCACCAGGAAGACCACGAGCACCCTGAAAGCAAAGTACACACAAATTATTTAATAAGGCATACTGTAAGCATAAGAATAGTATCATGAAGTTTGTTTAATTTTCTTGGCTATCATTACTGGGGGCAATGCAACTGAGATTGATAAATGACGCTTTAGAATATTTGATAAATTTGATTCTATGCAAGTTATAAAAGAGAAAACACTTACAGCTTGTCCTGGGGTACCATTTTCACCAGCGGCACCAGGTTCACCCTATAAAGAGCAAATACACCTCAGATTACTATGGATATATTTTAAGAAGTGCTAGAAAATTTAGGCTGATGCTTCTAAAATCTAATGCAAAACCATCAGCAATCACTATCTCCTTTCTTTGGGAATGACTCAATAGGTGGGTAATAATGTCAAATCCACTCTTAATCATCTGGTTCATTGGGCAGCCAACCATACGCTTAACAATATTAATATCAAACAAAGCTTTTTAATGTGATACTTAATTATACATTTTCAAACCCTATTAAAAGAACACAATAAATACTGGCTGTTGTCCAGACAAACCAGTCAACCTAGAGTCTCCTAGCAATGGGAATTCCAATTTAGCCACATTCATATAAATGGGATATTTATTTGAATGTTTTACTGGCTGAAAATTAAATATCACAGCTGATTGAAAGTTAAATGTCACATCTGGTTGACTAGGTTAGTTCTCGACACAGTTTAATTAATATATAGTAATGTTATCCATTTGTTTTATCTGATGGATATTGAACTGATAAAGCAAATTTTACAACTTCCCTACAACTAGGATTCTCCTATTTATTTCAATGGAGAAACGAAATATATAACATAAGATGGATCTATACATAGTCATCACTGCATGTTTCCAAGAATAATATTACATAATCCAAATGCATATCTAATTTGTTAGGTAGGTATTTGGAGGGGTTTGATTTTGATGTGCTGCAGTTTTTAAGCTTTCAGTAAAAACAAATTTGTTTTAACTTGAAAAAAAGCCTTTTCAATAGATTTACAAAGGTTGTGATATAATTTAGGGAAAAACCAGGATATACTCTAAAAGTAATGTCTAGACAAACATGAGATGTTGTATAATTAAGTCTGATACCCGGGGCCAATAGTTAATCCTGGGATCAATACATTGCAAGTTATATTTCTACCATCATTGTGTTTCCTAAACAAAATGGAGAAAGAACTGAATAAATTAATGAATATGATTACTTGCCAAAAAGGAGATCCAAGATATTTTATTCTCTGACTCTCTCCTTGCAAGATTTTTGAATCTTAATCTCAAGAATAAGTGGCAACCTGTTTATAATAACTTCCAAAGAACAGCCTTGCTCTTGCTTTTTTGTTTCTTAGTATCTAATTCTCATTCTGCATTGATCTAGTCACAAAATTCATTTGACTTTATTATAAAGAAAGTAAATACATGATTGCAATACCATGTGTATATTTGTTGTTCATTCTCACTAAAATTATTTATATATAAATAATTCTGGAAGAGTAAAAATTTTGATGGCTTTTATTTTTTTGAAACAGAATTTGTGCTAAAATCTCTATCTTTTGCTGTGTCCCTTTGGGCTTTTACCTTGACTTTACAAGTTTCCAGTACATATTCTTAGAAACTATTTATAGTAATTATATTACCTTGTTACCGGCAGCACCAGGTTCTCCTTTGCGACCATCCAAACCATTGTGTCCCTATTATATAGAAACATTTACTTTTATGAAATATAAATAAAAAATCTGGAACAATATTTTTTAAATGATAAGACATTCAAAGAGGGAAGTGTCCACACATTCTTTAGATGACACCTTCAACTGTATAATTTCACAGTCCCTCTGTTCACTCCTTTCTTCTCTCCTGGATGCATGAATGGAATTTTATAGAAAGCATGAGCACTATCATTTCCTGTATTTCTTCCTTTCCAAGATAGCTGATTAGAATGGATTGTTGATGTGTCACTGAACTCTTTGCTGATGTTATTAGGAAACTAGCTCTTTAAACATTCTCCTGCTTAGTGTAGCTAAGTGGGGTTCCATAACCAATGGTTATAGTCAGTTCTGATCTGAATGAATGCTATTGTTTCTGACAGGTGCAGGAAATAGAATAAATGCCAATTCTCTTATTAATAACAAAGGCTGCACTTCATAGTTACAGTAAATATATTGCTTTCTGTATAATTGATGATTCTCTAATTCTAGTTTCTTACAGCAGTTCATGATGATAACATCTTCTATAAATGTGCTCTAAAACTTTGGGAGGTACTTGCACCTCTGAAGAACAGTTTTACATATTATCTTCTTAGGTGTCACTATTTTAATAGGTTCCCTTATGTCTCCATAAAACACTCACCCTTATTCCTTTGAATCCAGGCAGACCAGGAGTTCCAGGAAAGCCTCGAGCACCCTTGAAAATAACACAGGAGAATAGATTTAATTTGTGTAAATAACTTGTTTACGTATCAGTATCCTAAGGTAAGTTTACAAATCAAATATCTTATCAAACGAGGTTGAAAAATGTCTGTGCTTTTGTGGGGTTAACAATGCAAATATAAAAGTGTTGGTCAGAATGCTGATCCAGCCTGTCTATTTTCTGTTTCTACAAATCGTGTGAGAGAAGGCCAAACACCATTGTTCTGCTCACTTCTGACAGGTTGTGAGTTCAACAAAGCAACTTTCTGAGATTTTAGAATTAAAACAATTATGCATGTAGTTTAGAGAGGGGTGTTTTCTTTTCCAGAAGTATTTGTGAGGTCTCCAGCTGTACTGAGTTGCTCTACAGGCAATATTGTTAGATCCAATATATGAGCATTGATCAGCATCACTGCAGTATGTACTGTAATTCTGGCCATGCAGAGGAAGTGGCAGATGGACAGTGAGTGGGCCAAGTTTCATCTCCTGCCAGCATAGCAAACCATTTATCAGTTTCATTGAGATAGTCACTGGTCCTTCCAAGTGTGAGTATCATATGTGCAAAACTGCCCAGATCTAAGTGGAACTATTTTTTTAAATTTCAAATAATACTGTCTGAAGAAGGTGTGATTTTATTCCTTTACCTGGAGATTGAAACTTTAATGTGGAAACAACAGAAAAGGAAGCAAAACTTAGTAGATTCAAAGAATGTGTTCTCCTACTGAACTGATGCTCCTTTTCTTCATAAATAGCCTTTAGCTGTTAATGATGATTACAGACTTGGAATATTGAGACATTCCTTCAGGATGGACTTTGGCTATCTTAAGCAACCCCTCCCCACCAATCAGTGGAGACATTAAGCCATTCTGAATGGGAATTCTGGAAGTTAGAGTTGAGCATAACTGAAAGCCATCAAAGAAAACTACCTTTGGAGAAAACTGTTCTAGAATTTCTGTCATTATATGAAATGATGAATTTAGTTATAAATAAAAATTATTTCACTCCCAAATATGGGAGTGAAATATAATATTCACCTGGGGTCCAGAAACACCTCTCTCTCCAGATCTTCCAGGTTTTCCAGGATGGCCCTAAGGAGGAGACAAAAGTTGACTTTTTAATGTGCAAATTAATTAAACCTGCATTTAAGAATATAAGCAGAACCTGGCCCATTTATTCCAGAAGTTTGTTCCCACAATAGCCAACCAAATGCCCAAGATAGTTGCTAGTCTCCCAGCAGATGGTTTTCAGTGCCATTGATCCCCATGACTTCCATGAATTGGTCTGAACAACTTTTGTTATTTGTTTCTAGGTTTCAAGAAGCATACATTTTATCTCTTCAAAGTTACTTCCTAAATATATAGGCAATTATTTTTTTGGTGTCATGAGATTATTCTGCGTATTTTACATAATACTATATCAAGCACACTATAAACTACATCTAGTGAAAATCATGGCTTGTGTTCATGAATACTTACATCTTCACCAGATTTTCCAGGAGGACCCATTGGACCACGAGAACCTTGAGGTCCCTAGTGATAAAAAATAATAATTTTGAAACAAGGGGAATTAAGAGACGTCACATCTTTTATCCTTCATTCGAATGGTGACTTAACAAAATCAAAACCACAATTCTGAATCCTTTCTCCCTAAGATGGTTTCTAGATTTCGTGAGAGCATAGCTCCTTATTACATAGTCCAATTATCCATATTCTTCATTTAAAACTATTCTTCAATTAATAAAAGACAATGCAGTGCAATTATTCTAGTTTCCTTTACAGCAAGATCTCATTTCTCCCAGGATATCTTACATATAATTTAGATTTGGAAAGAAAATTCATAAATTCCTGCAAAACAATGAGCAGTAGACTTATGCAGACTGTCAAAAGGGGCATGTTGTGGATGAAATGAAACAGTTGTTTAATAATTATAATTACTCTTATAGTAGAACACTATTTTACTTACTGCTTGGCCAGGTTCACCAGGTTCACCTGCAGGTCCTTGGAAGCCAGGAGAACCCTACAATAAAAAGAAGGCATGCTATTAAATATTTATGAGAAAAAGGAAGTATATATCTCTCTATAATAAAGGTACCTGGAGAATAGTTTGGACAGATTCAATCAGTAAACATAGGGTGACCCCACAATGATTTTTGGAAAACCTCTAATGGTCAAGCTGTGACCATGCGGAATTATTAGAATCAGAATATTAGCATTATTTAATAAATTTACCATATTTTTGGCATACAAGACACACCTTTTTCTTTCAAAAAAGAGCCTGAAAATATGAGTGCATCTTATAAATTGAATGCAGCATTTTTTGCCTCCTGAAACCCGCCCCCTTCACCAAAATGGCTGTGCATAGCCTCTAGGAAGCTTTTAGAGAGGTCCTGGGGGCTGGGAAAGGCAGAAATGAGCAAAAAACAGGCCGTTTTTTGCTCAATTTTACCCCCCTCCAGTCCCGAGGAGCACTCTATAAGCTTCCTAAAGGCTATCGATGACCCTTTTTTATGAAAAACAGGCCCGTTTTTTCTCAACTTCCCCCCCCCCCGGAGCACTCTGCAAGCCCCCTAAAAGCTATTCATGCCTTTTTTGAAAAAAAAAGGCCCATTTTTGCTAAAAGGGACTGTTTTTGGGAGGTTTGCAGAGTGAAAAACCTTTTTTTAATTTGCTTTTTCAAAACCTTGGTGCATCTTATATTCCGGTGCATCCTATACTCCAAAAATATGGTATATGCTGTCCCTCTGAAGATTCGAGTCAATTCTTGAGAGATTGAGATTGCTCTCCTCCCCACCACCTTACCAGAAAAAGAAGTAGGTGACCCAGAAACACCGATAATAAAGGAGAATGCTACTAATCTGTTTAGACAGAAGGAACCCTCCAAATTATTCCTATAATTTAATTGAGATGCCAAGAATTCATACTCAGGAAGGCTGTGACTAGGTCTTGCATTGTATTAAGCCGTGATTTGTTTTAATCACATTTTGTGATTCATACTGCGCTAAGCATAAACACTAGTTTACAAACTCCAGTGGCTAAATTTATACTGTGATAAAACTACACTATGGCTAAGTAAATAGTGTTAAGCCAGCCATTGCATACTTTATACTTCCTAGGAATAATTAAGCTTAAATGGGGAAGTAGGCAAAATAGAATAATCAAACAAGGATATGTTTTTCTACTATGGCAGAAAATTTAGATAAATTCTGTCATGTTATATTCGATCATCAATTGAGGAGTATAATATGGAACTTGCCAACGTGGAACACTGTGGTCACACTACAGGTAACAGAGTCATTCATATTGGCAACTCATGCTTTTGACAGTTGTAGCTTATGAAGCTCCTTTCCTACCAATAGGAGGGATCAATAGGAGGGATCAGAATATACTTACAGGGGCTCCATTGGTTCCAGGTGGGCCTCTAGGTCCCATTAATCCCTGAAAAAGGATATTTTAAAAGATAGAAGTCATATAAAATAAGACACTGAATAATCTCTCATGAAATATACAGTAATAATTTATCTAAAGCTGAAGTATAAACAAATAGTATTATTGGCATTAAAAATAGCAATGAAGGTTATATCTGAGGATTGTTGGATTTGAGATCCAACGTAACTGAAGACTTTGTTTACTGTAATCATTGAGCCATTAAAAAAAAAAGAGCAAATATTGGCTTATTCTTTCTGTGTAATAGACTGTTATTACAGTATTAATGAAAATATTACATTGGTCTATCTAATTTGAATTTAAACACTACACTATTTTGGATTAGAGAGAATTAAATTTGCATTTTAGTTTGGCTTTGTCTAAAAGAAAATAAATGCTTTTTTCCATCGTGGTATTATTGCATGATTCCCCTGTTGTTGTTGCTAATCTTACTGCTTACTACTTTTGAAGAATGAATATTTTTAATGGGAGAGTTTTTGATTTCACAAATTGTACACTTTGAGCTGGATTAGATATGCGTGGATCCCAGTGGATCTCACTCTGCTAGAAAAGCAAATCAACAGCAATAGTGTACTGTTTTCTAATAGTTCTTGTCAAGCATGATATGAGCTTGTCAAATATGAGAAAAAGTATATAAAAATGAAATGTAATAGCAACCCCAGAAGATGTATTGCAATTTCACACATATAATTCAGTAACGTGACAAAATTTTTGCCTTTTATCTATATTTATTTATTTCATCTATACCTAGAAGACTTTAATAGTTGGCTGGATGTCTGACTTAAATATAATTTTTGTAACTGGCCCAAAGTCTTTTAAAAATTTGTTTTATAAAAAAAAATTAATAAAATTTCTCTCCCCTTTCCCTTTTTCTTTCCTGGCTGATCTGTATACTCAAAGATTTTTAGTTGTATGAACAAAAAGACAGAATGGTCTCCTAATCAGCCTGTAGATAGAAAGTCCTACATCATTGGGGTTTGACAATATTGAAAATACATCATAATAGGAAAGGACTCTTCAACTAGAGTAACAGATGGTGCTGATAGATCAAAATTCCTTTTTTTCTCCAAAGCCCTATTAACTTTTTGAATCTTCTCTACAGTTGAGAATTGGAAAATAAGTTTCTTCTGCAAGAATAAAACCTGTTTGGCTTACATTATAATAATAATGGGTGCAGCCAATTCCTTTCTCATTCTGCGCTTTTAGTATAAGAGATTAGACACTTTCATTTATTACATGTATGAACATAGTTTTTCAGATCCAGGAACTTTGGTTATATTTCCTAATAACTAGAATATGGCCTGGATCTGAACATTAATTAAAAGAGTCAGTCCAGCCTCCTTCCTTTATTCTTCTTCCTTGATTTGCCCCAAATCTCTCAGTGACATTGGAATGGGCTCTCCATACAATGTGGAATGAGATGCCAAGAAAGGGAGAAGCTGCTCAGGGATGTCACTCTGAGGTGAGATAACGTAAGGCTATTTCTCACATAGTCCTTGCCATGACAGTGTTTCCAGTTCCCTAGAGATGCTAAGTTTAGTGGCCACAGGTAACGGAAAGGGAGAAAGCATGAATATTTTTTTTCTTTTTGTGAACTTTCCTAAGTGTATTTATGTTAAAGTTTACATTTGTAAAAGACAAGCCTAAGTAAAGAAATATTAATATTCTCTCCCTTTCCCCCCAGCGGGCCATGCTTCCTATTATGCCTCTTGTTCTATAGATTGAGCTGATATTATATTATATCACTTGTGACAATATTTATTTATTTTGTCTTTATTATTTTTTAAATAAATAATTCAAGGCGGTGAATACATATTCCTCATTCTATTTTCCTCACAACAACACTGTGAGGAGTGGTTATGAGAGAAAATGGCTGCCCCAAAGTCCCCTAACTGGCTTTCAGGCATAAGACAGGAGTTAAAATCATTGTTTCCTGGTCTGTAGCTTGGTACTTAACTGCTAGATAAAACTGGCTTTAAATATACTGGATTAAGTAATAAAAACTTTTAAAAAGTTAAATAGATTATGTTTATCTTCAATGAGATCCAAGAGGTCACATCTACTGATACATTTTACTATATGGAAGGCCATCCAGTTCAGTCCTTTCTAATAAATGACAAGAATTGCGGTATTCTTAGTGTTCCCTGAGCTTGGTTAGGCACTGACTACCTAGTTTTGTAATGAAACATCTACATGAAAACAACCAAATTGATGTTCACCTGAGAACATCAAGAATCTCTTCCATCGGAAGAATATTTTAATGCAATAGAGAATAAATTTCATCTGACAATCTCATTCCAAAATATGTAGACAAAAGGAGATGGGTGAAGTTCATAAACTAATACAGATTTCCCTGTCTTTTGCCTTCTTAGTAAATTGAGAGTTTATTTGGGGATTTTGAGAGTCCTGATGCATATGAAGGCCACTTAGTTGGGGAAATATACATCTAAAAACTGTGTCTGTGTTTCCAATTCCACCTTATGTTATTACTGCAAATTTTAGAATATGACTATGCACCAAATGGCATCACCACTGAATGTAAGCCACATCATAACATAACTTGGCTGGCTAATTTAGAAGATTAAATTTATGTTCCAATTCATTGGGATATTTCTTTAATTTGATGATCCAATTTATTAGGGCATTTCTTTAAACATATGTATGAAAGGAAACAAAAAATATCTGTAAATAAACCACCAAGCATGAGGAAAGTTGAAGACAACTGGTAACCATAATATCATTGCTCAAAAGCTTACTTATCACAATCCCAACACTACATATGTCTTTCTGGTCAAATAAGTATAGATAGCATTACGTATAGGACATGATTCTAAGCCAAGTTATTGACTTTTTCTGAATTGAATATTTTGAAGCAATGCTGGCTTCCTGTTTTGGGGGTCCTTTGGTATAATATCCTTTCCTAATCTAGAAAAAGCAAAATATGTACATTAAAAATTCACTTCTTGTACTGCTTTGGGGATCTTTTGTCTAGATCTTGCATCTCTTAACCAAGTATTATCTTTTCTACATTATTAATGAGTGCTGTTTTCTCATAGGTTCATGTGTTTGTAACATATAAGAAGAGAAATGCAGTATTAGAATTTGGTATCAAAACTACTTCAATATTTGGAACACTTATGAAAGTGGGAATCTCTTAATGAAGGGATGCAAAGTTCATTGACTCACAGTGAACAGAAGTGTTATATGCATGGTTTCATAGTATTTCTAGATAGATTTCCATAAATTCTGCAAATTCCTAGATTTCTGTAAATTCAGCTGTTGAATACCACAATTATACAAACTTTTGCTCGGTAATACTTATTTTATTTTGTAGAGGACAGTTTTGACTCCTGTACACCCAGCCAAACATGGTTTGGATTCTAATGGTATTTGAAAAGCTAAAATGGGCTCCATGGTTCACTAATCTAATTTATGTTGAGTTGCATCACAGAGCAGAAATGCAATATTGGGAAGCCTTGCTGCAGATTTCATTTTGCCTTGTTGGAAGTGCCCACTGAATACAATTTGGATATGTGTGAAATGAAACATTTGCTTACCATAGGTCCGGGGCCCATATCAGCTGATTTGGACATGTCATATTGAGCAGCAAAGGTCTGTAAATGAGTAAGAGCAGATATCAACATGACTAAGAAGAGCTATTTTGAACTGGCATTAATTGTACCTCAAGTGCTTTATACTTATTTTAGTGTATATTAAATGTAATTACATGGGAAAGGGGATGACAACATCATCCTACTAAATGGTATTACATTTCTTATTTCTATCATAAATCATCATTCATCATAAATATTCAACATTACTTTCTGGGATTTTGAAAACTCAGCTTATCAAATGGATCTTAAATGAGTAGAGTGAAGGAAGACTGAAGACTGAAAATAGAATAGAATAACAGAGTTGGAAGGAATCTTGGAGGTCTTCTAGTCCAACCTACTACTTAATTAGAAACCACTATATCATTTCAGACAAATGGTTGTCCAATCTCTTTTTAAAAACTCTTAGTGTTGGAACATTTACAGCTTCTGAAGGCAACTTGTTGCACTGATTAATTGTTCTAACTATCATGAAATTTCTCCTTAGTTCTAGATTGAAGAACAATATAGTGGTTGTTCTTTAAATGTTTCTAAGCTACCTGAAGCGCATATACATATGAAAAGATGCCTTTAAATGTATACTTCATGCTTTTAAAAGAAGTCACAAAATAAGTCTTTTGTCACTTCTTTGGTGCTATATAAATATTTATCCTTAGACATTAGATGCATTGTCAGTAAAATAAAAAGTTGGAAGCCTTACTTCACCAATACCAGGAGGTCCAGGGGGCCCTGGAGGACCTCGTGGACCATCTTCACCATTTCTGCCTGGTGGACCTGCTGGACCCTAGGAGAAAAATATATTACATCAATCAGTTACAAAGCAAAACTGAAAAAAAAAACCCAATTAGGGGAGACTTCATAACTTCATACGATATTGCTCAACGCAAAAGGTCGGTCCCTTAGCTTCGCAACTTTTGTAAGTTGCAAATATCCAAACTTCATGTTACATTATACTTCAATGAGACTGGAAGATTAGGGATGCAATCCCAGGCATGACATTTTAGCAGGAAACCATACTATGATCAATGGTATTGCCTCCCAAGTAAATGAGTGTAACTGTTTGACTGAATCCCTAGAGGCTTTAGTACATGGATAATTTTATCTGGGCGTTTGATATGACTTAAAGCTACATATAGATGGTTGTCTCAAACTTAGGATGGCTTATGGCAGCATAAGAAAAAGAAACATTCCCGCTATCTTGGGAAAGTTAAGGATATCAATCTTTTCCAGCTATGTCTGTTTTACACTTCCCACAATTCTGAAGCAATGGGACAAAAGGAAAATGCTCTAGGGATTTGAAATATGTAATTTGAGCTCATTTGGTGGCTATTACTTTAGAAACTGGAATAATTATGAAGATAACCTGAACATCTCATGATAAACATTATAATAATCTTTAACTATCATGATGTAAGAAAATGAGCCAGCCCTATATATTCTTTTGACCCTGCAATTTATGTGCATTCATTCCTAAGTGTAACTTAAGAAGTGTCTCTTAGATATTTGAGCAAATTGTTCTGCTCCCACAAATCATACATATTTCATGTATAACAGCAGGAACGATAGTACAGGTGGTCTTTGACTTATGACCATAAGTGATTCCAAAATTTCTATTGCTAAGTGGGATAGTTGTTAATTTGCCCCATTTTGTGACCATTCTTGCCACAGTTGTTAAGAGAATCACCACAGTTGTTAAATTAATAACACAGTTGTTAAGTGAATCTGGCTTCCCCATTGACTTTGCTTGTCAAAAGATCACAAAAGGGGATCAAATGGCCCTAGGGCACTGCCACCATCATGAGTCAGTTGCCAACTATCTGAATTTTGATCATGTGACCATGGGGGCTACAAGGATCATAAGTGTGAAAACTGGTTGTATGTCACTTTTTTCAGTGCCATGGAAACCTTGAATAGTCACTAAGTGAACTGTTGTAAGTTGAGGACTACTTGTATACATTGTATTTTCCACTGATAAAGCTCATAGCCAATAAAAATATATGTGTGTATTCTATTAGCTGATTAATATTATTCAGACTTGTTAATTTAACAAAAAAAAACTATTAAAACATTTAATCAAATATTGAATTCACTTTCATAATGACAAGTTGTGTCTGTTTGCCACAATAAATGGAGATTATATCCTAGCATATTGAAAATGTGCCTAACTAATAATTACAGCATTATTTACTAATAAATGTGTACATTGAAATGGAGCATAATAATATCACATTAATGGAACTTAATGGACTTCTGCATATCTATGAACAATGCCCACCTTTTATTCCAAAAGGAGAGGCGGAATGTATACAAAAATTCTCTTAAACTAACTATGACCTAAAGTAGAACTTAACAAATATCATTGTATTGTCTGATAGAGTAAAAATGACTTACAAAATAATACTATGGTGTTTTTGGATCCTTAGTAATTTATGCTGCAGCTTTGCAATATCTGCACTGCATAGGACCAGGCTGATTTGAAAGACTTTTCATCAGACTGTTAGTTTTAACACTGAGATAACTTCCATCTCAGACAGAATCATGATGTCTGAAAGACTTGGGAAATACGTCTACTTTTACAGTTAGTATTTAAAGAAAGTAAGTCATGGGGGGCGGGGAAGAGCCCGGATGGAATGTTAAGCTAAGACACTTCCATGGCACATTATCATCACTAAATCTATTCTGATGTGACCCATTTAGCTAAGTTCATGTTCCTAAGTGCTTCAAAAAGTTTGGTAACACCTATTCTTAAACTTGGAGGGAGAAGAGTTCTTGTCAGGTTACTTCTGGGCAATTGTTTGAATACAAATATTATTAGCTTACACACACTAAATACCAAAACATTGGTGCCTATTTCAATGTTAGCTAATTAAAATTATGAAGGAAGAACATACCATAAGTGATTCTAGACTAATAGCTAGTATTCCGTGCTAATTAGGAATTATGGGAGCTGCACTCTTAATACATATGAAAGGTACTGGATTGAGGGTGATTGACCTAAACATATTACCTTCTTATGTTGTATCATAGTCATGTTTAACATTGCATGTAGCAAATAATGCACCTATGTATTGGATATATATATATACCAGTATCACATACTATAGTGGAAAGCCATGCACAATACACACACACACACACAAACACACACATACAGAGTTATAGATAAAATATGTATGGTTTAATATGTGATGAAGAGCTGCTCCCTTCATCTGTTGTTTTACAATATGAGGTTATTTTCTGCACATCAATCAATTAGCCAAATAGGAATAAAACTTCTATTTTACTTGCTGGTGGCTATGGGAGTCAAAAACACCAGAAGATACCATGCACAGGGGTGCTGGATTAAGAAATATATCATAGAGATGAGCTATAACCTAGTTTAAGGAAGCAAAATTAGACTGTTTTACAGTGTCTCCCAAATTATTATGGTATCTATGTTAATGATACTGCAGCTACATTAAGCCACAGAATTTCAAGATAAAAGGGAACTGCTTTAAACTGAATTAGTTGTGAACAACAGTTGACAATATTAACATAATAATATTGACACTGACTGGCAGGAACTGCTGTCAAAAGTTTTATATATGACTTTTTCCTGTCATAATGGGAATGCCAATAATTAACTTTCCATCTTTTTTATATAATGCATTTTGAACTAGGAACTTTATGAATGTATGCTAAGAAAAATGAGGCTTTGTCACTGTAACATGTGAATTTTGTAGTGATAGTTTTAGTAATGAATGAAATGTATGAAAATGTATCTAATTCTTTTATATTTTTGTTCATCCCATAAACCTTCATTAATTAATTAAATTATAACAAACAGAAACCTATAAAATAGGTAAAAAAATTATCTGTAAGTGTAGTTTTGGTAAAAACTGTTTGAAAAATTCTGGACATTGATATAGGATTTGTAAATAATAAATTTGTGTAATTGACTTTTCAAATTATAAAATCAAGACATCTGCTGTCCCAATTTTGACCTAAAATTGAATATTCCCCTCAGATCTCTATATGCTTCCCTAAATTATACCTGCTTTTCCAAATAAATTCATTCCAATCTACATAAGAATAACTCTATTGAAGTGACTTGTATAAGGAAATATACAGGCATACAAATACATCCGTGTAACAAGAGTTAATGGGAAAGGTTTAGCTACAGCACATAAAAGACAGGTGGCCAAAACAGGTGATTAGGTAGACCAAAACCTTATTTAATGCCATTAAAAATCCTCAGTGAAGGGCACTGAAGCCTCATTTATATAGCATTGATCCAACTCTGTAATTTCAAATTGCCAAGATATTTAAAGCACATGTGAGTGTATATGTGTACACATACATAAATACATACATACACGATTAAGACTCAGTTTTGGAAAACTGTGATTAAGATGCAACATTAATACTGTCATTCTAGAAATTTTCATAGGGCAGATGATTATATTTTTTCAGAATGATTCAGATGTTATACAGTCACAGGAATACAATCTTTACCCTTTCTCCTCGTGGTCCTCTATCTCCTCTTGGACCCTGAAAAAGCATAAATAAAGAATCTTAATTAGAAATGAATGTTCAAATAATTATTTACAGAATAATGTAATATTAATAATAACTATTTGATATTAAACATGCAATAGATTAAAAAGCTACTCTCTTAGTATTACTAAAGATAGTTCTCAATCTAATTCAAGAATCAGGTTAACAAACTAATAGATTACTTTTAAATTTTTGTTAAAAAATGAATAGTGATATATTTGAGAAAAACTCTACTTTGTTACTAGGAAGTTCCAATCATTAGACATCTGGCGTTCATTTATTGCATATTTAATCTTCAAAGCAGTTTAATATATTTTAAATCATTAAATTAAATTGGTATTTTAAATGATTAATTATATGCTTGCATTTCCAGCCATGCTCCACTTATTGTTGGATGCCAATACATCAGAAATTCCACTCTTCATGCTGGAGCATAGTTTCAATGAAGTGTGTTTTTATTAACAATTGTTTAAGAGGAACCACATGAGACTAAATATGAATCTCAATAGTAATCTAACAATAGTAGTATAACAGAGTTGGAAGCGACCTTGAAGGTCATCTAATCCAACCTCCTGCACGAGCAGATCTTATACCATTTCAGACAAATGGTTGTCTAACCTCCTCTTGAAAAGCTCCAATGATGAGACACCCACAACTTCTGAAAGCAAACTATTTGTAATATACCCATTTTGAAGAAAAATATTTTCTCCCAAATACTGATTCTGTGTTTGAATTCATTTTAAATTGCTTTCAGTTTAATTTTGTACTTTAAAAAGACTCACTTGTGCCAATTCTACTTTTCTGCATCAGTTGCCCTTTAATCTAATCTACAATTCTTATATAAGAATTTTCTAAAATTGCTTACCCTCCGTACTTCCGTTGCCTAGAAAGAAATAAAAATGAATTTAAGGAAAGTATTAAATAATGTTCCATTCCAGATGCTAGAATTAATCATTATTATATGCAAAGAAGCTTTATCAATTTCAAATTTGAAATGATAGAAAAATTAAGTTAGTGTTACAAAAGTTAGGTATATTAAAAAGCAAACCTGAATTCATTCATGCTTTACAATCCTAGAGCAAAATCCAGCAAGGAACACCAGAAACTGCTATCCATGCAATGTGACACTTGCATTCACCTATGAAAGTACTTTTTTTTAAATTATAAGGACAGCCCACTAGGAAATTAGGGGTGGGTATATTTGGGGCAATACCCATGAAACCTAGTAATTAGCTTTCCCATGCACGTTTTGAAAACAGTAGTTAGTAAATGGCCATGCTCCCCCTCCAAAAAGAGTTTGTCTGGTGTTTCTATGTTATGCTCTACTGTATTTTAATATAATTATACTGACCTCATTTACAGCTGGAAAAAAATAACAAGAAGAAACAGATAATTAATATTATTTGGCAAATTGTTCTGTATTTGAAGTGCTATATTTTACACTGTTACATGCTTGATTGTAGGAAATATGTCTTTCTTTTTTTAGAAAAAGCTTATTTAGTAATGATTTTCACAGTTTATTGCTCACAAAGGATTTTGACTCAATTGATATGTTTAATAAAATGCACTATAACACCAAAAACTACGTTTGAAATTCTATAGAAACTCATAAACTCAGGTAGGTCTTGAGTTAGCAAACTTATTCATATTATTCTTTTTAACTACTCTTTTTAAAATTGGGAAACAGCTTCACACCACATTTTCCAGGCATATGAAGGCCAGGATTCCCAAAACCAATTGGTTTTGACTTTTGTCCAAATTACTTTTCCAGATGTAGATTGTGATGTGGCATCAAGGAGATGCCAGTTGTTTCTATAACGAAGTCCATCTAAGTTTGTAAAAAACTTCTAAGTAGATCCCATACTGTTGAACATACTTCATTGTCATCTAATGTGTTTGAAATGCCTACATTCTAGTTTTGCTCCTTTGTTTGGGCTTTTGTTTTATAATTAAATAGCTAAATCTCAGTTTAGCACAAAAATAGAAACTACAAGAAACTATAAGAAACTATATTTTGCTATATTACATTTTCCACACATTTGTCTCTGGCTACTGGGTGATATAGCTAAACCTGGATTACTGGGGGTGGGGGGAATGAGAAGTTTTTCTGACAAGAGATTCCTTGGGATCTTGTAATGCTATGTACCAAATCTATACCATCATGTATGCATGCATGCATGTATGTATGTATGTATCATGAAGTCATTGTGTTAGGTTCATCTACTCATACTCAAAGAGAATCCATACTAGGTAGCTAGTTTAAAAAATGCTCAGACATCTTACTCAGAAAAAAGCTGAATTTTACTCAGTGGGCCTTTTTTGGCAGGTCATTCACTGAAGTAAGCCCACTGAGTTCAGTAGTATGTAATTCCAGGAAAATGCCTGTAAAATTACATTCTAAGTGTATTTAGGTCGACAACCTAATTCTACACTTCAGATAACTTCTCGAAAGAAAAACCTATCATTCTCCTTCTCCTTAAGTGTGTAATTGTTATTATTATAAAATGTAATAGTGATAATGGCACATTACTACAGTATTATGCTTAAAGTTGATAACTGATATGAATCAGATTATTGCTTCATAGCGGAAGTAACTAATTTAGCAAATTCTAATTATCTCAAGTATATATATAATTACTTCGGTGAAAGGATAAATTGTAATTATGGTTTTGGTCTGGTGTCTGAATAAAGTTACATATTGTTTTTGAAAAACTGATGCTTGCAAATAAAACCTGAAGCTAAGGAGAACTAAATGGTAGAAAGAAATACTAATTGGTTGGAAAAAGTCACTTTTTCTCCTTGCCACTAGAGGACATCCTATAGACCTAATACTGTAGAACAGAAGCAAACTGATAATGTTGCCATTAAAAAAAACCACTGCTGAATTCAGTGGTGAATAATTATCGGTAATAAAGAATTGGGCAGTAAAAGATTCAGCAAACTCTTCAATGTTGAATAATTTGCAGAATTTCTTACTGCCAGTTGATTTTACTAGATCTAATTATCTTCTTGAAATCATGGCAATCTGCTCTTCCAAAACAAAGTAAAGCTGCTTGGGTCTGTTTCCATATAAATTTCTTGGCATTAGTATGGAAGTAGTTTGCTGTTTCTTCTCCAAGTTATTTTGTTTTCTAATTTTCTAGTCTCACTTACAGTCCAGGAATTTCAGATAATCCTTAGTCAACTAAGTTAACTAAGGCCAGATATGGTCATAGCTAGGATCTGCATTATTCAAAATGAAAAGTGTTTTTAAAAAAATAAAAATTGGAGAATGGATGTGTTAGTGAGCATCAGGAACATAACATTCGTTCATGCATACCTAAACTCACTGCTCTGACAATTTTTGAATTATGCAGTAATTCTGACGTTTGTCTACAGTACTAGAAATGAGGCCCATAGAAGATAGGAGTTATATTTTGTTAAAATTTTGTTTGGATATGGCAATTCCAAATTTAAATCTATGCTAGTTTACTTGGAGACCTCAACAAATTAATGTTAATTTTACTATACCAAGATAAAGAAGTAGTTATTGATGTTCTGAAATTAATCTGGGAGTAATTGCTAGTATCACATTTTATTGTCTTTCTATAATTTACTAAAAACCAGATACTTCTTATTAATATTATATGCTAGAATATTATTTATAAGACCATTTAAAATCTTATAGTAAAATCAATCTCTGAGCTTCATAAAATGCAATAACTAAAATATCTATCCCTCATATAAATTGGGTTCCTAATAAAAATATCAGGAAACACTTTTACTGGGTGGCCCTTTATCAAAAGAATTTTCTTTCTTGTCAAGAAAAAAAATACCCTGAAAGAACTGCTGACAGTCCTTTCTTTGTTTAGGAATATTACATTCAACAAAATTTTCTTAATTAAATTATTTACAAGCTCGGGGATACTTACACTCTTACCTGCCCTGCCCATGTTTCCCCCCTAGAGGGAGCTCTTAGAGCATCTTCAGCAACTTCAGTAAAGATTATGTACAACGCCCTAGAAGGCGAACTGTTCTTAAACATTTGGTCACCTCTTGTTTTCTAAATTCCTTACATGGTATAACGAAGATGATAACAATAATGTTAGCATTTATCTGTAGAAGTTCGTTTGTCCTAGTTAATCTAAATGCAAGTCGTTTCTTTTTATTCCTACTTCGGATTTGGGTTCCGTTTTATGTTCCAACTCTCATTTCTAAACCAGAGGAGGAGCGAGGGGAGACTTCTTGGCTTTTGGCCAGGATTTCTTGATCTAAGCCAAGAAAAGCAGGAGGAAAAATTCAATACGTTTTAAACCAATTTAAACTGTTCGTTGCGTCCGTCCGAAGCAAGAAGGCGTTTTGTCAATTTTAATCATTGCAAAGAGATAATTAAGATATCCCAAAGGTGCTTTTTCAAGAAACAACTGGACTTTCTAGCTTTTGTTTGGACACGTTTCCTTCCTTCCTTCTTTCTTTCTTTCCTTCCTTCCTTCCCTCCTTCTTGGATGAGAAGCGAAGCGTCTTCAAAGAAAAACCAGAAAGTCCAATTGTCTCTTTAAAAAAAAGCACCGTTGGGACAACCATAACTTGGATGAGTGAGAATCTCCATAGACATAAGATATCCCAACTACTTACACTAGAGCAGCTTGTCCGAATGGCGCTTTACCAGGGCAAATAGTGTTGGGGCAAAAACAAAACACCACCGGTGGGATATGTCCAGAACTATTTGAAATAGTTTTTTCAGTAGTCCAACCCCAAGTCAGTCTTCTTTTCTTCAATTTCCCCGCTCCCCACCCTATTGCAAATAAGACCCAAAGGCACTTACATTGACTGGTTGCTAGGCATGAAGTTACTGCAAGCAGCAACAAAATCCGTGTATCCACAAAGCTGAGCATGTCTAATTGCTAGACATGCAGACTCCTTGTGTTTCTGAGTCCCTGGGTGTCGATGGTGAGCTTTTATCTAAGGGACGCAGGCATACAGTCGTGGGGCGCGTAACTCCAAACTTAGCAGAAACCTGCTGCCCGGGATGCTAAAATAATAAAGCCCTCAGTGGCCCTATTTATATGGCAGGAGTTTCTTTGCTCCGGCAAAGCCGTGGAACGCGCCTCAGCCAATGGGAGATTAGCAAAACTGGCTAGTGGGTGAGGGTGGGTTACGACGAGCCGTGGTCGTCACGTGACCTCCCCCCTTTCTAACCTATCCCTTACTTTGGGATCTGGAGATGGAGAGGGGAGGAGGCGCGAGAAGAGCGCGCACGCCTCGATGATGGGCGGGGGAGGCAGAAGGGGGAAGGGAAGGTGGGCTGCTTGGAGTAAAGGGGCCGGGCAGGAGGTGGGAATGTTAAATTGATTCCATTCTTTTTGAGGACGTGGACATTTTGCAGCTTTACAAAAGAGAATGTGGCTGTCTGGATTCTCTCTCTCTCTCTCTCTCTCTCTCTCTCTCTCTCTCTCTCTCTCTCTCTCTCTCTCTCTCTCTGTGTGTGTGTGTGTTTCTCTCTCTCTCTCTCTCTCTCTCTCTCTGTGTGTGTGTGTCTCTCTCTCTCTCTCTCTCTCTCTCTCTCTCTCTCTCTCTCTCTGTGTGTGTGTGTGTGTGTGTGTGTGTTTCTGTGTCTGCCTGTTTCTCTTTCTTCCACTTTCTTCCTACTCCTCGCACTTATCGTCTCTAGCCTTTTGGGCAAATTGAAGGTTGCGGGGCAGGCTGCGGAGCCCTCCGCCGCGTTCAAAAGGGGAGCTGTCCAGGTTCTACCATCAACTGAGGCATCCAGGCGGAAGCTCGATGGTTTCGACACTGCAAAAACTGCTTATTTCCCCTCCTTACTATCCCCCCCCCACCGTCCCCTTCTTGTACGAAGATTCCCTTCACCAATCGAAGCCTTTCTCTGGTAGCCCTGCCAATCCAGTTCCTTCCTCAAGTTCACTAGGTGATGGAAGCTACTTTGAGACACCGCCAGTTTGGAATTTCTGCCCAAAGGAAGGTGGGCAAGGAGAGTTGGATATTTGGCACTTTTCTGGACGCCCACATGGCTATACTTCCCAGCTATGAAGTGGTGCTTGCTGCTGTTCCTGCAATATTTTGTATCGCCATTATTTTGTCTAGGTAACCTTATCTTACCTCTTGCAGTGTTTTTATATCAGGGTGTTTGTTCATGACTCACATAAACAATATATCATCATCATTATCATGCTTTCTTCTTCTGAGAAGATTTTTCCTTTTTTACATTTAACAAGAAACAATCTGTGGCTTCCAAACCCCAAATTGAGGACAACAGTTTTCAAATAACCTAGTCTAAAGATTTATATGTAGGTATGCAAATATCCAAACACACCTATGCACATGTATACATAATACTTCATTTTTTTACGTTCTCCACTCTCTATGGTTTTGTAGTTATTTTAGCGGAGCTCCTTTGCCACCAGCTCTCTCTTCTGAGAGTATTTTAATTGGTTTCTCCTTCCTACAATCAAATTCTAATCTTCTCATTAGACAGTATATAAGACTTTGAAATTGAGTTATGATCTCTTTTAACCCCACAAACAATCTACTCAAGTTGGTTGATAATATTACAATTTCACAAGTAGTAAAATGTGAGATCAAGAAATAATCCACTTATAATTAAGGTTAAGGAATATTTTTTCTTAGTCTGGTTTCATTTCATAGTCATGCTGTGTCCTGCTATACTTTTGCCTTATTTGTGCCTGTTTTTCCCCCAGAGGGAGAAGGGGCTTCAACTAAATTTCTGCTCACTTCTAAACTCATTAGATTCCAAGGAATCTTGCCTCCAAGAAAGCATTTTAAATGTTAAATGTAAATCTCATTCCTCCACAGCTTCCTAAGGTTGCCTTGCTGTCATCACAATCTCTGATACCCCAATTTTCCCATTGCCCTCCCCCCTCCGCCCACCTGCTGCCTTGTCTGGTGGCTGACGTGGTCTTTCTTCCTTGCCCAGCTTGCTTCCACTTGATGGGGCGTGACTTCCTATTTACCCCTTCTTAGAAAGTCAGCTGCATTGGCATGTATCTCAAGATGGAAGCTTGGGTTGGCTGATCTACTTCCAGAGCAATGTCTCCCTCTCTTGACTAACCTTCTTTCTTAAAACCTTTCATAGGATTTTCTTATGCCACTTCATCTCATTCCCCATCACCACTCTGAAGTAGGAGGCGGGAGGAAGAGAGGAATTGGCAGACTGAAATTCTTTTACTTTTTTATTGGGAGGGAGGAAAGCAAACAACAGAAAGCAGATAGAATCCTGCTTAGAGAACAGCAACAAATTATAATCTGAGTTAAGCATCAATAAAGAATAGAGTGCCTTGAGCATATGCAGAAGTCTTCTTGTCATTATAGACAGGTGAAGTTATTTAGTGATGCTATAAACTGGACCCTATCTAACAAGATAAAATTCAATGGTGAGAAAAGTAAAGTTCTACATTTAAGCAAGAAAAACCAAATACACAAGTATAGAATAGGGGGTACCTGGCTCAATAACAGTAACTGTCAGAAGGATCTTGGAGTTTTAGTGGACAGTCATTTAAATATGAGACATCAGTATACTGCAGCTGCCAAAAAAACCAACACAGTCCTAGGCTGCATTAACAGAAGGCTAGAATCAAAATCATGCGAAGTGTTAATGTTACTTTATAATGCCTTGGTAAGACTACACTTGGAATATTGCATCCGGTTTTGGTCATCACAATATAAAAAAGATGTTGAGATTCTAGAAAGAATACAGAAAGGAGCAACAGAGAGGTTTAGGGGACTGGAGGCTAAAATTTATGAAGAACAGTTGTGGAATTGAGTATGTCTAGTTTAATGAAAAGAAGGACTAGGAATATGTTCAGTTCAATGAAAAAAGACCACTAGGGGTGACATGATGACATTGTTCTAATAATTAAGAGATTGCCAGAAAGAAGAGGCAGTCAATTTATTCTCCAAAGCAGGCAAGACAAGAAGCAATGGATGAAAATAATCCAAGGAGAGAACCAACCTAGAATTAAGAGAATTTTTCTGACTGTTAGAAGAATAAATCAGTGGAACCACTATCCTCCAGAAATTGGGTGCTGCAATACTGGAGGTTTTTAAAGAAGAGATTGGACAACCAGTTGTATGAAATGGTACAAGTTTCCTGCTTAAATAGCGGGTTGGATTAGAGGACCTCCAAAGTTCCTTCCAACTCTGTTATTCTGTTATATCATATTTATAGGTATTTAGTAATAGTATGTCATTTTATTGTTGGTGCACATATAATCTCCCTATAAAACATATTTTATGTATGTTTATAAACATTGAAAATAATAAGAAAAATTTAAATTGTTAATAAAAATCCCCATTGCCTTTAATTCCATTATGAAACTGTATTCAAAGAGCAATAAGAAAAAAAATATTATTTTTAAAAAAATTATTTAATTTTTTAAAAAATATTCATTGGTGGGAAGACAGCAGCATAGACCAATCAATCAGTTTTGGAGGGCACAACAGAACATTGAGTGGAATTTCCTCTAGGGCTTTACTTAACAGCAGCTCAGGAGGCTGGAGAACTAGTTAGAAGACATGCAGAGAAGGCCACCATAAACTAGAATTCCCTCCCACATTGACTTGTCCTGTCTGCCAGTTCAGTCAACCTCTTTCACAACTTCTTGATTTGGTTCTTCTGCAATTTTGTATGGACCACTTTCAGCGTGGTGAGGAAGTTTAGAAGGAAAAGAATCAGAAATGTCAATGCCAGGACAGTTCTTTACATTCTTTGGACCGTTCAAAAAGGATGATTGCTAAAACTGTCCAAAGAACTGAAAAGGGAGGAGAAACGTTAGTCCTCATCACATCCAGAACTGAAATCCCTCCACTGTGAAATCCAAGTGGTTTCTTTTCTCCAGTGCATGAAGTCGATAAAGGCAGCCATTTTAATAATAATATTGAAGGAGCTTATATATATATATATATATATATATATATATATATATATATATATATATATATATATATATATATATATATATATATATATATATATATATATATATATATATATATATATATATATATATATATATATATATATATATATAAAACTTGTTCAAGTTCAGGTAGTGCACTGAATAGATCAATCAGCATTTCTTCTGTCATATCCTCAGCAGTTTCTGCAGCTGTGGGTAATACAGTTTGTATATCACTCCTTTGCCTTCCCTGTTGCAGCAGCCTCAGGCTTATCAGAAGAATTATCATAAGAATTCTACCCCCGCGCATGTGCGAGGAACATATCTGCCGAGCTCACCGCTCCAGCTCCGTACAGGAGAAACAACCAGTAGAGAGGAGAAATCAAGCTCTGGAACTGAGCCGAGAGAGGCTAAGGTAGAGTGAACTTTTCGCGGTCCTGGAGCTGGCAGTGGACTGGCGAGTTTTTACTCCCCAAGGCTGCCGCTTCCGAAAGACGCCGACACCGCTGACGCCGCTCAACGCCGTGGCTCCCCGTATCTACTGCCTGACCGCCGCAACCACAACTGCCGCTGTGCCGCTGGCTTGCTGACGGCGGCTCGAGAACGCCGCGGCTTGAGAACGCCGTGGCTCAGCTGTTACAAGACTCTGCGGCCGAGCTGCTAGGGGAGCCCTGATCTTCCCCTGATTATTGCTGGCTGCCGCAACCACTGCTGTCTGTTGGCTTGCTGGCCCGCTGGCTGTGAGACCGCCACGGCTTAGCGGCTTAGCGGCTTGGAAGACCGTACGGCCCAGCTGCTTTTGGGGGGAGCCTGACTCAGCTACGACTACCGCCCCGACTACCACAACCATCATTATGTCGCTGCTGGCCCGATGACTCTCTGGTTTGCTGAGGCCCCTTTGAGAACGCCGGGGCCCAGCTGCTGAATGGGGCACCCCCCCTCCTTCCACCTTGGACGAAGCTTTTTTCAACCTTGGGCTTAGACTACTAAGGGGGCTGGTACGATTGGTACGACTCTTGTTGTGAACTGACTTCTGCATATTGGGCCTTTGACCATCATGATTGGCCTTCCGGCTCTCGCTGCTGCTGCTGATATTCAGACCTACTCTGCCTTCCGACCGCCCTCCCCTTCGGACTGCATTGAACTGTTCCAGAGAGGGGGTGGTCGGCCTGGCAGGACACTTGATGAGATCTGGCAGCTGGTTTTGTTGCCACTGCAACCCGTCTGGGTGCCCCCCCCCCTTCGTCCCATCTAACTCGGCCTTCCTCACGGTGCGGCCTCTCCTTTGTTGGGTGTGTTTCGGAATTTGGAGAAAGGGAGAGGGGCGGAACACCCCTCTTGGACCATATACTTTTTACTATACTTTTTACTGGACTCTCTACTGGACTTGGCTGAGGAAAAGGCCAAGATCATTAAGATATAAGCCTTGTACGGACTTCACGCGATTGCGCAATTTTTAACTGGTATGGTGAGTGTATGGGACTGCATGTGATTGAGTGAATGATCCCACTTTTTATTATTCCATTATTTTGTATTTTATGTGTTTTAATTATTACGTGGGGACTGCCTGGGTGAACAAATGAGTGTGTTTGATTCGGAGGGCCTGTCGAGGAACGCAGGAGCCATAGGGGTGGTTGAGGGAACCACGGACATGGGAGTAGGCCGGAGCATTACGGTCGTAACAGGGAGGGGCAGATACGGTGGGGACTTTAGGGCTGGCCATTACCGGGGAAGGAGGGCTCGCTACGTCACAGAGATCCCTCCTTCCGGCCCTATGAGTCCCACTCCAAGGCCAGATGGCGCGAGTAATCAGGACCCTGGTCTCAGGCTGTTGTCGCTAAATGCCAGGTCTGTAGTTCACAAGGCTCCCCTCGTCCGGGACTTAATTTTAGACGAGAGGGCAGACCTGGCATGTATTACTGAAACCTGGCTGGGCCCGGAGGGAGGAGTCCCCCTCATAGAGATGTGCCCAGAAGACTTTCAGGTGCTCCATCAGCCGAGAGCCCAGGGAAGGGGTGGAGGTGTGGCGATTGTTATCCGAGAGTCTCTAGTAACTCGTAGGATCCCTGCTCCGGAGCTTGTCGGGTGTGAGTCCCTGCTGGTGAAGTTGGACCTCAAGGGTCAAGTGGGTTTGCTGTTAACGTACCTGCCTCCCAACAGCATTGCAGCAGCCCTCCCCTCGCTCCTCGAGTCGGTAGCCGAGCTGGCAATTGAGTTCCCCAGGCTTATGGTTCTGGGGGATTTCAATTTGCCTTCGCTTGGTGAACACTCTGATGGAGCACAGGAGTTCATGGCTTCCATGACAGCCATGGGCTTGACCCAAGTAATTCGGGGCCCAACCCACTCAGCGGGTCACATGCTCGACCTCGTATTTCTCTCGGAGCAGTGGACTTGTGATCTTGGTCTGAGGGGCAGTGAGATCATACCCCTGTCGTGGTCAGACCACTGCCTACTGAGGCTTGACTTTCGGAGACCAAACCTCCACTGTAGGGAGGAGGAACCGACCAGGTGGTTCCGCCCCAGGCGACTTATGGACCCTTTGAGGTTCCGGACGGAGCTTGGGGTTATTCCTGATACTCTCGACCACAGTCCGGTGGAACTCTGGTTGCTGCCTGGACCTCGGCAGCGACGGAGTCTCTTAACCGGATTGCGCCACTACGGCCACTCCGAGGCAGTGGATCCAGGAGGCCCCCTTGGTTCACCGAGGAACTCCGGGAAAGGAAGCACTGGAAGAGATGCCTAGAGCACTTATGGAGATCCAACAAATCCGAATCGAGCCGAGCACTTCTAACATCTTGCGTCAAGGAATACATCAGGGCAATTAGGACGGTGAAAAGAACTTATATTGCCACCTTGATCGCCTCCGCTGAGTCCCGCCCAGCCACCCTGTTTAGGATAACCCGTTCCCTCCTAAATAGGAAGGATACGGGGGACCCCCTGCAGGGTAGGGCTGAGGATTACGTCCAGTTCTTAGCGGATAAAGTTGCTCGGTTTCGGTCGGAGTTGGACTCCGATTCTGCAGATCCAGCCGAGGCACAGGGGGATAATCTGGTAGACCATCGCTGGGTTGAGTTTCAGGATGTTGCCCCAGAGGACGTGGACAAGGCCATGAGAGCTGTGAGTGCCTCCACATGTGTACTGGACCCGTGCTCCTCCTGGCTGGTTGCTAACAGCAGGGAGGTGACACGGGGCTGGATCCAGGCAGTTGTTACCGCCTCTCTTCGGGAGGGGGTCTTTCCCCCCACACTTAAAGCGGCGGTGGTGAGACCCCTCCTGAAGAAACCATCCTTGGATCCAGCCGTTCTTAACAATTATCGTCCAGTCTCCAACCTCCCCTATGTGGGGAAGGTTGTTGAGAAGGTGGTGGCCTTTCAGCTCCAGCGGTCCTTGGATGAAGCTAGCTATCTTGACCCATTCCAGTCCGGCTTCAGGCCTGGTTACAGCACAGAAACCGCTTTGGTTGCATTGACCAATGACCTCTGGAGAGCCAGAGATGGAGGCTACGCCTCCATCCTGGTTCTCCTTGACCTCTCAGTGGCTTTCGATACCATTGACCATGGTATCCTTCTGCGACGACTGTGGGAGGTGGGGGTGGGAGGCACTGTTTTGCGGTGGTTCTCCTCTTACCTCTCGGACAGGTCGCAGTCGGTGTTAGTTGGAGGGCAGAGATCGACCCCTAGGCCCCTAACATATGGGGTGCTGCAGGGTTTGGTCCTGTCCCCCCTACTTTTCAACATCTACATGAAACCGCTGGGCGAGATCATTCGGCGGCACGGGATAAAATACCACCAGTATGCAGACGATACTCAGTTGTATCTGTCCGCCCCATGCCAACTCAATGAAGCGGTGGAAGTGATGAACCAGGGACTTGAAGCTGTTAGGGACTGGATGAGGGCTAACAAACTCGTGCTCAACCCAGATAAGACCGAGTGGCTGTTGTGTTTCCCGCCCACCAATTTGGCAAGTATTCCATCTCTCAGGCTGGGGGGTCAAACACTACACCCCTCAGATAGGGTCCGCAACTTGGGAGTCCTCCTGGACCCACAGCTGACTTTCGAACATCATTTGTCAGCTGTGACCAGAGGGCATTTGCCCAGGTTCGGCTGGTGCACCAGTTGCGCCCCTACCTGAACTGGGAGGCTCTCACAACAGTCACTCGTGCCCTTGTGACCTCTAGGCTGGAGTACTGCAATGTGCTCTACATGGGGCTGCCCTTGAAGAGTATTCGGTGACTTCAGCTAGTCCAGAATGCGGCCGCGCGAGCGATTGTGGGTGCACCTCGCTTCACCCACATAACACCTATCCTCCGCGAGCTGCACTGGCTACCTGTCGATTTCCGGGTACGCTTCAAGGTGCTACTTGTCACCCATAAAGCCCTTCATGGTAGTGGATCTGGGTACTTGAGGGACCGCCTATTGCCAATTACCTCCACGCGACCTATTAGATCTCATCGATTAGGGCTCCTCCGAGTTCCATCTGCCGGTCAATGTCGACTGGCAACCACGCGGAGGAGAGCCTTCTCGGTGGCAGCTCCGACCCTATGGAATGATCTCCCCGTGGAGATTCGTACCCTCACCACCCTCCAAACCTTCCGCACAGCCCTCAGAATCTGGCTATCCCGTCAGGCCTGGGGTTAAGACTGTAACCCGCCTGAATGGTATGAATGTTGTGTTTTAATTATGTATTGTCTTATATGTTAAAAGTTTGTCTCCCCCCCCTTTTAAGTTGTGAGCCGCCCTGGGTCCCCCCAGGGAAAAGGACAGCATATAAATAAACTTATCTAAATCTATCTAAATCTAAATCAGTATGAGGGTTTAAAGCAACAGTTTCTTCTTAGAAGTGGGCACACTTTGTCTGAGTAGAAGACCCACATTGCAAATATTGAAAAGGTGCTCATAAAGGTCATTCTAAAGAGCATAGAAGGAATTGTGGGCTGCAGGAATGATAGGAGAAATCTCATCCATTGCCTTCTCACTGACAGTCACTCTGTGCATAGTATATCTATCAGAGAAAAAAATATTATTGAGACACTTCCAGAATGCAATAATGTATTAGTTTGTAGGAAAGAATACTTAGGGGCCTCTGAGATTAAATTGCATTTAATTTGCTTCCTAGACAGCCAGTCATATGATGTTCTGTTATATGCAGTCAATAATCTGCTAATTCTTGTACTGCTGTTTAGGAGGAATATATTTCAAAAAACTTGAAACTTTGATCTCTTGAAAAAAAAAACAACCTAATTAATGTCATTGCACTTGGAAATAATCACTTCACTCTTTCCCTTCTTGACTGTATCAGCAATGATGTAGTTTAACAAAAGATGGATGTTGCATTATTAATAGACAAAATGCAAGAGAAACCTCTACAGTGATGTGTCCATGTTCTACAGGCACACCACAGCAACACTTTTGCTTGCATCATGAAAGATAAACACCTGTGTGGAAGTTCAAAAGTGGTAGGATACCATTAATGCAGACATAAAAATAATTCAGTTGATTGCTGCATTTGATCAGGTGAAAATATGTCCTTTGATTTGAAATGTGAACCATGCTCCAGTGGTGGGATTAATTTTTTTTTACTATTGGTTCTGTGAGCGTGGCTTGTTGGGCATGGCTTGTTGGGCATGGCTTGTTGGGCATGGCAGGGGAAGGATACTATAAAATCTCCATTCCCTTCCACTCCAGGGGAAGGTTACTGCAAAATCCCCATTTCCTCCCGATCAGCTAGGACTCAGGAGGCAGAGAATAGATGGGAGTGGGGCCAGTCAGAGGTGGTATTTACTGGTTCTCCAAACTACTCAAAATTTTTGCTCCCCGTTCTCCAGAACTGGTCAGAACCTGCTGAATATCACCTCTGCCCTGCTCCTGTGGAAAACACTAGGACGACAATGATGATTTCTGTTTTTCTCTAATATATAAATAATTATTAATATCTTCACTTATATGTTATCAGCCATTACAGTGGTTTCTAATATAACAGCTTAGATTGATTAGAGATTAATCTGAAGTTCAGATGACTATTTCTAAGTAATAGATTGTTCTATGTGGTGAAAGGAAGTTTGCCTCTTGGGTAAATTTATTTAAAAAACAGATTCAGATCTAATCACTTTTCATTTGAACTAGGGAAGCTCAGAACAAGTGATGAAAATAATGGTTCCCCCACCTTTTCTCATTAGCAAGGGAAATTGAAAGGGTCATGAACGCACTCATATAATACATGACAAATATGAATGACAATCCTTCGTGTTATTATATTTTCCCTCATGATCTCTGGAGAGCCAGGGATCGAGGCCACGCCTCCATCCTGGTTCTCCTTGACCTCTCAGTGGCTTTCGATACCATCGACCATGGTATCCTTCTGTGATGACTGCGAGAGGTGGGGGTGGGAGGCACTGTTTTGCAGTGGTTCGCCTCTTACCTCTCGGACAGGTCGCAGTCGGTGTTAGTCGGGGGGCAGAGATCGAACCCTAGGCCCCTAACATATGGGGTGCCGCAGGGTTCGGTCCTGTCTCCCCTACTTTTTAACATCTACATGAAACCGCTGGGCGAGATCATTCGGCGGCACGGGATAAAATACCACCAGTATGTGGACGATACCCAGCTGTATCTGTCCGCCCCGTGCCAACTCAATGAAGCGGTGGACGTGATGAACCAGGGACTTGAAGCTGTTAGGGACTGGATGAGGGCTAACAAACTTGTGCTCAACCCGGATAAGACCAAGTGGCTGTTGTGTTTCCCTCCCGCCATCTCTCAGGCTGGGGGGTCAAACATTATACCCCTCAGATAGGGTCCGCAACTTGGGAGTCCTCCTAGACCCACAGCTGACCTTCAAACACCATTTGTCAGCTGTGACCAGGGGGGCATTTGCCCAGGTTCGCCTGGTGCACCAGTTGCGCCCCTACCTGAACCGGGAGGCTCTCACAACAGTCACTCGGGCCCTTGTGACCTCTAGGCTGGAGTACTGCAATGTGCTCTACATGGGGCTGCCCTTGAGGAGTATTTGGCGACTTCAGCTAGTCCAGAATGCAGCCGCGCGAGCGATTGTGGGTGCACCTCACTTCACCCACGTAACACCTATCCTCCGCGAGCTGTGCTGGCTACCTGTCGATTTCCGGATACGCTTCAAGGTGCTACTTGCCACCTATACCCTTCATGGTAGTGGATCTGGGTACTTGAGAGACCGCCTACTGCCGATCACCTCCACACGACCCATTAGATCTCATTGTTTAGGCCTCCTCCGAGTTCCATCTGCTGGCCAATGCTGACTGGCCACCACGCGGAGGAGAGCCTTCTTGGTGGTAGCCCCGACCCAATGGAACGATCTCCCCGTGGAGCTTCGTACCCTCACCACCCTCCAGACCTTCCGCACAGCCCTTAGAACCTGGCTATCCCGTCAGGCCTGGGGCTAAAGATTGTAACCCGCCCGAATGGTATGAATGTTGCGTTTTAATCATGTACTGTCTTATATGTAAAAGTCTGTCCCCCCCTTCCTCTTGATTGTGAGCCGCCCTGAGTCCCCCCCAGGGAAAAGGGCGGCATACAAATAAATAAACTAAACTAAACTAAACTCATATTTCATTCACTTAAAATCCAGTATGAGACCTGTAGTTATTATGGTTACAGGTAGTCCTTGACTTATGAGCATAATTGAGCCTAAAATTTATGTTGCCAAACAAAGCAGTTGTTAAGCGAGTTTTGCCCCATGTTATTACCTTTCTTGCCACCTTTGTTAAGTGAATCACTGCAGTTAAGCTAGTAACATGGTTGTTAAATTTGGCTTCCCTATTGTTAGAAGGTTGCAGAAGGTGATCCTGTGATCCTAAGATACTGCCACTGTGATAAATATTCCAGTTGCCAAGCATCTTAATTTTGACCACATGATGATAGGGATGTTAAAAAGGGTCAGAAGTGTGAAAACCATCATAAGTCACTTTTTTCAGTGCCACTGTGACTTCAAAAAGTCATTAAATGAACTGTTGTAAGTCAAGGACTACCTGTAGCTTGTTCTTAACACCTGTAAAAAGTTAGGACTTTTCAGAGAAAATGAATATAATTTACAATTGTCAGAGAGTGTCCCAAAGGTGCTGGATTAGAAGCAAAATGTCTTCAAAGAAAAATCAGAATATCCAGTTGCCTCCTGGAAAAGCACTGGACATCCATGTTAAATGAATTTATACATCCAGATCAAAACGGTTTTCTAGAGATAGATCAGAGATAATATGCGGATTATATTGATTATGTTAGAATATTATGAAGCACATTTAGAGAAGCAAATGACATTGTTTTTGAATGTGCAGAAAGCCTTTGATAATGTAAATTGGCAATTTATGATAATGCAATGGAAAATTATGGACTTTGGGGGGGGATTCATAATATGAATATGAAAAAAAACATTAAAACCATCTGTAAAGAACAAGAAGCAAAAGTAATGGTAAATGGTGACATGACAGAAAAAGTGCCTATCAGAAAAGGAACCAGGCAAGGGTGCCCGCCATCTACATTATTATTTATACTGACATTACAGGTTTTGAATAGAAAGATAAGATAAAACAAAGAAATAAAAGGAATGAGAGTTAAGAAAGAAGAATATAAATTACAAGCATTTGCAGATGATTTAGTGTTCGTTATGGAAAATACAATAGAAACAGGACCAACATTAATTAAGCAAATAAAAGAATATGGAGAAGTAGCATGACTGAAAATCAATGAAGACAAAACAAAAATCAGTGAAAAATATAACAGAAAAACAGAAAAGGGAATTAATGGGGAAATTAGATATTCTAATACTGAAGAAAGTGAAATATTTTGGTATACAGCTGACTTTGAGGTGTGTAACCATTAAGGAAGGACACCTATGACTTGGATGATTGAGAATCTCCATAGACTATCAGAGAGTTTATTGTGAGAAGTTAAAAGAAGCATGAAGTGAGATGGATTTGATTTCTAAATGCCCGCTTTCCAGGTCTGATCATACGATCCTTCAGATAATTGACACAATTATGGGCTGTTGCAAATTAATACTATAGCTTAGAATTCTGGACTGAAACTAACTCCAGAATTCCTATTGCTACTTGAAATGGTTTGGAATTCTAGACCAGTGTTTCTCAACCTTGGCAACTTGAAGATGTCCGGACTTCAACTCCCAGAATTCCCCAGCCAGCGAATGCTGGCTGGGGAATTCTGGGAGTTGAAGTCCGGACATCTTCAAGTTGCCAAGGTTGAGAAACACTGTTCTAGACATTATAGTCCCATTCTATCTAGTTAAAAACCAAGATGATGGATGGCCTAAGGATGAGATCTTCTCTACCTAGTCAAGTATCCTCAATGTAGCAGCCTCCTGTTGGGCCCAGCTAAGTGGCAGAACAAAGTTTTTAGACTCTTATGGAAGGCAGGAATGTGGGGCAGGCTTCATGTGCAACAGGACAGTATTCCAGAGGGCAGAAAAGGCCCTTTTCCTGGATCTTACCAGTTGAAATATTTTGGCCAATGGGATCCAAAATAGTTCTTTTCTGCTGGAATGAATAAGGTGGGTTAGTCCCATCGGGGTGAGACAGTTCCTCAGAAACCTTGACATCTTAAATTTGCCACAATTGAGAAACACTGCTTCACATTATAATTGAGTTGTGTATCCACATTTATACATAAAATATGTTGTACTGTGGGCAAGGTGTAAGAGTGAGGAAGTAAATCTATTTTTTTAAAAAAAGAAACTACTTTAGCTACGGGGTTCCCTATAGGAATTGAACTGGATAATTTCTATGTTTATATATAGCCGTGATGTTGAACCTATGGCATGCATGCCAGAGGTGGCACACAGCACCCTCTCTGATGGCAAGCAAGCTATTGCCCCAGTTCAGCTCTGCTAGACATGGACGTGCACCTCTTGCTGGCCAGATGGTATTTGGATCTCTGCCGTGCATCTGCAAAGGTTGGGGTGGGGTGTGTGCATGTGTGGGGGTGCAGGGTACCTCTTGCCAACCAGGTGGTCTTCAGGTCTCTGCCGTGTATGCGGAGGGGGCGGGGCACATGTGTGGGGTGCACACATGCATGCATCGGAGCTGAGTGCACATGTGTAGGGGTGGGGTGCATGCGTGGCGGGTGCACATTGCATTTTGTGGGTTCGGGTGCGTGCTTGCCCTTTGGGCACTCCAACCAAAAAAGGTTAGCCAAGACTGATATAGAAAGAGTAAGATTTCAAGCATAACTAGACTTGTTTAAAAGCATAGATTTGGATTTCCTAAGAAAGAGCAGCCTGAAGGGGAAATAAGTGAAGAACTGCAGCATGGAGTGAATGTTTCAACTTGCCAGAGACTCCATTCTCCCCCCCCCCCCTTGTGCTGTATAGGGGAAGAAACACTTTTTGTAGCTGGTTTAAGAGCCCCCAACTCTGAAGTCATGGAATTTGTCATATTCCAGATATTTTTTAAGACTGTGCTGTCCCAGCTGTACTTTTATTGGTTGCGCTTCCTGATTCTCATATTTCCCTGCTCCTTCTCAGTTGCTGGCAATAAAAATGAGATTGCTTCCACTAATAATATTTCACTAAGCTGAAATATATTATTCAAACTGTGCAGGTTAGGTCCTAAATGTTTAAAATCACTGGATTTGCTACCAGATAAACATTCAAATAAGAGCACAAGCATTTACAAGTTCACATTCTTATGTAAATTAATGTAGCTATAATTTTGGTTTAATAGATAAACTCAAAACCTATTTCTTCCCACATGACTATAACCATGTTGCTTGTATCTTTACAATTCATATTGTTTTATTTGTTTCCTAGTTTGATTTGATTGCTTATTAGTAACCTATGACTATCATTAAGTGTTGTACCTTATGATTATTGATGAATGTATTCTATTTTTATATACACTGAGAGCATATGCACCAAAGACAAATTCCTTGTGTGTTCAATCACACTTGGCCAATAAAGAATTCTATTCTATTCTATTCTATTCTATTCTATTCTATTCTATTCTATTCTATTCTATTCTATTCTATTCTATTCTATTCTATTCTATTCTATTCTATTCTATTCTATTCTCATTACATTCTATTCCATTCCATTCTGTTGTATTCCATTCCTTTCCATTCCATTCTAGAATAATGCCTATCATATGTTTGATTCATGACAGTTTAATGATCATGCAATGAAATTATATGTAACCTTATGTACCACTGATTTTGGCCTGCCAATTATTTCTCACTGCGCTTCTGTATCTACTGTGAATGATGGAATCTTTACTCAACACATCTGGAGGATATCAGTTGGGGCAGGCTATCATGGAGATGAGCATGACCCAAAATGTGCATATAGGTGTATGGGAGCCAGAGGTGGGTTCCTTCCAGTTCGCACCTATTCGGTAGAACTGGTTCGTCAAATCTACCGAACCGGTTAGAAGTGGTTCCACCATTGGACCCGGAAAGCAGGCCACATTTACAGAAGAGGTTCCAAAATTATTTGAAACCCACTACTGGTCCTTGGATATGATTATTCTACACTATCAAGCTCATATTTATAAAAATCAGTGCCTCTGTGAAAGGTAAGGATAGCAATAGCAATAGCAATAGCAGTTAGACTTATATACAGCTTCATAGGGCTTTCAGCTCTCTCTAAGCGGTTTACAGAGGCAGCATATTGCTCCGAACAACAATCCGGGTCCTCATTTTACCCACCTCAGAAGGATGGAAGGCTGAGTCAACCCTGACTACTGAGTTTGTGGTGCAATCAGAACATTGCCTGTGTTGAAGTTGTTTTAATACAAACCAAAGATGCCTTTTAAAAAACAAGTTTACATCTATATTCTTATGCATGCCAGTGCTGTGTGTGAGGTAATTTAAGGTGGTTCTGACAAGTGTCGTCGGCATCTTCATGTCTGGTCACATGGGCGGCAAGACACTCCCACAAAGGAGGCCACACCCACAGAGTAGGTTCAAACAAAACTGGTATCAATAGATAAATAAGAGAGGGTTGTAAAACACGCTGAAGCAGCATGTAAGTGCTGTTGCTATTGCTATATCCATTTTGGTTATTCTATAATTTTTAATATTTGAGAACTGGCAGGTGGTTATTAAAGATAGGACTTTGGTTTGGGAAATGCCAATTTTCTATGTTTGTTTTATGAACTTAATTCAGGGAAATGCTTAATTCAGAGAGCATTCTGTTAAACTAGCCCAGTGTTTCTCAACCTCAGTAACTTTAAGATTTGTGGGTTTCAGCTCCCAAAATTCTCCAGCCAGCACATCTTTTCTAACTGCTCTTAGTTAATAAATGACTATCTTCTTTTCTTACTTTTTATTTGTGTAAATCTGGGAACTTAATTTCTTTTTAATACTTGAATGATGTCTTATTTAATCTGTTGTTACCCCTCTGACAAGTTCATGGCCTATATAGTATATATTATAAATAGAGTCAAATGATAGAAAACTTGTGCAAGATTAAAAATAAAGAAGTTAAATGACCCCCAAAACAAAAATCTGCATTAATTCTATCATTCTCATTGGGTAAATGACATTTCTCTGGTTATACATTAGAATTCAATGAAAACCAATGTACAGAATCAATGATGTTATCTTGAGGAAATTTCTAACAAAACTTATTTTCCATGCTGACTTGTATATATTTATAAAGCTGTATCAAAACTACAATAGAATAGAATAGAATAGAATTCTTTATTGGCCAAGTGTGATTGGTTACACAAGGAATTTGAAGAAGAAAAATATTTGGCTGACTATAATTATTTTCATTTCTAATAAAATATAACATTTAAAAATTTAAAAAATCCATACCTGTTTTGACACATTTCACAATGAATTGAGATTCTAGTCTCAGTTGACAACGTTTGAAAACCTAATTATTTGTTAATATTATATGTACTCTAAATAGCAATATATTTAGAATGTGTGTAGATCGATAGATCGATAGATCAATAGATCGATAGATCGATAGATCGATCTAGATCTAGATCTAGATCTAGATGATAAAGATAGAGATAGAGATAGAGATAGATACAGATACAGGTATAGATACAGATACAGATACAGATACAGATACAGATAGATAGCAGTTCAGGCCTCAATTTATGACCACAGTTGAGATTAGAATTTTCATTGTTAAGCAAAGTGGCTGTTAATTGAGTCACACCTGATTTTATAACCTTTTTTGCATGCATGCACGGCCCCCACATGCGCCCCACCCCCATGCATTCATGGTCCCCCACACATGGTCCCACAGGCATAGCCCGCTATGCATGGTCCCCCACATATGTGAATGTGGTCCCAAGTATGCCCCCCCCATGCATGCACGGCTGAGACCCGATGATCAGCTGACTGGTAGGAGGCAGGCACATACGTGCGGTGGAGCTGAACTGGGGTGATGGCTCACTTGCCCACAGAGACTGCACTGTGTGCCACCTGTGGCATGCGTGCCATAGGTTTGCCATCACAGCTATAGATAATTTCATGAAGCAAACTATATTCACTTTGTTCAGTTTTGGCTTATCGTACCGAATAGTTGTAGTCCACAGTTTATGATTTAGTATAATATGTGAACCAAGTTTATTGAATTTTATTTAATAAATTGTTTTAAAGCAAACCATTATCTGCTTGATATTTGAACCTAGTACAGATAGCCCTCAGCTTATAACCACAATTAAGCCCCAAATGTCTGTTACTAAGTGAGACATTTGTTAAATGAGTTTTGGCCCATTTTACCACCTTTCTTGCAACAGTTGTTACATGAATCACTTCAGTTGTAAAGTTAGTAACATGGTTGTTAAGGGAATCTGTCTACCCCTTTGACTTTGCTTGTCAGAAGGTTGCAAAAGATGACAATATGACTCCAGGATACTGCAACCATCATAAATATGAGTCAAACATCTGAATTTTGTTCACATGCCCATGGAGATGCACATGCTGCAATGGTCGAAAGTGTGGGAAATGATCATAAGTCACTTTCCTCGGTGCTGTTGTAACTTTGAACCATTACTAAATGAACTGTTATAAGTCAAGGACTACCTATATTTGACTATTTTGCATGATTTAAAGATTGGTCATGAATCTGAATGCTCTCCCACTATAGTCCATTTTGGAGCTGAGAAAATATATTTTTAATTTTGGTTTAATTTATTTTAAACTTCTGCAAAGCTGGTATTTTACTTCATTAGTGTTGAAGCTTTGTAGATTTCACTTAAAGTTAGTTTCTTTATGGATGAAAATACTTGTCTCACTTCACATTCTAGCTCCAAGGAAGCCATTCTCCCCAAAAGAGATTCAGCATCCTGAAGATTTTTCTATCCTGTGACCAATTTATAAAACAAAGTCAAGGCACCGCTTGGCTAAAATTTATGCACTGTCTTGTTGCTCAGTTGGAGGGAAAGAAGGAAAGAGGTTAAGACCAAATTAGATCATAGTGTTCTCTTAGAGTTCACTGAACTTGCAAAAATTGAAGGAATTGGGGAATAGAAATGCTAATGGAGAACATCATTAAAAAAATAAATCTAGCATTTCTAAACTACAAACATTCAGCTGCAAATGGAATTACAGTAGGTGAAAAATGACAAGTACTTCAATGTTGGAGAGAGACTTTCCCAGTCGAGAGGAAGCATGCACAGAAGCATCTGGGCAGGTGGGTGGAGATTCCTGCCGCCCCCACTACTGGTTGTCCGATCTGGGGCAAACCGACAGAAGCCCACCTCTGACAACGTTCGAATGCTATTGAACCTTATCTAGTCTTTTTCAGGGGCAAATTGCCAGTCTGGAAACATTCATATAAAATAGTCAAGAGAACAGTAAAGCAGCTGGTTTAAACTTTTCCCCTGTGAAGTTGATTGTTTGCACCGGATACACACACTGAAAATGATAGTGAACAAGTCAGCTAGTCAGATTTACTCTTAAAAGTCATTCGGAACACATCAGAGTTAAAAATGGCACCTACCTGCAATTCTTTAAAATGCCCCTGTCTTTTCCTGGGATGAGATGGCTGGTACCAACATGATGTTAAATCCTAAAACAATTTATTGTTTTTATTTAATATTGTGATTTTATTCCAGAGGATAAATTTTAGCGTATTTCATCAATATTTATGTCCAGTTAAGGATTAATCGAGGAGTATCTTATGCTTTGGCCTATCAACATCTTTATTTCTGATAGTCAGAAATAGATATTTACTGTTGGATGGGAATGGGATTTGTTCTCTATTTGTATGTAGCTTGTGTTGATGGTCCTACTAATTCAGCCAACAATCAAATTATAAAGAATAGCATAATCAAGGAACTATCAGGGAGAGAACACTCCTCCCCCCCACACATGGATCCTCGCCACCCTTCAGGCTTTCCATAAAGCCGTTAAGACCTGGCTGTTCCAGCAGGCCTGGGGCTGTTGAGTTCCACCCCTACTCGAATTGGTTGTGCTTGTTGTGACTTTTTAAATTGTTTTGTATTGTTGTTTTGTTTCTATTTTTACTCTTTTTGTATTTGTGCCTCTTCCCTCCTGGTTTGTCAGCCGCCCTGAGTCCCTTTGGGAATAGGGCGGCATACAAGTCGAATAAACCACTAAACCAACCACATGCACACCAACACTGACTGGATGAGGCAAGTATATAAACAGAGAGCAAACTCCACTCCCTTCTAGTACTCAAGATGTTGCCTACTCTGATAATGAAACATTTGCAAAGAAACAACCAAACTCATAGAGTACCAAGGACTCCACTGTTCAGCCTTGAGCTACAGATATTCTCTTCCATTGAGACAGAAATAGATATTTTGCTGAGACAAATACGTACAGCAGAGTGTGCCAGAGTGAAAGAGTGTGTGGCAAAGTCAATGATGGTTTCTTTTCATCTCTAAGCATATGTTCTCACTCTGGAATCATTCAACTTAGCCACGTCTGCTCTGGGAGGTGCTTGCAGGATTTGGCTTGGCTTCTTCCCAGGCAGTTAGCTATGTGGCACCATTGCTGCTGTCACAAAATCTCCCCACAAAAAAAGGAAGAAAGAAAAAGAAAGGAAAAAAAGAAAGAAAAACCACACCGTTTGTTCCATTTTCCTTCTTAGCCATCAAATATTGTTGTGAGCCTGGCATCTATATTTATGAATTCAAAGGATCATTGGTTCTATCTCTTTCTCAAGATCAAGAATAAAATATTTCCACCATTGACATAGCTTTATAAAGAAGATTTGCAGATTAGTTTCAGATACACGTGGCATAAATCACACAGGAGTTTATCATTCTATCCCTCAGAGGGGGAACCTCTGTGATGTTTCAATTCTATTGTACTGATATTTTCCCTCTTTTATGAAAATAAATTTAAAGGTTTTTTTAGACCTTCATGGATGTTGAAGACTAGCTGCTGTCAAACAGCTTCCTCTTCCTTCGCTTCCTTGTTCAACTGGTTACTAAATGCAGACATTATAAATTGAGAGAACTGTGTTACAGCTGAAGTTTTATCTCACACTGCAAATAATTCAAATAGAGAAATCAATGTAGGAAAAATACTACAAGTATGTTGTACATTTGTACCAGAACTGCACTTAAATTATCTTTAAAACTTTAAATCTTAGGAAAAATAGTAGGACAATTTGTCATTATTTTCTAATTTCATTCAGTTTGGCTTTTATTCAGCTGCCCCAGGAGAGACTCTAAAGAATGCATTGAGAATAGTATCTTCTAAAATTTCCAGTTAGCCTGACAACAATAGATAGAAATTTGTTGGCATTCTATAAAACCTTTGAAGGATATCTCCCAAAGAAAAGTTTAATGTGCAATGTGAAAAAATATAGTGGAATTACATTATACTATTTAAATTTATTCATTAAATATATATATACTCTTTGATTTGAGCTCTAAGGTCAACTAAGTTTAAAGTTTAAGGGTTAAAAATAAAATATATTCTAACTTCCTCCATAAGCACATAATTTGAACTACTTTTTGGAATAATATGGATGTAATCATGCATTTTCTGTAATATGAAAAGAAATTTGGGTGTTTTTACAAAAAGGGACTAAAAATTATGGTCTGAATGATGTAAATAATGTAAAGAATATGAATTAGAAATAACGCACACTTTTGATTTCTTCTTGTTTCCTATAATTATTGGGATTTGCTATTATGAGAACATTCCTAATTGATAACTTAATTATGGATGCAACTGATTTGAAATTTGAATATGCTTAGGCATGGACACACACATAGTTAGAAGGATACTCTTGTCATCACACTTTGACACATACGTGCAATTACATTTAATATATATTCAAGACAAGTGTAAAATAGTGCCATGCATGGTCTTAGAGAAACAACTTTGGTAAGAGTATTTCCTTTTCTATAATTGGGAATAATGGAAACTCAAAAATATGACTCTTCATTTTTCATTTTATGTAGGACAATAATTAAGAAGAGAAGGAGAGGCTATATTGAAGTTATCTACCAGCCAATTCAACCTAAAAATAGCCAAGATGATAACATCATTTTAAAATTAAATATTTTTTAATTAAAACAGATTGTAAATGTTATTTCTGCATAACTGTTCTATTTATTATTTTCTATGGGCATTTTACAAATATTTAATCTTTTTAAAAATCATCTGCTTGGCAATTTTTCCTTGCTTGGGTGGTTAATAATACCCTTTTCTCTTTTTTTGTACAACTTTTTTGTTATTGTTGTTAGTGCTGGACCTATGCTTTGTTTTGTTTATTTGTTTTTCTGTTTTGTATTTTACTTTTTATGATAAAACAAAATAAATATATTTAAACAAATAACACTCAATAAGGAGTATAATCACACCATAATTTTGTGATTTGGAATTAAAAAAAGAGTAAATACTTATTTCAAAGTTCTGTAGTAGAACAATCAAAACCACATGAAGCAAAACAAACCTTTTGGTTTGAACTTTGGGCAAAATGATGGAATATTGGATTCTTTGATTAGAGTTTAGAGCAATTATAACAAGCATTGTGAGTTTGGAACTAAGCTTGGAATAGCTCAAGGTATTAAAGAGACCTGGTCCTTTAGAATATCTGAAAATGCATTGCTGCAACACTGCTGAGATTTGAATAGATGTCAGAGGAAATTATAGCTTAAAACAGAAACAGATGTTAGTGACTGTACTTTAGCGACATAGAGATGTCTCTAACATGTCTAAACTATGATCATAAGTAGAGCAACATTTTCCTGACATAGAACTTTTACTTAGAAGCGCCTAAGCTTTAAAAAATACTTTTTTCTTGTCTCTCTGTTAAATTTACAACTACATTTTTGCCATTCAATTATTTACTGCCTCCTCCTCCACTTGCCAAATACCTGCTATATGTGTTAGAGCGCTGCAAAGTGATTGCAAATGTTTATGCTGCAAAAGGTCCCACCAAGATCCACCTTTAAATCTAACGAACAAATTTAATCCAGCAGAAATTCAGGTGGAGCTCCAAAAAGCCTGAAGAATTGAAGACCTCTAGAATGGGAAGTCTTTAACGAACTGACAGCGTGGAACAGGAATTTATTTTCAGTGCACTGTGGTTTTGGAAAGCTGACCAAAACCAAAGTGACGTTTCCAGGAAAAACAGAGTTCTGAGCCAACCTAAGCAAGATACTTAGTGAGCAGAGCAAAGCAAGAGCCAATGAACAGTTCATAGCAAGAGACTGTGTTTTCTTTTCCAGCTTTCTACATCAAGCAACTTTGTCTGCGGAATACATGAAGGGTTGGGTGAGGGAATCTGAACAAATACTTTGGGAAGATTTCAGTGGACACATGGAGATCATGGCTCCTTATAGCAAATGTAATCATCTGCCTTTGTAAGGGATATATTTAATACTTTATGTCTGCATTCTTTAGCTTTTAAATTACAGCCCTTACTGTACACACCCTTTCTCTCTCGCTCTCTCTTCCCTTCCCCCTTCTCTTTCTCCTTCTCTTGGATACTATACATATACATACATATTTTTGCACATACGAATAAGATCTCATTGTCATAGCTACTGCATGCAGTTAATCCCATTTTTTCTTTGGAGTTAGTTTAGGGGAATCAGGAGGGAGGAAGAAGGCCCACGAATGAGTAATAATACAAATGAATGGAGACACATCATCAAAACAGGATGGCATTATTTTGAATTTTGCTGAGGCTTTTTGTCAGGAGATGTAATATTTTGTTCCAAAATAATGTAAAGCTGTTTAGACTTATGTTGTAGTTTTTGTTTGTCCCTTTTTGCCAAGCATATTAGGAAACAGGGGTATTCATAGTGAGTTACGACCAATTAGATCCCACAGATTAGGCCTCCTCCGAATATCATCTGCTAGCCAATGTCGACTGTTGACCCTTCGGGGGAGGGCCTTCTCTGTGGCTGCTCCGGCCCTCTGGAACGATCTCCCCGTGGAGATCCGGACCCTCATTACCCTTCTAGCTTTCCGCAAAGCCACGAAGACCTTGCTGTTCTGGCAGGCCTGGGGCTGATGAGTTCCTGGCCCCACTTAAACTGTTTGATTTGATTTTGATTTGATTTTATTGACATTTGTAGGCCGCCCTTTTCCCTGAGGGGACTCAGGGCGGCTCACATAAAATCAGGGAAGGGGAAATGCAGACAATAACGAAGACACATATAGTAAAAACAGTAACCAACATGCATTCATCATTCGGGAGGGGCAACTATCTTCATCCCCAGGCCTGACGGGCTAGCCAGTTCTTCAAGGCTGTGCGGAAGGCCTGGACGGTGGTGAGGGTACGAATCTCCACGGGGAGTTCGTTCCAAAGGGTCGGGGCGACTACTGAGAAGGCCCTCCTCCTTGTAGTTGCCAGCCGACACTGGCTGGCCGATGGAATACGGAGGAGGCCCAATCTGTGTGATCTTATTGGTCGCAGGGAGGTGATTGGCAGAAGGCGGTCTCTCAAGTATCCAGATCCACTACCATGTAGGGCTTTATGGGTGATTAACAGCACCTTGAAGCGCATCCGGAAATCGACAGGTAGCCAGCGCAGCTCGCGGAGGATAGGTGTAATGTGGGTGAACCGTGGTGCACCCACAATCGCTCGCGCGGCTGCGTTCTGTACCAGCTGAAGACGCCGGATGCTCTTCAAGGGCAGCCCCATGTAGAGCACATTGCAGTATTCCAGCCTAGAGGTCACGAGGGCCCGAGTGACTGTTGTGAGTGCCTCCCGATTCAGGTAAGGTCGCAACTGGCGCACCAGGCGAACCTGGGCGAATGCCCCCCTAGCCACAGCCGTCAAATGGTGGTCAAACGATAGCTGTGGATCTAGGAGGACTCCCAAGTTGCGGACCCTCTCTGAGGGGTATAGAGTTTGACCCCCCAGCCTGAGAGATGGAATATTGGTGGAATCCTTGGGAGGGAAACACAGCAGCCACTCGGTCTTTTCTGGGTTGAGCACAAGCTTGTTAGCCCTCATCCAGTCCATAACCGCCTCCAGGCCCCGGTTCATCACGTCTGCCGCTTCATTGAGTTGGCACGGGGCGGACAGATACAGTTGAGTATCGTCCGCATATTGATGGTATCTGATCCCGTGCCTGCGGATGATCTCTCCCAGCGGTTTCATGTAGATGTTGAATAGTAGGGGGGATAGGACCGAGCCCTGAGGCACCCCATAAGTTAGGGGCCTAGGGGACGATCTCTGCCCCCCCACTAACACCGACTGCGACCTGTCCGAGAGGTAGGAGGAGAACCACCGCAGCACGGTGCCTCCCACTCCCACCTCTCGCAGTCGTCGCAGAAGGATACCATGGTCGATGGTATCGAAAGCCGCTGAGAGGTCAAGGAGGACCAGGATGGAGGAATGTCCTCCATCTCTGGCCCTCCAGAGATCATCGGTCAATGCGACCAAAGCGGTTTCTGTGCTGTAACCGGGTCTGAAGCCTGACTGGAAGGGGTCGAGATAGTTTGCTTCCTCCAAGGACCGCTGGAGCTGAAAGGCCACCACCTTCTCAACAACCTTCCCAAGGAAGGGAAGGTTGGAGACTGGACGATAGTTATTAAGGACAGCTGGATCCAAAGATGGCTTCTTTAGGAGGGGTCTCACCACCGCCGCTTTCAGTGCGGCGGGGAAGTTCCCCTCCCGAAGAGAGGCGGTCACGACCGCCTGGATCCAGCCTCGTGTCACCTCACTGCTGCTGGTAACCAGCCATGAGGGACACGGGTCCAGTACGCAGGTGGAGGCACTCACAGCCCTCATGGCCTTGTCCACATCCCCGGGGGTAACATCCTGAAACTCAACCCAGAGATGTTCCACCTGATCCTCTTGTGCCTCGGCTGGAACTGCGGGGATGGAGTCCAAGTCCGACCGAAACCGAGCAATTTTGTCCGCTAAGAATTGGGCATAATCCTCAGCTCTGCCCTGCAAGGGTTCCCCCGCCTCCCTTTTATTTAATAGGGAGCGGGTTATCTTAAACAGGGCGGCTGGGCGGGACTCAGCGGACGCAACCAAGGTGGCTATGTGGGATCTTTTCGCTGCCCTAAGCGCTCTGGTGTATTCCTTGGTGCAGGTGGTTACCATTGCTCGGTTCGATTCGGACTTATTGGACCTCCATCGGTGCTCTAGGCATCTCCTCCGGCGCTTCATCTCCCGGAGTTCCTCGGTGAACCAAGGGGGTCTCCGGGATCCGCCGCCTCGGAGGGGCCATAGTGGCGCAATCCGGTCGAGGGCCTCTGATGCTGCCGAATGCCAGGCAGCAGCCAAAGTCTCTACCAGATTGTGGGCGAAAGAATCAGGAATGACCCCAAGTTCCGTCTGGAACCTTAATGGTTCCATGAGTCGCCTGGGGCGGAACCACCTGGTCGGTTCCTCCTCCCTACAGTGGGGGTTTGGTCTCTGGAAGTCGAGCCTCAGTAGGCAATGGTCTGACCACGACAGGGGTATGATGTCGTTACCCCTCAGACCAAGATCACAAATCCACTGCTCCGAGAGGAATACGAGGTCGAGCATGTGACCCGCCGAATGGGTTGGGCCCCGAATTACTTGGGTCAAGCCCATGGCTGTCATGGAAGCCATGAACTCCTGCGCCCCATCAGAGTTTTCACCGAGCGAAGGCAAATTGAAGTCCCCCAGGACCATCAACCTAGGGAACTCAATTGCCAGCTCGGCTACCGACTCGAGGAGCGAGGAGAGGGCTGCTGCAACGCTGTTGGGAGGCAGGTACGTTAACAGCAAACCCACTTGACCCTTGAGGTCCAACTTTATCAGCAGAGACTCACACCCGACAAGCTCCGGAGCAGGGACCCTACGAGGAACTAACGACTCCCGGATGACAGCGGCCACACCCCCACCCCTTCTCTGGGCTCTCGGCTGGTGCAGCACCTGAAATCCTTCTGGGCACAGTTCTACAAGGGGGACTCCTCCCTCTGGGCCCAGCCAGGTTTCAGTAATACATGCCAGGTCTGCCCTCTCGTCTAAAATTAAGTCCCGGACGAGAGGAGCTTTATGTACCACAGACCTGGCATTTAGCGACAGCAGCCTGAGTCCAGGGTCCTGATTACTTGCGCCAGTTGTGACTGTTGCTCTGTTTTAACTTGCTTGTTTTGTCTTTTGTTTGTATTCCCCTTCCCCCCTTGCTTGTTAGCCGCCCTGAGTCTCTCGGGATAGGGCGGCATACAAATGCAATAAACAAACAAACATTTTTAAAGAAATTAAAATTTGCTGCTACAGCTACTGGGCAGTTCCTTTTTAAACATGAAACAAGATGGGACTTCATCACATGGTCATTGACATCTTGAGTTTTTTTGGATGAGCTCTTAGGGTATCCCTGTTATGAGAAAGCCACTTGAATGGAGGGGGTTGAGGGGGCTGGAAAATATATTGAGGGCGTGTATGTAGGTCTGAGAATGCAAATCATTTATACTTGCACAAACACATAACAGGCAGGGATATGAAACTAAGTCTCCAGCAACTATAGTACTCCATGTATTATCTACATTATTTTAATTAAAGAAACGTTATGCCTACAAGTTACAGCAATAAAGTGAACATTGAATATGAGGTTCATAGGTTTATAAAGATAAACCCAGTAGTAGAAATGCACAACCCCATCAGCTTTCTTTTGATAACCCCAAGAAACTCCCAACTCCCCAAAGACAACATTATAAAATATTATCCATTCTTTTCCTCTTTTTTCATACTTTGGGGGAGCTGAAGAATATTATGTTCCTTCAGTTTCCAAGTGACTTCTAAACAGCTCTTGCACAGGCCACTTTTGCAGTGTCACCCACAATATGTAACCCTGAACCTGGTGCGGTCTTTGAGGTGATAGACCATGCTTACAGTTCAGTGGTGGGTTGCAGGCAATATGCCCTGGTACAGGCGTACCAGAGTCAGTCTGGAGCACCGGATACCGTTCTGGTACGGTGCTCCGGAAGGCCCACGTGCCCGCCTGAACTCATTACCGGTCTTTTGCGTTTTCTGTGTGTGTACAGTGCCTGCATGGTGCTCCGCTGAGCAGCTGGAGCATTGCAGAGGCTTACGGAGGCGCTAAGACAGATGCGCACACTGCGGCATGTGCAAGTGTGCTGCGCACGTCCATGTGCATGCCGCCGGGCCCGTTCCAAATGTACCGGTTGGAACAGGATCTGGAACCCACCACTGTCACAGTTGTAACCTCCCTGGTGGTAGGAAAGTTTCAAGACTTGTAAATCTCTTTAACATTGTGAAGTACAACATTGTGTTCATCAACAAAAGTAAGGTATAAGATAATACTGCAGGGGAGAGTTGGGTACAAACCAGTGGCTTAGAGCGTGGATTGGGAACCAGAATTAAAATATGACTTCAGATAGAGCCAATTACTAGAGGTAGCTGGTATGTTGTGCACGGAGCTGGGCATCCTAGACGAGCATGTGCACTGTGCAAGTGTGCGCATGCCACCTCCATGTGACACCCAGCTACTCAGTGGAGGTCGCACAGGTGCCGCATACTGTGTGTGTGTGTGCAATGGGCCAGTCGTGGTATTAAATGCCTATAGAATGTGGGCGGGCGGGTGGGCCAATGAGCCACCGTACTGGTATGGTGGCCGTTTCTCCCGGCTACTCCCAGTATGGCTGTATTGTACTGTGCTGCCCGGAACCCACCATAATTACTCACTGCATCATCTTCATGAAGAGAGTGATACACATTTGTTATACCCACTTCCATAAACTCATAGAAATATTCCTCTGTACATATATTGTTTTTTCCTCCTCCTCCCCCCCTCCTCCTCCTCCTCTTCTTCTGCTTCTCCTCCTCCTCCTCCTCCTCCTCCACTAGCCACCCATAGATCATGCAATGGGCTATTATCACCACATTACATCAATACTGAAAGCAAATGAAAGAAACAACTGAGAAAATAATGTAGCTAAGCTGGCTGACACATTTGCAGTCAGATAATGACAGTGTACATATAACTCTAAATGTTCATGATGATAAGTCTCTATGGGGGTCTATTTTCAAGGCCCTCTCATTTGTCAGGCTGCCTGGAAGCTAAATTAAATACTAGGCTATAGCCACATAGATTGAGAATTGGGAAGGAAGCTTTACCTTCGTGGTAAATGCACTAGTCAACTTATCAAGAAGTAAGCTTAATGTCTCACACTGCCAAGCATTAGATACCTACTTAACTTTTTAAAATTTTTATTATTAATATTGTCCTTAAATGATATTAAACAGAGCTACTTGTATTCTGGCTGCATTTAACTTATTGATTCCATCCCTACCTTGTCCTGATCATGCCTTTTGGCCTGGTACCTGGTAAATGGTCACTACTGGCTGCAAATTCTTGGAGTTATAATCCTGCTATATCTTAAGAATATTAATCTGGGAAATACTAGCCCATATGCTTAATATGCAGTAATATTTCAGCTTAGTGTTCTTCATATTGTGTCTGAACTTGATTTTTTTCTAGAATTGATAATGCCAAGACTACATTGCCATCATACTATAGATGTTCTGAGTAGTTAAAAAGAATACACTTTTCCTTCTTTAGTTCCTTCTTTAGGATTATGGATATAATTGGGATACTATTTTGGATATTTAACTACTGGTGGCATGGTTACTAAAGTGCAGTATTGCAGGCAAACTCTGCCCACAGTCTAGAGTTTGATTCTTCTGAGGTCAGTAAAATGGGCACCCAGATTTTTGGGGCAATATCCAATTAATGCTTGCTTTGGTAATCACTCAGAGAGTACTGCAAAGTGCTATGGGGTGGTATATAAATCTAAAGCTATTGCTATATAAACAAATTGTATAAATTCTGCAGTTGAAGTACTTTGAAATATGTGAAATGCAGTGTTATTAATTTTAAACTATAATTTTTAACTCTGCTCTACAAGATAGACCTAGAGAATATGGCAGCAAAAATCAATATTGGGAACAACATACCATACTCCAGAAATTATGTGGAATTAAATGGGGAGTTTCAGCTGCCACCCTCAAAGCATCAGCATTAGAGTCTACTCTGCAGCAGAATACCATGTTCCTGCATGGCTTAACAGCTGCCATAGTTAAACACCAAACACAGTGACACTATGAAGATTATAAACGGATGTATTAAGACCAGCAGTGTGCAGCAGCTGCCAAAAAAGCCAACACAGTTCTAGGCTACATAAACAGAGGGATAGAATCAAGATCACATGAAGTGTTAATACCACTTTATAATGCCTTGGTAAAGCCACACTTGGATGCCTTGGTAAAGCCACACTTCAGTTTTGGTTGCCATGATGTAGAAAAGATGTGGAGACTCTAGAAAGAGTGCAGAGAAGAGCAACAAAGATGATTAGGGGACTGGAGACTAAAATACATGAAGAACGGTTGTAGGAACTGGGTATGTCTAGTTTAATGAAAAGAAGGACTAGGTAGACATGATAGCAGTGTTCCAATATCTCAGGAGTTGCCACAAAGAAGAGACACCTGAGGGTAGAACAAGAAGCAATGGGTGGAAACTAATCAAGGCGAGAAGCAACTTAGAACTGAGGAGAAATTTCCTGACAGTTGGAAAAATTAATCAGTGGAACAGCTTGCCTCCAGAAGTTGTGAATGCCCCAACACTGGAAGTCTTTAAGAAGATGTTGGATAGTTATAAGATGTTGAAGATGTTGGATTCATTTGTCTGAAACGGTATAGGGTTTCCTGCCTAGGCAGAGGGTTGGACTAGAAGACCTCGAAGGTCCCTTCCAACTCTGGTATTGTAAGACCATTCCAACTTCCTGTTCTGAGCCAGCTTTATCAAGGTAAGATGTGCTAGTGAGAGAGTAAAGAAAAATTATGAATCATTCAGTCCTACTGGTACAGTCCAACCTTCCTCATTTATAATTTAGAATGCTCAAATTCAGGAAACCCCAACTGGTACAACATTTACCCAACAAATTAAACATCAGTCCCAATGGAAAGCCAAATGGATTGTTGAATGCCCAGCCCTAGGACAGGGGTTGGCAAACTTAAACATTCAAAGAGCCGTTTGGACCCATTTCCCACAGAAAAGAAATCACCGAGAGCCACAAAGAGTCCTAACTAGAATCCCCCTGTTCAATTCTGGAGCTGACCGGAAGTTAAGTTACCCCACCATAGAGTCTCCTCCCAGCGCGGCGTACTTTTTCCTCTACCTGTCATAACCAAAAGCCCTATCAATTGTGGAGACAATTGGAAAACCCTCCCCTTGCCATAGAGTCTTCTGGCGCACTGTGGTCCCCCCCGCAAAAAAAAGCTCCTCTCAAAATTGTGGTGCCGATCAGTGACAGAGCCTTGGCAGAGGGAGGAAAGAGCCACATGCGACTCCAGAACCGCAGTTTGCTGACCTTTGCCTAGGAAGAGGTAAAAACGATCTCACAAAATGGTGCCTGGCTTTCAACTACCAAGTTAGCAATATATAATGGAAGATCCTCAAACATCAACTGCTAGGATTCTGTGTATAAATGAGGCATAATATCCTCCTCTTGGAGTCCCACATCAAACTGTAGATCACATGGTGACCAGCTGTAATATACTGGTACAATATTTGATTTTTTTTAAATATAAAGGGATGTTGAGTTTCAAATGGTTAGAACGCCAAGACATTGGTATTTGAACAAAGATCTTTTAACATTTATATTTTATTGTGTTTTATTAATCTAGGTGAAATGTTTATATATATATATATATATTGCTATTGGTTAAATAAAATAATATGCTAAATAACCAATTTTAAAATCATGAAAGTAGTTGCACTTTTTCCCCCTAGTCTCCAAATTATTTCAGGAAGCTCTTCTCAATTGTCTCTGAAACAGCTGATAGTAGAATATTCTAAACTATTCTAAAACAACTTGTGAAATAGTCATGTAAGTTTAGAAAACAATGTGGTTGCTTTAACAATTAGAAAAGAGATGTTTTGCACATATTCAGGTATATTTTGAAGGAACTGCAGAGTTAATACATGTAAATAACATTCTTCTTTTAGTTCAGCCCCAAATATGGCTGCTCAGCCATATAAGTACTTGTCACATGATCCAACTGGAATTTGAACAAGGCCCTTTTTTCATTAACTCAGAAATAGCTGCCAAATGAATGTTGCAGTCCGAAAGAAAGGCTGTAACTTATAAACAAAACCGTATGGAAAGAATGATCACATCACACAGTCTGTCTTCCTTTCCCTACTCACAGCTGGGAAGTGTGTTTCAACTTTCATCTGTAGAAATCACTTTACTATTTTTCAGCTACAAGAAAATAGTGTATCCAAGAAAGGAACAGAAACGTGGGAAAAAACATGGGAAACAACAACAACAAAAAATGCTATTAAAGTATCAAAGAAGAGGGTTTCTTGAATTTTTTTTTAAATATAATTTTTATTAAACATTATTACCTTTAAAAAAATGGAAAAAACAATACAGCGACATAAATACAACGACATAAGCAAGACAAATCATACATAACAATATAAAGTAAAACATACAGATACAAATACCATTTTAAACATACAACCCCCCTCCCCCCCCACGGTGACAGTCATTCACAGCCTGGTTTTTCTTTCTTTCCTCATTGTTAGATCTCTAAGCCACATCTTCTCATTGCAAGATTCAGGGATCTATTACGGTACCTATGTTAACTTTCCCCATTTTAAGTCCCTGCTGTTCTCCTAGTCGCCCACATATACCATAGGTTCCAGCTAAGATAATGTTCTGTTTCTCCTTTGTCCCTCAGCCAACCCGTCATTCTGTCCATTTCTGCACATTCGTAGATCTTTTTAATTAAAGCATCTTCCGGCGGTATAGTGGTGGATTTCCAAAGTTGTGCATAGGTTATTCTTGCGGCCACAATTATATGCAGGCTCAAATGCCATATTGAACTGCTTATGTTATCTGGTTTGATGCTTAGTAACAGGTTCTCAGGTCTCCATTCAATGTTTGCCCCCGGTAACCTCTTTTAACCATTTTTTAATCCTTTTCCAATATTTCGTGGCTTCAGTACAGGACCACCAAATATGGTAGAATGTGCCATCCTTTCTTCCACATTTCCAACACAATGGAGATAACCCAGGAAACATCTTAGCTAATCTCGTTGGGGGGAAGTGCCACCTATAAACCATCTTGTATATGTTTTCTTTGAATGCAGTAGAAGTTGTAAGTTTAATGGTCTTACTCCATAGATCCCGCCATTTGCCCATTTCAATTTCATAACCTAGGTTTCAAGAAGAGGGTTTCTTGAATTTTAAGAATGTTCAAAGTTGGCCAATATTTACTGTTATTTGAAAAGATGGGGAAGATGCAAGAGACAATCAACATGTAAAAAGCAAGCTGTACCATTTATGTATAAATCAGAAACGTGCAACTCGTCTCAGCTACCTCATTTTTCTAAGAAGGATTTAAGCAAGGGCATCTGATAGCAAACATCCATTGAGTCCAGAACAAGGGTATGTTGTCCTTGTGGCTGAAATAGGAAGATTCTAAAAGTTTGTGTTTCTTTTCAGTTGCAGGCCTTATCTGGTATCAATGTTTATTTCAACCCAGTTTTAATTTAAAACATGTATGTTTGAACTATTCTTTTATTTCAGCATCTTTGAGGCAGGCTTTTTTAAAAAAAGATATTAAATCTTCTCTACCTATCTCCTTTCGGAGATGCAGAAAATGGGCATATCTGTGTCTTTGATGCCTTATCCATTCTTTAGTACATTTTCACATCTGACTTTAGAATTCAGGTTAACAATTTCACTATCCCTTACTCAGTTTTTCAAAACGATATCTTAACTTGATTTTCCTTATTTAAGGCAAATACCAAGCATCTTCTCTTTACTATATGACTGATCGTTATATAGCTTTGGAACAACATATTGCATCCAGCAAGCATAATTACTTGAAAGTCATATTCAAAAATAGTTAATGAGGGTGTGATGACTGGGTGATGGAATTGCCAATCAAAGTGGATTGGCTACTAAAAGGATGGCAATATTGAGTACGGTTTCCCAGATTATATTCCCAATATGGGGACTTCCCAATCAGAGAGGGAGAAAACCCAATTACATTACCTCAGAGCATAGGTGTCAAACTCGATTTCATTGAGGGCTGCATCATTGTGGTGTTTGACCTCAGGGGATTGGGGTGGGCATGGCCTGGATGGGAATGGCCAGCTCAACATCACTCAGGTAGGGGTGGCCCAAGTGCTCTGTCAACAAAACAGGCTTCTCAGTTCTGTTTCCAGCTGTGACAGCCTCCTGGAACCCTCTGCCAGAGATAACAGAGCTCAAAAGGGTTGCACGGGGCCCTCCCTAGCTCTGCTTTCGCTAGCAGAGGTACCATGGGTTGGTCCTTTGCTATCTCCAGGGCAGCCTTACGGGCCAGATCTAAGACCCCATGGGTCACATCTGGCCTGCTGGACTTGAGTTTGACACCCCTACCTTAGAGAAATGAAAAGAATAAGTAATACCCATTTTTCCTCTACTATGCAACAGCCTTTCACATGCCATATATCTCATGATAATAAACATTTCTATAGCTATATGTATCTAGATTATTCAGCTGTAGTTTCAGCATAACTGATTCACAGCTGTTGAATCTAGTTACAGTACATATACCCTATAGAAAAGATGATAACATAACAGAGATGATACCAGTCTTCAAGTATCTGAGAAATCATTAATGTCTAAAAAAACCCCTCACAATCTTCATAGCCCTCCTCATGTCACTCTTTTTCTTGAACTGTGATTGAACATGCTAATATGACCAGATTAACCTTCATAAACTTGGTATTTCTCCATCATGCTTGATCTACAACATCTAGAATGGAGCCACTGCAGATAAGCATATTTTGCAGCATTTTTAGTTGTGGGACTTGGAACTTGAGCTTCTTCATGTCATTCTAACTGTTATGACCATGGAAGCCAGCACCTTGCATGGGCCAGGCCTTATTCCCTTCACCTGCTATCCATTCCTTCTGACAACCCTGAAGCTTGTCTAACTGTAGCTATTTTATTTTCTGTAGCTTTCCTCTAAGGAGGTTTCTTTTCACATTGCTTCAGGAGTGACACAACCGGGTGCTAAGGGACAGGGTGGGACGTGTAGAGATAACTTTTACAGTATATTTTAGTCATTTCTTAATAACCTGTATAGAACATTAATTAAAATGATAGGCTCCTGACCACGCACAATTTTATACATGTTTCATTTGAGGTCTGATAGTATTTAAATACCTGAACATAAATAAATACCACACCATTTCTGGCCTTCCAAAAAAAATATTTCCCGACTGAATAAGATGTTTACACTGCATGCTTTGCAAAGTAGGTACTCATTTACAACCAAGGTTCCTGCCAAGGGTCCTTGGGATGTTTATTATAAAGTCAAATATTTACGTAACAAAATGACATTTTGATGTGGCATTTAGACCTGGCCTTTCTCATTTAGGAATAAAACTGACCATAACTGATAACATGCAATGAGAATTCTTGGAGTAGTGGTCTAACATATTTGGAGCTTAACTAGATCAGGGAAACTCCTATATCTCCAACTCTTCCATTATATCAACAATTCATTATGATAGGGGCATCTTTACAGAATAATATTGCATTGATGAAATATGTTTCTACATACACAACAGAGAAATAAAGGAAATGGAAGAACTGAAGAGGATCAGGGTGATAGGATTCCAGCAAAAATAAGTGATCATACAGAGGGAAGGAAGAAAAAAAATGTATTAGGAAGGCGACATTATATAGATTAAGTGGTTATGTGTATTAAGAGGTAATTAAGAGGTTGAGAGGCAAAAAATTGATACAGATCAAAAGATGAGAATTAAAAGAAAATAGGACAGCTAAATACTTTCTACTAGGAGAATTGGCATATTTCATTTAAACTATAGTCCTTATTAGGTGTTTTTATCAGAGCAACCTGGTCTATCCAAATGTAGGATGCATATACTGCTTCCACTACTGGTAAAATAAAAATTCAATATTTTACTGCTTCTGGTAAAATAAAAATTCAATATAGTCCTTCATATGTTCTGAACTAAAATTCAAACATAGGAAGTAGGGAAAATGATACATGAGGCTAGAAATAGTAATGATTGGAAAACCACAAGTTTCTTGTCTTACTCTAAAGATGATTACTGCCACCATCCCATGCTGAAATTGTTCAAGAATTGTTGGTGTCTAAAAATAATTGGATCTGTCTGATGTTATCTAGTCTACTTTTTCTTGGTTAAGTCTTCCTTATGAGTATAAAAGAGGTGAAATCTTGCATGGCTGTTAAGAAAGTTACCTAGCAATAGCAACAGCACTTAGACTTATATACCGCTTTATAGTGCTCTTACAGCCCTCTCTAAGAAGTTTACAGAGTCAGCATATTGCCCCCAACAATCTGGGTCTTCATTTTACCCACCTCAGAAAGATGGAAGACTGAGTCAACCTTGAGCCTGATGAGATTTGAACTGCTGAACTGCAGCTAACAATCAGCTGAAGTAGCCTACAGTGCTGCATTCTAACCATTGCACCACCTTGGTTCATCTAGATGAAAGTTCTCTGACATTTTGAAAGTTCCTTTCTATTTCCCTACTTCCAGCTTGATAAAGATCAATATCTTGTGATCATACTTGGAAAATTGTTGTGTCAGCCTCTACTATACTTGCTTGCTATCGGCTGCCATAGTAATGGGGAGGGTGGAGGCTCATGGTATTTGGGGGAGGGGAAGAGTCCAGGTGGAGATATCTCAAGAAGAGAGGTTTGTTTTCACCATCTTCTGCGTATGCTGATGGCTCATGTTTGGACTTGATCAAGGTCAACTGTCAGCTGAATGAGGCCACTTGAAGATGCACCCCACATGACACCTTTGGGAGTTGCAGATTGGACATTGGGTTGGGGTAACTGGGGGAAGGGCCCTGGGTAAACGTTTGATATATACACATTCACGCCTTTTTATTTCAGATCTTGCTTCATTTTTGTTGTTTTCATTTCATGCCCAGTAAAAGTACCTTTATCTTTATTCAAATGGTGTTCAGGATTTTCTTTCTTGGATACTGAATGATGCATACCTGACATTGTGAGATCTCACTTCACACCTATCACAGAGTTAAAAGCTACCATGGGGGGGTGTATCAACATGTCTAACCAAATCAGCGACCAGGATGACATGGGGGCTGCTGGATCCTCCCCTCCCTTAGAAACAGAGTGGATGGCGGAACTGAATCTGGAAGAAAAATTGGCCCGACCCAGATGTTCACTGGTAGTAGGACAGATGAATGATCCTGAGTAGACGCTGGCAGGAGTTACAGCCACCTAGCATCAACAACCAGAAGCTACCTGGCAGGAAGCTAAAAAAGAGGAACTCATGTTTTACATTAGTTTTTTACAAGAGGCTTGAGGGAATTGCTGGATACATGAAAGTCACACTGACAGAGAGATTGGGACTGAGCAGGCAGAGGTGGAGCAGAAGCTCTGGCTAACCCTGAAACAGCTCTGGGAGCTGCTCCAGGAACCAGGCAAGCCAGAGAAGTGGCTGCTGCCACCATGGTTAAACTTCCATGGCCACTGGTGCACCATGGAAGGAGATATTGATGGATTTTATTGTTGAGTTACCAGAAAGCCTTGGAAATACCATCATCTGGATGATCACAGATTTGTTCTCCAAGCAAATGCAGTTTGTGCCCTGCACCAAGATTTTATCGGCAAAACCACTGGCTAAACTGTTTATCCTACACATGTATAGGTTACATGGAGTTCCTGAACACATTATTTCAGATAGGGAGGTCTCTTCACTTCCCTCTTCTGGAATGAGTTCCTGAAGTTAATAGGCTCTGCCGATTGTCTAAGCTCTGCCCATCACCCACAGACAAATGTGGGTTGTGAACTAAACTAACTCAGTTCTAGAGCAGTATCTTAGGTGCTATGTCAACTATCAACAGGATAATTGGGCTGACTTCTTGCCCTATGCAGAGGTAGCATACAACAATTCAGTACATAGCAGTACTGGATTGACCCCTTTCAAAGTAGTATTTGGCCAGGATTTTGTGCCTATTCCTGAATTGCCTCAGGAGAAACCACAGAACCTATCTTTGTCTGAGCGGGTTGATCAGTTTCAACATTTCTGCCTATGGCTTGTAAAGCCTTAGATGAGGTTCACCAAGCACACAAAAGATAAGCTGATAAAGGTTGAAACTGAAAGAATATCAGGTTGGGGATAGGGTGTTCTTGTCCACTAAGTTTCTTCAGACTATTCAGAAATCGAAGAAGCTTGGTTCTAAATATGTGGGTCTCCTCTTCATTGTTAAAATTGTGAATCCTGTCACAGTGCAATTGGAATTGCCTCCTAAGACCCTTAGGGGAATTCATCCTGTGTTCCATGTAAACGTACTGAAATCAGAACACACATTGTTATTACTTTCACCTCAATCCCTACCTCCTGTCCCCTCCTTATTGAAGGGGAACAACATTTTGAGTCCTGGAAATATAGGGAGAGAACACAATGCTTGTGTTTCCCTCCATCCCATCCCTGAGTGGATGAATAAGTCTGATGTCAGAGATTCCAAACTCTTGCAGAAGTTCCATTCTAGGTACCTGATAAACCCGATTTATATGTTTTGTTATTGCTGTTGTTTGTTTTATCTTTTTCTCCAGGGATGAGGTCCTTTCTGAAGGAAGGCCGAATATCAGCCTCTGCTTTGCTTGCTTGCTATTGACTGCCATAGTAATGGGGAGGGTGGGGACTCATGGTATTTGGGAGGGAAGAGTGCAGGTGGAGATATCTCGAGAAGGAAGGTTTGTTCTCATCATCTTCAGCACATGCTGATGGCTCATGTTTGGGCTTGGTCAAAGTCAACTGTCTCTGCATACCAGCTGAATGAGGCCACTTGAAGATGCAACCCACATGACACCTTTGGGAGTTGCAGATTGGACATTGGGTTGGGGTAACTGAGAAGAGGGCCCTGGGTAAATGTTTGATATGTACACGTTCACGCCTTTTTGCTTCAGATCTTGCTTCACTTTTGTTGTTTTCATTTCATTTCCAGTAAAAGTTCCTTTATCTCTATTCAAATGGTCTTGGGGGTTTTCTTTCTTGGATACTGAATGAAGCATGACTGACATGTTATTTCTTAATTTCTTAGATGGATATATATGGACAAATTCTCCACCAATTCAAATCCAGAATCCATGGCTATTCACTTCAAATGATTAAGGTTGAGTTAGCTGTGAAGATGCTGAGGAAAGTCAATTGATTTCATCTGCATAACTTGATTTCAGAAGAAGCAGTTGTTAATTTATATTCTGTACACAGGAACCATTCATTCTAGTTGCATTGTTAATATTAGTGTACATCAATAGAAAATTTGCAAATTAATATTTATAGGAAATATCTATCAAAATAGTGTAACTCTAGTTTTAAACATATATTTGCATTTAAAATTATGCTCGGAAATTAATTCTTTCACTGAAATTAGGCAAGTGGCTGTGTGTTTAATTAATCTAAAAATTGGTTCTACTGAGAATGTAAGAATGAAGAGCAAAAAAGCTCTTCTGACCCAACAGAAATACCATTTAGATGTCTTGGGATTTTTTTGGGGGGGGCAATGTTGAATTAGAAGTATAAGCTGTATTCAAACAATCCTAAAGAATTTGCAATAAGTGCAGAATGCTTTAGGCTCACACATTTTGGTTTGTGTAAGAAAAGGAAATTAGAAATTTTTGATTCCACTTATTAAAAAAAACCAGTGGCATATCATTATGGTTTGCTTAAAACTACTAACTATGAAGAAAACTACTTTTACTTAGGTGAAGTATTTGAATAATAGTGTAGGTAGTTCTCAGATAACAACTTTTTTTAGCAATCAATCAATCATTCGATGTTATGGCACTGAATGAGAAGAACTTATGATAGATCCTGAGTATCCTTGCAGTCATGACTAAATTTCTGACATCCCATAAGCAAATGGGGATGCTGGCAGGAACTTGGACAATGTGGTCATTTGAAGTTCTATCTTAAAGATGCATATGGACCTTGCTTAACAATGGCAACTGGAACTTCTGGAATTGCCATTACTAAGCAATGTGTTTTAGCACTGCTATGATAGCAACAAGAAATTCAGACCCAATTGCACAAGCATTACAATACCTGTGTTGTATTAGCAAACAATAGTTTTTTCTAACTAATAACAGTAGTCACTGATCTTATTTTATATCAAAATATAAAAGTTTGTGTTACTCATCTCTAGTCTTCTAAACTATGATTTGAAAATAATATGAATATGGCTAATACAAATGTCAGGGCATTCTTTATCAATAGGTTTAGAAGGAAACTTCAGAAAAGAGTTCAGTTTAATTTAGTAGATCTAGAATTTTAAGAAAAAATTCTTCCAGTGAACTTAATGTCTTGGCAATAATAAGGAAGTAATTTCCCTTATTCTTTAATAGTAAACTGTTTGTATGAATTCACAACTATAAGCAGAAAGAAAATTATTTGATACTCATTTTTAAAATGGAAAATATATGATAGATAAAATATATGTGTTTTATATAATCAACATTAGGCACTTTAGTGTTTCAAAATTGAATTGAATTGAATTGAATTTATTGCATTTATATGCCGCCCTTTTCCCCAAAGGGGACTCAGGGCGGCTCACAATCCAAGTCAGGGAAGGGGGTACAGATAAGGGATAAAAAAGACAAACAGGACAATACACAATTTAAAAGCACACAACAACCATACCATTCGAGGGGGGGGGGGCAAAAGCTCTTTAGCCCCAGGCCTGTCGGAACAGCCAGGTTTTAAGGGCTTTGCGGAAGGCCTGGAGGGTGGTGAGGGTTCGAATCTCCATGGGGAGCTCGTTCCAGAGGGTCGGAGCAGCCACAGAGAAGGCTCTCCTCCGGGTAGTCCCCAGTCGGCATTGGCCGGCGGATGGAATTCGGAGGAGGCCTAATCTGTGGGATCTAATCAGTCTATTGGAGGTAATTGGCAGCAGGCGGTCTCTCAAGTACCCAGGTCCAATACCATGAAGGGCTTTATAAGTGACGACTAGCGCCTTGAAGCGTATCCGAAGACCAATAGGCAGCCAGTGCAACTCGTGGAGGATAGGTGTTACGTGGGTGAACCGAGGTGCACCCACGATCGCTCGCGCGGCTGCATTCTGGACAATCTGAAGTCTCCGAATGCTCTTCAAGGGCTGCCCCATGTAGAGCACGTTGCAGTAGTCCAGCCTAGAGGTCACAAGGGCACGAGTGACTGTTGTGAGGGCCTCCCGGTTCAGGTAGGGACGCAACTGGTGCACCAGGCGAACCTGGGCAAATGCCCCCCTGGTCACAGCCGACAAGTGGTGTTCGAAAGTCAGCTGTGGGTCCAGGAGGACTCCCAAATTGCGAACCCTGTCTGAGGGGTGTACTGTTTGACCCCCCAGCCTGAGAATTGAATTGAATTGAAAATTGATGCCAACAATTTCAAAGAATGTTATTCTTTGGAAGCTGGCTGTACCTTTGAAGGATAATTAGTAATATGATTTTTATAAATTTTATTTCTGAGTCACCTCCTTTTCATTCTTGATAGCTTCCCCTAAAATATATATATATATTTACTCTTTTTATACAGTAAGTATGTTGAAGACTGTGGTTGTATCTTCCAGACCAAAATGGGGAAGAAATGTAAATGAATCTTTATACTGTAACAATTCAGCCTGTCATCCTGCATTCTTTCAAAATCTCCACATTGCAAAGATTCCAAGTTTTGCTGATGTGGCATTTGGAATTCAGAAGTCCTGGCTCCTTCTTTAGAGGCTTGCTGAGCAGAAGGTATTCCTACCACCTCCTCCTTTCCTTTTGCTGTACGAATTCTCTACAGACGTGGCAACAGACTGGAACGGCATTATAAAGCATGACAACTCAATACTTTGCTTTTGTTTAGCCTTGCCTTATTGACAGAGTTAACAGAATTACAAATTGTAGGATTGGAAATAAAGCACAATGCAAGGAGCTCCTATTTACTACATCAATTGGTCAACCATCTAACACTCCATTAATTGCAATCTATCCAGCTTTGGGTCTCCCTCACAATAGACAAGCAGCTTTCTGTAACTACAAGATTGCTCAATGTAGACAGGGCAGTAGGTGGAAATATTCCCCTTTAGTGTTTTCTGTAAGAGTTTCAAAGCTGGTATGTCTTTATACCTGTGGCTACTTTTCTACTGTATTAGGATAGATTAATGATCATCCTAATCTCTGAAGTTTGAAAATACAGAACACTTTGATCTAATTGAGATGAATGCATAAACATAATTTCTGATGCCCTAACAACAGTGGGGCATTCCTCCTCCTCCCCCTCCTCCCCCTCCCCCTCCCCCTCCTCCCCCTCCCCCTCCCCCCTCCTCTTCCAACCAGGCTATCCCCTAGGGCTTTAATTCTACCCAAAATCTGATTTACCCATAAAAAAGAATTTTTATGTTTCCTTTTTGATGTAACACACAGAAACTATAATCTTAGGAAGTATTTTGTTAAAAAACAACAACAGAATTTTTGTTTAGTGGGTTTTATCCTATCAAATCAGTCTATGTTCTAAAAGATATTTTACACATAGGCAGAGGCTTTGTCACATTTCCCCCCAATTTCCTGTTGAGAAAAGCCTGGTTCTATAACTATTTCCCCCCCTACTTTTGAATTTGACAAGAAACTTGATATTTTTATTTTTAAATGCAACATGGAATCTGAAGGGTAATTCGAACCTGAATTGAATTAATGTCAGGATTCTACAGTAAAGGACAATTAATGCAAGTGTTATTTGACACACACAGAATTTTCATGCCTAAAGTGGTCTATTTGGAGGTAAGATATGATGGCTGCTATTTTGCAATAAAAGTGTTTCAAGGTAGGATCTAGCGGTTTACTAACTAAACCTGCCCAGCCAGTCATTAAAAAAAAAAGCATGAAAAAAAAGATGTCCAAAAGGACTAAATACTTTTAAAAATTAAAAGGAGATAAAAAGAGAAAAAGCTTTAGCTTTTCACAGAATATACTGTAGTATTTAAAAGTTAAGCTGCTTCTCATTGTTCTGGTGCCTCTGTTTTCATCTGGAAAACATATGTAGCTAGCTTGAGACGGATGGGGGAGTCAAAAGCTTGGAGGCGTTGCTCATACTAACATAAAAGGAATCTCATGTTCACAGTTGCCAGATTTGACTGACTGCTTTTGCTTTGTGACGTGTCAGAGCAAAGGAAATAAGGCTGTATATTAGGAACTTCAACGTAGGCAAGAACCAATCTTTTGTGGAAGCCAGAAGCAATCTTTCCTAAAGGTTTTAGGACAATCTTGTTTTAGAAAGGAAATAAAAGAAAGGTACATTTTTACCATTTAGGACTGAAAAAAATGGATGAAACTTACATGAAGGTTTTATAAGTTCATTTCAAAATAGAAAAGTAGGGCAAACCATTAAAATAATAAAAGTTGGAAGCATGGGATGCTTTTTCATCAATGGGTACAGACTTGTCCCCACTCACCTGGGGATTTGCTCCAATGAAGTTGCATGCTTGCACTGCTTTAATTTTAATTAGGGGTAAAAAAACTTATATATTTTTCAGAGTCCCACAAATACAATTCTCAGCTGAAAGTAATAGACTTTTCTAAAGTGGATGTTATAACCATGTTCTCCTTTTTTCTTCTTAAGGTAACTTTTAATTTAATTAGTATTTTTTAAAATTTGTAGTCTTAAGCATTTCTTTTCCTAATGCACTACCCTTCATATGTGTTGGAGTGGGTGATCAGAAAACAGCTGTGTTTGAAGAGCGTACAAGTAGCATTCCCATTTTATATTGTAGGACATAAGGGAGTTTTCATAAATGTGATACTGTATATCAGATAGACAGACATATAAAGACTAGATTGTTGATATTTTACCTGAATTAATTGCTTTGCAGAGATACTTGATGTTGTCTTGAATAATTGAAGCTGGACTAGTCTGCCTCAATCAGTCAATTTATCTTGCAAACAACAGAAGCCATGACTACTGGGGCAAAATGAAGCTTTAGGGCAGAAGGGAAGTAGAGGATTATTTCTCTTAGAAGTTTCAAAGAGGTGTTTTGATTCAGCTTCTATTAAACCTACATATATATAATAGGGCTGTGGAAAGCATATAAGGTGGATTTTTCCCAAACCATATTAGTGTCTTTTGAACTCTTGACATGTTAAAGCTTGGCATGGTTCAAAGAAACAGATCTTGGAAGGTTAATTTTGTTATTTTATTACATTTTCCTTCTGAAAATCAAGGCAACATACCTAACCTTCTTCTCTGATTTCTTCCTCCAATAATAACTTGTGAGGAAAGTTTGGCAGCAACTGGCCAAAGCCACTCAGCCATGTGCCCTGGCTGAGGGTGGACTTGAGCCTGAGTATTCCCAGTTCTGGTCTTCATCCAATAACTTAACCAGTATACCACATATCTCTAATCTTTACTTGTATGTACATGCTCAGTTATTTTATTAGCATATCCAGGGGAAATATACTTTGTACATATTCATGCACATGCAATTAATTAGGGAAAGAGTTCAGCTTACTAAGAAGTGATTGCTGAACACAATAACATAAGTTCTGAATTCATTGCACAGCAATCATATACTGCCGTCCACATTTTCTTATATTAATACTCAGCAATATTTGAGGGTTCATAAGAAATGCATCCTTAGCATTCCTTGTATACATTCCGAAACAAGAAGCCCATCTTTTTTCTTCATAAAGCAGAGCGAGAAGTCCCCATCATGAAAGAGGTGGAGTCGATGGAATAAGACTCTGTTTCCTAGGCTACCACAAGGAAATGGAAGAATTGATTGCATTAAATTAAAGCAAAAATTCTTTTATTTAAAGGTACACATGCATGAGTCTGTATCTAGTAAATGTAGGTTCAAAGAACAGAAAATAAACAATTTGCATTTAATAAAAAGATTCTTAGCCATTTACATGAATATCTGTAGATTTATAGACTTTTGTTCCGGTATTTGACTTCAACAATATTGTGTGGACACACTCTCTCTCTCTCTCTCTCTCTCTCTCTCTCTCTCTCTCTCTCTCTCTCTCTCTCTCTCTCTCTCTCTCTCTCTCCTCTCCCTCTCCCTCTCCCTCTCCCTCTCCCTCTCCCTCTCCCTCTCCCTCTCCCTCTCCCTCTCCCTCTCCCTCTCTCTCTCCCTCCCTCCCTCCTTCCCTCCCTCCCCCTCTCTCTCTCCTCTCTCTCTCTCTCTCTCTCTCCCTCCCTCCGTCCCTCCCTCCCCCTCTGTAAGAGCTGACTATAGAATCTTCCAGTTTGCCCTGCTGGAATGCCTTGTCGTAATATGTTCTTTCATCTGGATTTAATCAGCCTCTTTATACTGGGCTTAACTGCCCAAATTTGCTTAAAAATGGAAAGAGAGAGCCCTCTATAGAGTAAAGAAAATAATATATTAGTTATTCCAACAAACTTCTGCTGTAGCTTCTTGAATTTAGGAATGCACAATAACTTGCCATTAGTAATGGGCTACTTAAGTAGCTTAAAGAAAAATCAATTTATCTTTAGAAGATGAGAAAATTTATTTCTGTTCCTGTGCATGAGATTATACACTCCCTTTTTCTGGTCTTATACAAGATGGTGATGTGTCTGCATACAGATAGCAGGTTGAATAACAGGCCCTGTGATGTAGCTGGGAAAATCTGGAGCTGAACACACTTAACACTGTAGAATAGAATAGAATAGAATAGAATAGAATAGAAATCTTTATTGGCCAAGTGTGATTGGATACACAAGGAATTTGTTTGGTGCATCTGCTCTCAATGTACATAAAAAAAGAAGATACGTTCGTCAAGAATCATAAGATACAGCACTTAATGATAGTCATAGAGTACAAATAAACAATCAGAAAGCAATCAATATCAATATAAATCATAAGGATACAAGCAACAAAGTTACAGTTCTGCAATAATAAGTGGGTGGAGATGGGTGATAGGAACGACGAGAAGACTAAAAGTGCTAGTAATGCAGTAGTGCTGTAGAGATGACAGTGTATTTTTATAAGGAGCCCTTCTATTCTACCATCTCTTTCAATATTAGACAGCACAGTATCAACAGTACAGATATTCAAGTTTCAAGATCTCCCAGGATTTGAAATAGACACCTAACATTCGAACCATCATTAAAAAGGCACAACAAAGAATATTCTTCCTGCGTCAACTCAAAAAGTTCAGACTGCTCCAGGTGTTATTGAATCTGTAATCTGTACTTCTATAACTGTCTAGTTTGGTACAGTAACAAAACAGGTCAGATACAAACGCCAGTGGATAGTTAGGACTGCAGAAAAAACAATTGCAGTCAGCCTGCCTTCCATTGAGGATCTGTATACTGCACAAGTGAGAGAGAGGGCTGAGAAATTATCTACAGAATAGATCTGTCAATCTGGGCATGAACTGCTTCAATTCCTCCCCTCATGAAACTGCTACATGGAATTGCATGCAAAAGTAATTAGACATAAAGACATTTTTCCATTGTGCCATCACTCAGCTGAACACCTAATTCCCATAGCACTGTCTAATGTCTAGATATATTTACCCATGAAGCTTGGCTGTGTTCTGTTATGCTTCTCATCTTTTCTATTGCCTTCTCCTATTGGTTTGATTATGTTACTTAGTTGTTTGTATATACACTGAGAGCTTCTGCACCAGAGACAAATTCCTTGTGTTTCAATCACACTTGGCTAATAAAGTATTCTATTCTATTCCATTCCATTTCAAATTTTAAGGTTAGCATATACATGTTTTTATATATCTTTTTTGTAGCTTGCAGGAGAGTTTATGTCTTATAATAAAGTTTGTTAGTTTTAAATGGTGCTACCAGACTGTTTCTAATTTTGATTCCTGTCCTGTTGAATCAGTATGTCTCAATCTCATAGAACCATTGATGTGGAAATAAAATTGGAAGGGAGGATGCTGTGTATGTTGCTTATATTTATGTGATAGCTTTCCTAGAAGAAAATTGAAATCTAGGTGAAATATCAAATGCATGGTAGAAAACATTACCCCAGCATCTTGGGACCTTTTCTCCTTTCCAATTAATTACAGCACAACATGTCCCAAGAATTATTTATTTATTATGTCCTGTCCTCTTGAATTGATGATGGCTTTATCTCATCTTTGTTATGCTTCTCCCTTTTAGAACTGTACAAACCATTTTAGTATGCATGGAATCCAACCCACTTTACCAACTATTTGCATGGCATTATGGTTATCCTAGGAGGCAGGATAAACTTATACCCATAACTTACTCTGCACTTAAAGATGGTTCAAAAATTTTTGCATTGTCTTCCAGAGTCATTCTACTTCAGTGCAGATGATTGTGTTCCTCTCAAAGGAGCCACATAAAATATTTGTGGGAAAACATAGTATTTTTTTCTTGATGGCTAAACCTGATAGCCTAGTCATGTGTTAAAAATTACTTCCTTCCCCACCATTTTGTCCATATAAAGAAGAGCCATTTGACTTATGTTTTGTCCCTGACAGGTGATATCATTTTTTGGTATTGTTAGTGTGGCAGAATAGAGACTGAGAGTGAGATAGCAAAGTATATTCTGATATATTTGTTTGTATATTGGTCTGTACCAAAAGAACAGCTTCAGCTGGGAGGAAGAGACTTTGTCACTTAGAGTAAATCTTTACACAGTTAGTAACAAATAGCACATATTTTCTATGTACTAACTGTATGTTACATATCTGGGCTATTTATAAGAATTCTATATAAGTAATATTCAATAATAACAACAACAACCACAATAATAATAATGGTCCGAGAATAAATAACAACATATTAATTTGACTTTGAAATACATTTTAATATTTTTGGATGCAACAAGCTACCATATTTATAAGTATGTACCTCCCCCCCCCCAAATAGGGCGAAAATCTTGGTGCATCTTATACAGCATTTTTGGCCTACCGAAACCCATATCCCCTTTGCAAAAATGGACATGCAGTGGGTTTGGAAGGGTTGCAAAGTGCTCCTGGGGACTGGGAAGTCCGCAGAAGCAGTCTACAAGCCCCCCAAAGCTCTGCATGCTCCCCCTTTTTTGCAAAAATGGTCTGGGTTTTTTTTTGTAAAAAATGGGCAATTTTGTGCTCATTTTTGCCCCTCCCCAGCCCCAGGAGCACTCTACAAACCTCCCAAAGCTCTGCTTGCCCCCTTTTATTTGCAAAAAGTAAGGCGTGCAAAGGGTTTGGGAAGACTCAGAGTGCAGAAACTTTTTTTTAAAAAATTACCATCTTATACTCTGTCTTATACTCTGGTGCATCTTATAGTCAAAAAAATACGGTACCTAGAAATTGACAGTTGGGAAATGAAAATATTTTATTTTATTTTATTTATTTATCAAATTTAGAGACTGCTCACTTACAGAGTAACAATGGATGCTCTATGATTAAAAAGCTAGAAACATAAAAAAATGATATGAAAATATTTTATCTTAGTAAAATGAGGCAGTTAAAATAAGGATAGAATAATTAAGCTGTGGTGACGTAGTGATTAGAATGCAGTACTGTAGGCTAACTCACTGTTCACTCTAGGAGTTAGATTGTGAGCAGGTTGACTCTTCCATCCTTCTGAGGTGGGTAAAATGAGGACTCAGATTGTTGGGGGCAAGATGCTGACTCTGTAAATATCTTAGAGAGTGCTGTAAAGTACTGTGAAGTGGAATATAAATCTAAGTGCTATAGCTATAGACTAATTGAAGTTGAAAAGGCAGGGGAGGGTTTTGAGGATATTAATCAACTGTAAGATTATGTACTCTTTTGTGAGATGATGCAAATCAGCCCAAACAATTTGAACTTTTGAGCTCTTTCAGGCCAAGAGAGCGAGGGTGCAACTCACCTCTGGTACAAGAATATTCCAAAGGATGGAGATGACAACAAAGAAAGCTTTCTTCTTGTCCCCTGCCAGCTGAAATTCTTGAACTAACCTTCTTTGCTTAACTGGGTGGAACAGGTCTATATAATAGGCAGAGGACAGTTCTGCAGATAATCTGAGCCCACACTTTAAAGATCATAACCAACATCTTGAATTGGACCAAGAAACAAACTGGCAACAATGCAGCTCATATATCAGAAGTGTTACATGAATCATGTTTGGGGTCCCCAAAATTGCTCATCAGATTCTGTACAGTTATGGATAATATTTTAGGGTAATCTCATGTAAATTACATTGCAATAATCAAAGTGGGAGATGACTATGTGTCAATGATCAAGAGAAGGGTCTCCCTATCGAAGAACAAGCATAACGTGTGCATAGCACAAAGTTGAGCAAAAGCCCTCATTAACCATGATTGCCACCTGTCAAATCCTTCCAAGCCACAATTGCCATCTGATTATCACCAGTAAATTGGTTCTGCAATATTTGAAAGGTAAAAGTATGGCTCCAATTACATAGTGGATGGGAGACCTATTACCGTATTTTTCAGAGTGTAAGATGCACCTTAGTTTTGGAGGAGGAAAATAGAAGAGGGGGGAATTCTGCCTACCAGGTATTCATCTGGCTAATCCTTAGCCTGGTCAGTTTCAGTACATTAGTTTGCTCACTGGTTTTGAGGTTGGGGATGATGGGGCATAAGTTTCAGCACATTAGTTCGGTCACTAGTTTTGATGTTGGAGATGATGGGAGATGTGCTTCTAAAGCACAGCTGATTGTCAAAGGGAACTCCAGTGACTAAAACAGACAAAGCGGGGAAGGGCTAGGAGAAGGCAATAGCTGTTCCAGGTAGCCATTTCGGCACTGCGCTTCGAGCATTTGGAGGCTTAAAATGCAACACTCAGAGCCCCCCAAAACAAGCCATTGTTGGTAGCAATCTCTGCAGTCAGGAAGAAGATATGCGGAGGCAGAAGAGTAGGGGCCAGTAGGTGGACAGGTATAAGATGCATCCAAATTTTCAGACTCTTTTAGGAGGAAAAAAGTGTGTCATACTCTGAAAAATATGGTATTACTTGCAACTTAAAACAAGTTGCTTATAGATATACTTCTTTTATTAATACTGTTATATGAAATTTCTTGCACATACATTTGTATATACATTTCATGTTTCTGTTATTGAACTATTTTTCTCCTTTCTCCTTTCTGTTATTCTTTTATATATTTTTTTCTCTGTTCTTTTTCATTAAATAAATACAGTAAAGCAAAAATAAAAAAAGAAATGGCAGCCATTATATTTCTCCAGCTCATCACATACTTATATAACTAAGGCTATGCCTGTTTTTTGTTAGGGGAAAGAAAGCAGAAGGCATAAAGTACCACTTTTTTTAGAATTTTTAGTTCCAGAATTTGCCTAGAACCCAAGCCAAAACAACATTTTAAAAGGAATGCAACTGGCAACCAGCAAGGAAAACTAACCATGGACAATGATTAAAACAAGATGGAATTTCTCCTTTTAAAAAAGAAATGCTTCAGCCAATCAAATGTTGCTAAAAAGAGAGAGAGGAGGAGTATATGACTCAAGAATATGCAAATAAGAAAATAATTACTTAATTTATAGATGCTTTTTCCATTTTTCTGTTTTTCCTGAAAGATGGCAGGCTGGGCATTATGGGAATTGTAGTCTAACACATTATGAAAAATTCTAGGTTGTTAAAGATTCAGTTGTAGACTTTTTATGCAGTTCTAATTATCTGCTTTTCTCCTTTGCCTCCCTCTATTAAAACAAAATCTTACATGTATTTATGCCATGCAATTATTTTTCTATAGATTTATCTTAGAAAAGTGCAGCTTATAACAAGTTCCTATATAACTTTTTAACAACTAATCTTAGATTCCCCAAAATATCTGATGTCTACCAAGAACTTATTTTAGTCCCGTCCCAGCCAATACTGAATTATATAGACTTTTACATTCTTCTTGCTAGATTAGGTTTCTGGCTGATTATTAACAATACATTTAAAAGAGAGAGAAAGACAAAAGAGAAAAATGAGGCACATTAAAATACAAGAAAACCTATGTTATATAGGCAGTGCAAATCCTATTGCAGGCATTACAATGCCTGTATGTGACCCTCAGCATGCTTATCTAAAATACAACGAACAATTCTGAAAAATAATGGATAGATTGCCCTATATGCCATTTAGATAGCAGCTAAACTGTTTTGCTCATTGCCAAAGTAAAATAGCAGTGCTTCAGTTGAACATTTTATTTACTTTATAATATAATACAATAGCAAGTAACATTAATTAAATAATCTAGAATTAGTGAGTATTCTGCTTTTCTTTTTCCAAAAATATTTTTAAATAGAGTTAAGGTAAAAATGGGGGCTTTGTTATAAACTGCTAATTTTTGGGACTCAATCCCAGATAAGGTAAATGTTCCCCTTTATGTGCTAGTCGTTCCAGACTCTAGGGGGTGGTGCTCATTTCCGTTTCAAAGCCAAAGAGCCAGCGCTATCTGAAGACATCTCTATGGTCATGTAGCCAGCATGACTAAACACTAAAGGTACACGGAACGCTGCTACCTTCCCACCAAGGTGGTCCCTGTTTTTCTACTTGCATTTTTACGTGCTTTTGAACTGCTAGGTTGGCAGAAGCTGGGACAAGTAACGGGAGCTCACTCCGTTACGTGACACTAGGGATATGAACCGCTAAACTGCCAACCTTTCTGATCAACAAGCTCAGCATCCTAGCCACTGAGCCACCAGCCCTTTTCAATCCCAGTTAGCCTTGTTTAATTTGACAGAAGTCCTATCTAATCTAGCTATCAAAGGACATACATAAAAAAAAACCCCAACTCAGCAACCCTGTACTCTCCTGTTCACATTTCCTTACAATTGATTTATAGAAACATAGTACATTTTAACTGAATATCTATCCAATCATGCCTTATCCCTGTTTAAAAATACCCAACATATGTGGTCCCTGCTTAGCAACTGTAATTGGGTGTGTCAACTCAGTCATTAAACGAAGTGGTTGCTAAATGAAGAATCACATCAGTGTTTTTACTTCAGCTTTTCTTTGCTTTACAGAATCAAAAGCACACAATCCCTAGCAATTGGGTGATCCCAAATGGGGAAAATTTCCAGAACTAGATGTATGAGAAAGCCTGGTAAAACAACAAATCTTACAGTCTTTGCCCCCATTCCTCTTCTCTTTAGAAAGCTCACCCTGACACTGGATAATTTATAAGAAAAGATTAAATGTTTCTAGTTACTTTTATTGAAAAAGAAAGGATTTCAAGACAATAAGCAGATACATATCTTGAAAAAAAAATGCACTAGTGCGTCTCCTTGCCTAGCATGCTCAAAACAAGCCATTTAGAAGGGAAGCAAAAGTCTTCAGTGTGAAACTGATTCCAACCCAACCCCCATTCAAATTGTTTCTGATTCTCTGGATGTCACTACAGTTTTCTTGACAAGGTTTTGCCATTGCCTCCTTCCCAGTGTTGAGAGAAAGTGATTAGCCCACAATCATCCTGTCGCTTTGGATCTGAAGTCAGATTAGAACTAAAGGTCTCCCATTTTTTAACTTGATGCCTTAAACTCTATGCCAAACTGATTCTCAAAATTGATTAGGATCTTGTAAATTTAAGGTAGTAGCTGCAGTTGGCAAGCACTCTAATCAACTAGTTACATTCATAGAGTTGGGATTGTTAATTGTGTTGGGGAGAAAAAGAGCTCAGAAACAAATTGTTTCCTTAGGCAACCACTCTGCTCTGGGAATGGGGAGAAGAAAAGATCTGTCATAGCATAACATGTACTAATTGATTGTAATGGTGATAGTGTGACTGACAAGTAGAGGCACTTCAAAAGTTATAAAAGTGAGCATTGGTCACATAGGTACATTTTCATCCTTATCATAACTGAGCACTTGCTGTCCAAATCAGTTGCTAAAGAAGGACTATTTTACATCACTCTATTTGATGGAAGTAAAATCCATAAGTTAATCATGGACTCAATAAAGTCTCCCCCTGCAGTTATTAATTTTGGATTAAAAAAACATTTAGCATCGTAACATTTTCCCATGTCAGAATCTTTTTTCCTAAATTAAAAGCTGCTCTAGCATCTGATTAAGTTCTACAGTATTCTTTTTTGGGAAGTACTGTACACAATATTCTAAATGTGGTTGTACAGTAGATTTGTATAAAGGTACTATAAACTTGGTAGTTTCATTTAATTTTCTGTTGATATACCTTGCAATGATGTTTTCGTTGATATCTATTGTAGTCTCCAAATCCTTTTATTGCTAACCATTGCCAGTTTGGAGACATCAATTTAGACATTTCATGAGCATTGATCTATTCTGACTTCTACTCAATTTATTTTGATTTTTTTTTTTTGCACATTTACGTATATTGTTTGGAGAAATCCACCTTTTGATAGTCCACTTAGATTTTTATCAACTTCAATTATTTAGATTTGCCTCAATTTATTTATCGGCCTTAAATATTAATTAGTATTAATAGGTTTAAGCACATGTGACTAAATATAGGATGTGTTCATAAAATGTACAGTTAAAGAAGTAGATTATGTGCTGCAAGATAAAATGGCAAGTACAATGAATTTTTTACATTCAGTTTAATATAGATCCATAATAGGCTAATCACATTACAGTATTTTTTTTTCTGCAGAGTGCAGAAAGGAATGAGAAACAGTAGGCCAAGAATTCAAATACCCGCAGTAGGGAAAAAGAAAAGAAGCAAAGCTAAAACTAATTCACATCTCTTTAACTCTCCATGCCTTATAAAATATAAACCATCCTTGCTTTGCCATATCCATACTCTGATTCATATATTATCTTTTGTTCTTTAATCTTCTCAACTCCCTTTTTTTGAGGATCTCCATAACTCCATCCAGCCATGACTTTCTTGACCTTCCCTTTCCACTTGACCCAATCAGGTTGTTTTATAGATTTGTTTTGTGATTCAATTTTAATAGTCTCTGTATTTCATCGAAGTATTTCAACATACTTCTTTCGAATGGATCACTCGTGTGTTTGTGTGTGTGTGTGTGTGTGTGTGTGTGTGTGTGTGTGTAAATATAGTACATTAATAAGGAGGATTTTATATATCTTTCTTTTGTTCCCTGCTCACTTTGAACCATTTGTTCAGTATTTCATTTATTTTCACATATGCTTTATTTCTATTATAAGCCATTTTTAATTGCATTCAGCAAACAATCTTCACCTTCATTTTCATGCAAAATATTCTGCAATTCATGTCTATTTAATTCATGTGTATTCTATTAACTAACTCCAACTTTTCTCAAAGTGAGGTACAGGCTGGCAGGTCTATTGACAGAGACACACATGAGCTTATTATTTGGAGGAGTTTGAATTGATCAATAAAATGTGAGCTTGGCTATCAGTATCCAGACAAATATTCCTCCTGGCTGGTTCAGGTCTTCTAGTAAAATGTTGAAACTCTAATAAATGTTATGTGGTGCTTAATGCCACTTTGAAGAACAGGATGGTTTTGAAGGACACAAGGCTCTACATAGCATCTTTGGAACTTACCATATTGGATAATTTTCATCAATGGTCACAATATTGCATGCAAGACAGGATATCTAAATTAGAGATTATCTTGCAGGCAAATATATTGTTGCCTGCATTCTAGGAACTAAAAGATATCTATATTCACCTTACTACAGTCAGTAAAAACAAACATTAACTTTTGAAATCAACTCTTATCTTGATTTTTGAGCTTCATTATTTATTTCTCAGCATTGTTGTCTATTTTTAATTAAGCCTCTTCTTTGAAAGGCCTATGCATTTTAGAAGCATGCTCATTCCTACGGTTACAGCACAAAGGTGTAGTATTCAGAATATAATCTGCCAGTTTTGGTTCTTTAACTTCCTCTTCCAATTTCCACCCTACCATTTGTAACTAAGCTTCCCTTTCCAAGTTCATACAATTCCTTTAATTATGGTTTGAAGGAAAAGCATACTTTCTACAAAACTAGCCATTATTCTGAAACATGTTATTAGACAGTGCAATAAACAGCCCTGTTTCATTTGTCTAGAACCACAAAAAGTAAGTTGGCAAAGCAGCGATGCTCAGTATAGTTCCATGAAAGTAGAACTCTCTCTTTTTCCTTTTTCACTTCTTTCTTTTTCTCTTTCTTTCTCTCCCTCTCCCTTATTTTCTTTTTTCTCTTCCTCCAGTCATTTCTTCTCCCACCCCTTCTTTCTTTCTCTTTCTCTCTCTCTCTCTCTCTCTTTTTTTTCTTTCTTTCTTTCTTTTTTCTTTCCTTTCTTCCTTCCCTCCCTCCCTCCCTCCTCCCTTCCTCTTACAATGCTATGTAAGCTCTGGCACACATTCTCCCTAATCTACATAACTTTTAAAGAACAACAAAACCTGGACACAAAATTCCTATTGAGGTTATTTAGAATAAATGAAATATTTATTTATATGATTTGGAAACTGTTAATTCAATTTTAAATTGCATTTACTTTTGGGCTGCAATAGGCATAAATATTACATTGTATAGAAATGCACTTCTGGGATTCAGGGTAAATATACTGCTGATTTTTTCATTTTGTGCACTCAAAGGGAATTACTTATTTGCTGTTTCATATTCTGAATATATCTACAGGAAAGAGAATAAACAAGAGTACTTAACCTTCCATTTGTCTCATTTATTATTATTGTTAATTATAATGAAAAAACCTCTTATTGTACTTCTGCATTTTTACTATAAACTAAACCTCCATATGTTTAGTTTCCAAGGGAGATTACATGCAAATATACAGAACATTTAAGGCAAATTTATGAGCAGTTACTCAAATAGATGAGCAAGCCCATTGGGAATAGATCTGTTTAGTTCTTGAGCTGGGTGTTAATGAATATTTAATGATTATATTAATATGTATTTAACAATACATAAAAATTGATGTATTATAATTTAATATGCAAAAGAAGGCACAATCATTGAACATTATCTTGATATAATAAAATCTTGTGTGTGAGGAGGTGCTGGATTACCATAGGCCATGTCATTAAACTTATAAGTATTATAGCTGTCAACCCACTGCTTGCTTGGAAGAATGTTGAGTTGCCAAAGAAAAAAATGGAAAAAAATAAGCTATGCTGGTAGGAAGGTACTAGGACAGTCTTGGTGAACCTTTTCCTCTGAGTGCTGAAATGGGAGTGTACACATGCGCATGGGACAAAAACCAGAAGAGCAGCCACCCGGTGCCCATGCATATGCTGGGAAAATAATCTTCCAGTTTCTGGCACATGCATGCACACTGGTCACTTGGTCTTCTGGTTTCTGGCATGCATACATGTATGAACGAAGACCAGCATGTGCCAAAAACTGGAAGATCATCTTCCCAGTGCATGCATGCGCACTGGGAGGCTGCTCTTCCGGATTGATGCACGTGTGAAGACCAGCTGGCCAATGTGCTAGAACCTGGAAGAGCAATGGGTGATGGGTCATGTGCCCAGAGAAATGGCTCGGCATGCAACTTCCGGCATGCGTGCCATAGGTTTCCCATCAAGGTACTAGGAAAAAGTAGAAGCAGAAGTTGGAAGCAAATCACTGTTTTTTATGAAAACATCTGTCATATGCTTTATGTCTTCTGTTTCAAAAAGTTTACCACCACTGGTTGTAGCTACTGTACATTTCTAAAGTGTCTTCTAAAATGTTTTGGAAAAGTGAGTAGGTCATATGATTTACTTCTCTCATTTATTAGCTTATTAGTGAAGGATCCGTAGAAAATTCCTGATAGAACATTTGAATAAAGCTTTAAACAAATGATAGATTAGGACTGGGAAGAACCCATACTATCTGTCAAGCCAATATATTGCACACGGTTTTACTATGAAGAAAACTGGAAAAAAAGAAAGTAAACCAAATTGAGACAAAATTAAAATGCAACTTAAAACTATAACAATTTCTTTGCAGAGAATTTCCTTTTATTTTGCACTACTCCAAGTGCAAGTTTAAATTCAAGTAGGCTTATATTTCAATTTATTTATATATAATGCATGTGTCTAATCTCGATAATCAACTGATATATGTAAAGCTAAGTAAAATTTGAAAATGGCATCACATTGGGTGAAGGAAGTGATGTGGCTGACTGAAATACAGACATTTATAATGAACAACTACCTTGCAAATTCTAAATTCTAAATAAAGCTCTTCAAATGATACAGTTAGAATTCCAATTTGAAGCCAAGCCACTGTTACCAGGTCTACAATGCTATGAATAGTAATTACCACAACCATAAAGTTACTGTATGTTTAAATTGTAGTCTATACTAAGCCATATGCGGACTGTGTGTTTGGATTACCAGGCTATCATTTCTCTTCTTCTTTATATCATTTGGGTGGGGAGGGGTGGTTCACATATGTTTTCACATTTAGTTTTCACATTTCTTCCTAGTTTGTCTAGAAATCCTTGCTGTCCAGAATATATCTTCAATGAAACCAAGTATATTAAAAAGACTTGGGGTGGCTTCTTTCTTTTATGGAGTCTTCCCATGATGAATTCAAAAGACCTTATGGATAAGAAGACTAAATGACAAGATAGCAGTTCAATAGAGCAAATTCTTTCTAGTCAGAGATCCAAGTTCAATTAATGGTGTCTCCAACTAAAACATCGAATTAAAAAGGGAAAGATCCTTCTTAGTCTGAATCCTTGAAGTACAGCTTAATTAAGGCTGGCTAAACTTTTTTGGACATTAAAATGAAACTGAATATTGCAATCCATGTTTAGCTTTGGGGAAGGGAGTTAAGCAGCAAAATGTACCAAGTCTTCCATTTTAAGTTTCCTTATGGAAAAAAATGGATAATTTTGGAAGGGACTGGATTTTTAAAAAGGTGCTTTAAGTCCCTGCAAGTTTTAGGGCTAGAAATAGATGTGTATATCCAGATTTCCTCTGAGCCACAGATTGTCCTCCCCTGGCTTGGACTGATCTGAATTGGGCAGTCTTGCATGATATTTTTTTTCTTCCTGATCATTATGACCTTCATTCCAAGCACAGAGATTTGCTTATATATCAGGTCCTGCTAAAAGATATGGCCCTCCAATTTCAAAACCAGAGCCAAAAAGCACCTATTATTCTATGCATGAGGGCTTTATCCATCTCTGGCAGATGGAACTGGAGACAATTTGGAATTTGTTATAAAACATATGATTTTCAGATCTGTGGTTTTCAATACCTCGTTAGGACATTGGTGCAGAAGAAAAATCTTTCTAGATCACATCAAACCTTTATCTAGTAACACTGTATGAATTTACTTTTCTACTATAAGCCACCTTTTATTAGTTGCTGAAACATAAATGTAATTGTTTTGCTGCTGCTGCTTATATTAAAATGTTTCTGTATTTCATTTACAATTTCTTAACCATGAGGGGGAAGGGAAGAAGTGTAGAAAGAGAGAGACTAGAAAAGGATTTCTCTGGCAAACTTCAGTAGATGTGAAGGGGGGTGGGGAAAGAAGAGAAATATGTGCCACATAGACTCCCTCTGAGTCATAGGAGAAATTTGCTTACAAAAAAAATAGTACTGTATGTTTCAATTCTAGCTAGTATAACATTCAGGAAATGTGGCTGCATAGCAATTCCTGTAAAATGCATTATGGTATCTTTTGCTTTTGATATGGAAAGATGGATTTTCAAAGAAGGAGAAATTGAGACAGCAATTAGAACACGGAATATTAGAGTTGGATGGTCTTCTAATTGAACCCTTGCTTACTACGCTATTGTAGCAAATGGCTGTTTAATTTTTTCTTGAAAACCTCCAGTATTGGAGCACCACAATTTTGCAGGCAAGCTTTCATTGATTAAATGTTCTCACTGTCACTCCTTAATTTTAGGTTGGAATTTTCTTTGATAATTTTCTATCTTTTAGTACTAGTCCTGCTCTCAGAGGCTTTGGAGAATAGGTCCTCCCCCTCTTTTATGTGACAGCCCTTCAAATATTGGAAAAACTGGTATCACGACTAAGTTCCATTTTAGCAACTAGTTTTAAATCTCAAATAGGAAGAGGCACCCCAAGTGTTTACTCAGCTAACATTCTGCTGCTCTCACAAATCAGAATGCACATATTGTATGTTCTAGACGTGTGATCATCTGAAAACAAGAAGGGTGAAATGAGATTGATCATATCAATTCCTTTACTCCCAAAGTCCACATGAAAAGTCATCATTTATGTATAGAATCAATTTTAGTAGCAACTGATAGAAAAATGTTTCTACTCCTAAAATTCTTGCCTCCATGTTTTATGGAGGCAAGATTTACAAAATCCAAATGTTTTGATAATAAAACTATTAGGTGAAGCAAAGGCATCTTGAAGTTTAATTTCAGAAAACTCCTTCAGTAAAATCCCTATCAAAATAGGAGAAATAGTATGGCTGAAAGCACTGGGGCATTTTTGACAGCTAATAAAAATTCAGTTCAGCTTAATTCTCAGTTTTCCCACCATCAACAAATTGCAATGAGGCTTCTCCAAATTGTGGCTTAAGGGCTGTAAATTGGATTATACTTAAAACAAATTTCCAGTTTAGGATTCTTTCATTCTATATTTTTTTCTATCAGGCTCTATTTAATGAAACTTGATGACAGACTTCACATACCAAATATAACTCATTATTCTCTATATATGTGCCTGCATTGGTGCTTAGCTATAACCATGCTTCTGATTTCACCTAGAAGAATCAATGGCAGAGAATTTTACAGAGGCAATGAAAGAGAGAAAATGTGTCTATGTATGTATGCTCCTGAAAGAAAAATATCATCTGTTAAATAAATTAGAAAAATGCAAAGGGCAAAAAAGCAAGAGACTGGGAAAGAGAGCAAGAGCAAATAATATACCAAACAGACAAAGAATCTGGGAGGGCAAGAAGAGAAGGAAGAAAGTTAAGAGGCCAATGTCAGGGGGAAGTTAGTTGCATGACATATTTTAGCTGATGAAGTCATCTAAGCCTATCAACTATTGTGTAGGAAAATCTGCAGCCCCTCAAGCTTCAGTGCTGTCTGTCCTGACTGGTAGACACTGTTCAAAGCTCCAAGCTGCATCACCAGCTCTTAAGAAGGCTCTTAAGAATAATGTAAAACAAAATAAAGGAGAAAGCAAATATTACAATGGTATGAGTTGAAGTTACAAGAACATTTGTGCAGCGCGTCTTGTTTTACAGAAGTAGCAAGCTTTTGTGAATGTTTCTTCTGGGCTAAAGAGGTTTTGTTATGTTTGTGTTTCTGAAGCACAGCCACGTAGACTGGATTGAAAGGGGAGAAGGGGGAATATCCTGAGGGACAGACATCCTTGCTGGAGTGCAGTTCACATCCCTTTTAAGGCAAAGAAATGCTGGCAAGTTATTGAAGAACTGGAAGAAAAATCCTCCTGAATCTGACACCACACTAGACATTCACACTTTGAATAAAATTTGCATTTCTGCACAGAGCTCGGACTCTTCTCTCCCTTGTACATTGCTTTCCCACATCAGAGGGATTTCATTGCTAGATTGTTCCAAAAAACATCTTCCCCTAATTCCTAACCATATTTTTCATTTGCCTCCTTTACCCTATTCACTCCTCCCATTCCTCCTTCACTCCCCTTTTCCCTTCTTCTCCCCCTTCTCTTTCTCTCCCCCACTCTAGGACTGGCCCATATAGATTTAACAGGCCATAATCTGGGGTTTTTCAAGAGAAGCCAGATGTTAAAAAGTGCCAGAAGTTTTTAATTAAAACAGTCTTTGACTTTAATGCAGTGAGAGAGGTTTAAAGTAACAATATCAAGCATACTAACTATAATACTGCACTGATCCTTTCACAGGAATAAATAATATGTTCATAGAAAAAATGAATATATATATTATGATGAGGATACCTGCCACTTGGGTTTATAATAACCTATAGAAGCTAAATAACATTCTGGAAAGGGATGTTTATCTTTGGGAAGCATCCTGGGTTAACAGCTTGCAACTACATGACAATTGTGGGCAGGAATAAGTAACAATTGTAGGTGTAACTAGAATCACAAGTGGGTGAAATCAAAGGAAATGTGGATAATATTTAGCATGGTGCAGTTTTCTGTTTCTGTGGATTTCACATAAAATTAAAAATAAAATTATGTTCAGGGCTGCATTAAAACTACATTTTAGGCTGCAGTTTCCCCACCCTGGTTGATGGGAGCAGATTCCCATGTGATCATTTGGATTTCTCACCCAAAACTGTTCCCCATCACAAAGTCTAATCTCCTTGAACTATCAAAATGCTGAAGAAGATAAGAGGAATCCTAGCAATGGAACCAGCTCCTATTTTACATCTTTTCTCTTTAAAGGGGAACAGGTTTTCTAGCTATCGAAAGCCTAAATGAAAGTCCAAACATATTTAAGTTAAAATTGGTCTTAAAAATTCTGGCTCCAGAAAAAATGATTTCTAAATTAGGTACTTCATTCTGTCCTTCAAGCCAATATGAGAGTTATTCCATTTAAAAGGTTATAATTATTCACACATACCCCGATACCCACTGCCACAGCTGTATGGAATATTCTAGAACAGTGATGACTAACCTTTTTGTCCTCGCATGCTGAAAGCACGTGCACATACACGAGTGTGTGTGTGTGTGTGTGTGCCCACACCTGTAACAAAATGCACAGACAATCCCCCTATGCCCCCCATCCCCTGTTCATGCGGGTGTGACCCCTCCCCAGTGCCCCCCCAGTGCCCCCCCCAGGCCTCCCTAAAGCCTCCTGAAAACAAAAATGGGGCACGGGTGTGTGTGCGTCCCCTCGTCCTGTGCATGCGTACGCTGTTACAGGAGTTATGTCAGCCTTGTATGCAGCTTTATTCCTCTCTAGCATTCATCTCCATTGTTCAGTGATGCATTTCCTGCCTCTCTAGGATTTACCTCTATCTGCTCCTGTGAGGCACTTCCTATTCCTGTTGGATGTATATAGTTACATTCTTGATGGCTTGTATAGTATTTTAACTACCGTATTTTCACGACCATAAGCCGCACTGAAAATCCTAAAATTTTATCAAAAACCAGCAGTGCGGCTTATAACCCGGTGCGCTTTATGTGTGAAAAAAGATAGAAAATCTCTCCCTCCCGACGCTCAAACTTGAAGCTCGCAAGCATGCACACGTCCCTCGGGTCTCTCCCTTCAACCTCGCTACTTTCTCAGTCAGAGACCGGGGGGGCGAGCAGAGAGCCACCCAGTTCCCAGCCCCTATAGACTGAGCTGTTCCGTCACCCCCGCCGCCGCAAGAAGGGACGGCAGAAGGGACGGCTGACCGGCTCAGCCCTTCAGGATTTGCCGGCGCCGAGCACCCCATCCGCCCCGGCAGTCGCCCTGCCTAACTCCGCTCCGCGCCCCAGCCGGTTCTGCGCTGCCGGTCAAGGGCGCGCGGGTGGCCGGTGCGGCGCCGGTCTTCCCAGCACACCACGCCGGCCGGGCAAGAGCCGGGAGAGCAGCGGAGCCCGAAGCCTCCCGCGCCAGAAACGTCCTGCTAGCCGACGCCTGCCACGTGCGCCCACCCGCCCGCCTCGGGGACCGCAACCCGGGCGCCCTGCCCGCCGCCGCCCGGTTTGGCTTCCCTGGCCGCGGCGCCCCAGGCCCCCGCGCTGGCGATCTCCCGGGGTGGCGAGGCTGCGCGGGGCCGCTCAGCGGAGGAAGGCGGCCACCTGGCGGGAGAGGCTCGGCCGAAAGGTGCTGGGGCTGGAGCCGCAGAGCCAGGCATGCCTTCCGCCCGGGAAGTCCTGCCCCTTCATCCCCGAAGGCCGGCGCGCGGTGAGGGGGGCCGGCGTGGGGGCGAAAGTACTTTACACATGCTCCACGGTCACCGCGCTCTCCGTCCCAGCCTTCGCCGAAGCCGGCGGGCTGCCTCCCGAAGAAGCCGCCGGAGCGTCCCAAGCCAGAAAATGCCCCAACTCGGGCAGACGGAGTTCCAAGTTGCAACCTGCGCACGTGATTCGATGAGGAACCAAGGGGAGCCGGGTCTCTGAGCGCGGCTTATAACCCGGTGCGCTTTATATGTGGAAAAAGTTTAAAAAATTAACGTTAATTGATACTGCGGCTTTTAATCCGGTGCGGCTTTTGGTCGTGAAAATACGGTACATTTTTATTAAACAACATGTGCTGCAGAGACCCGAAAATCAGTTGGCCTGTGGGAGACTCGCACACATAGGCAGTGTAGTTCAGCTGGGGCAACTGCTCACGTGCTGGCAGAGAAGCTTCCGCGTGCCATAGGTTTGTCATCATGGTTCCAAAATAAACTTTTTTGAATTAGATCAAGTCACCATCATTTCACATACGTATTTTATTGTATGTTTGAGTTGTTACATGAACAATACTTATTTGTTTGTTTTCTATGCTGTCTATCTCCCCTACAGGGTGACTGTGGATGGCTTACAAATTATAAAAGCAACTGAAAAATAGTTAAAAGATTAAAATGAACTGACATTGAAATAATATTAAAAATAGTGCTAAAACCATGCTCACCAGAGTTAAAATGCAGAGAGGTCAGAGATGAGAGCTCCTTACCATGTCAGCCACCTCCAGTGGTGAGCAACTTGCTTGGAGTCCAATATTGATATTGATAGATACTGCAGAATTATAAAATAAGTTTGTCATTTTTATGAGATAGACCGGATAGGAAGCTCAACCAGATGAACTAATTCTACTTTATTATAAGGTTACATTAACAAAATATTTCAAGTCTGAAACTAAATTTCTTTTTCCATTTTCTTTAAAATTAAATAAATTACGTGGAGGCCAGAGGTGGTATTCAGACTATTTGGACTGGTTGATTGTGACCAAAACTGGATGCAATATTCCAAATGTGCTCATACAAAGGCATTAAAGGAAGTATTAACACTTCACTTGATCTTAATTCTATCCCTCTGTTAATGCAGCCTGTGACGGAGTTACATACAGAAAGTCTTTCCCCAATGTGCTCTCAGAGGGGACTGCTCTATAGTATGTTACCCTATCTGCTTTGGAACACCACAGCTCCATTTTGAAGCACAGAGCTTACCCTAATAATGGCACAACACAATGCATGGCACAACAAAGGAGAACAAACCCATCAGGATTATATTTAACAATTCATCTGCATTTAAAAGACAATGGCCACACTTTTGAAGACAGCAAAATCTACATTTTGGAGAGGGAAGATCAGTGGTTTGAAAGAGGAGCCCAAGAGGCCATCTATGTCAAAATTGAACAGTGGATATGACATCATCTATTTTCATACTATAACACATTCCTATTAATAGTTCCATGCTCATTTGCACTACTCAGGTGAGCCTGATGACACAGATAAATCTCCAGTGACCTTAACAACCTAAATGACCTTGCTGTCTGCAAGGTGTATAAATCCTTCTATTCCCCACCATCCAGTCAGAGCTGAAGAAGCTTTTTTGGTGAAACGTCTTCAAAGAAAAAACAGAAAGTCCAGTTGCCTGTTGAAAAAGCACCTTTGGGATTATAATGGAAGAAAATGCGTACAGAAAGATGCTACATCCTGATGTCTCGAGAAAGAGATGCCAATCAATGGGCAAAAGTAATCTGTTGACTCCCGCACTGGTGCAGGCTCATGGAAGCCAGGCAGACTTCCTATTGGTTAATCGTTTGACAGCTAGCATATAAAAGACTGTCCGTTAAATTCGTTGTTCGTTCTTTGTCAGTTATGTTAATAAACGGTTATAGTTACATTAATCTCCTGGAGTTACTTCAGGAGAATATTTACCACTGGTGACGAAGAGGTGGGATTCTGAGAGTAATTGCTAATTAACAGAATAACGTCTGATAATGATCCGCAGAATGACGGCTATACCTCCATTTGCACCATTTATGCCTGAGAGAGAGTCGTGGGAGGCGTTTATTCAACATTTTGACTGTTTTCTCATCACCTATGATTTGACTGGAATAACCACAGAAAGAAAGAGGGGTTATTTTTTGAGTCTATGTGGCCCAGAAATGTTCTCAGTGGTTGGGCATTGGCAGCACCTGCCTCTGTACATGCGGTGCCTTGGGAAGTCCTATTGGCCAAGCTCAAAGGATGCACTGGAACCATCCCATTTAGCATCTTGCCGGTGTGTTCAAAAATAAAATAAGACTATCAGTCAATTCATGGTAGCACTTAGACAAGCCGCGATATATTGTGAGTTCCCAGATCTCAATGAGGCTTTACTGGAGCAACTGGTTTATGGCAACATGGATTTAAGGCTTCAGCGCTGCCTGCTAGCTAAAACAGAGCTAACCTTAGCCATTGCCTTAGATGAAGTTCGAGCGGCTGAACGAACAGCCCAGTCCGCAGCTGTAATTCAAAAATTTCAAGCCACCCACATGGTGTCCTCAGCAACGGCTGTAGTTAATCAGCAATCAGCTGAGGAGGACGATGAACAACAAACAACTGATGAAGTGGCACGCATCAAATTATCAGCGGATGGCAGATGGAAGACAACCACAAATGCATGTCAGGCAAGCTGCCTGAGTGGCGGAGGGAACCATCTGCGGTCGAATTGCTGGTTTAAATCAGCCACCTGCCGGTGTTGTGGTAAGACTGGTCATCTCGCCTATGTGTGTCATGCCATCCTGCCTGCGACAGATTTTGGACGTCCTGTGAATAGGTCGGCGCAAAGATGATCAGCCGGGCTAAGGAGATCTGCAACACCATCGACCGTGACAGCAATGACGCAGAAACTGTCAACACAGCCTCCGAAGGGAAAGGCAGCAGCCAGAAGATGTTTACCACTGTATTAACTGAGGGATCTCCATGTAAAATGGAGATTGACACAGGGTCGGCAAGATCAATTATTTTCTTGGCCAGACTCAAAAGATTCCTGTCCACAATTTCTAAAGCAGAATTGTTCCCAACTAGCTGCATTTTAAAAGATTATCAAAAAAGGGCTATTCCAATTGTGGGAAGCGGGCAATTCCAAATTGAGCATGGCAAATTCAAAGGCACACTGCCATTAATAGTTGTGGAGGGGCCGCTGGCTTCATTATTGGGATTAGATTAGTTCGAGGCATTGGGGTTTTCTATTTCAGGAATTCATTCTACAGAAATTGCTGCTGGTTTCGAAGATCTGAAATGGAAGTTCAAGGATGTTTTTAGCAATGAATTGGGTAAATATAATGGATTACCACTTTCTTTTAATTTAGACCCCAATGTAGCACCAATTAGAGTTAAAGCTAGGCGAGTCCCTTTTGTGCTTCAGGAAAAGGTAGATGCAGAGCTAGATAAGTTAATTAGGCAAGGAATGTTAGAACCAGTAGATTATGCGAAGTGGGAGACTCCTATCATAATACCAATTAAATCAGACGGATCCATAAGGATTTGCACTGATTATAAATCAACATTTAATAAAAGGTTGCAAGCACATCCCTATCCAGTACCTGTAGTGCAACACCTGTTGCACTTGTTGGGCCGTGGACACCTCTTTACTAAGCTTGACCTAGCTCAAGCTTATCAACAATTATCTGTAGATGATGCAACGGCAGACACCCAAACTATCGTTGTGCATCGTGGAGCATTCCGTTGCCGTAGACTCCAATTTGGAGTCTGCGTGGCTCCCGGCATTTTCCAGAGCATCATGGAGTGGATGCTCCATGGGTTATCTGGAGTATTATCATACTTTGATGATGTGCTCATCGCAGCACAGAGTCAGGAGGAACTACTCACTAAACTAAGAGCAGTTTTTCTCCTTTTCCAAAAAGCAGGTCTGAAATTAAAGAAAACTAAGTGTCATATTGGTGTGGAGTCGGTAGATTTTCTTGGGTTTCATATTGACACCCGATGTATTCACCCAGCCTTTTCCAAAGTAGACGCTATTAAAAATGCTCCAGCTCCATACAACAAGATGGAGTTGCAAGCTTTCTTGGGTTTATTAAATTTTAATGCTATGTTCTTACCCCATAAGGCTTCCATAGTGGAACCTTTACATCGACTTCTGGATGCTTCAGTGAACTGGAAATGGGGCGAGGACCAAGCATTTGCAGCTGTCAAATTGCTCCTGATGTCATCCACTGTCCTCATACAATACAATGAAGCATTATCTCTAATATTAGCGAAGGATGCTTCACCTTATGGCATAGGGGCTCTATTCAGCCATCGCTTCCCAAATGGCAGTGAAGCTCCAGTGGCATATTTCTCCCATTCATTGTCCAAGGCTGAAAGAAATTACAGCTAGTTGTACAAAGAAGCACTGGCAGCGGTGGCTGGAATCAAAAGATTCCACCACTATCTATATGGTTGTTCTTTTGTGCTGCAAACTGACCATAAACCTTTACTTGGCATACTTGCAGGAGATAAGCCAACTCCTACAATTCTATCACCTCATATGTCTCAACCGGGGAAACACATGGGGCATGCTGATGCCTTTAGTCGCTGCCCATTGCTTCAGAAGGCTCAAGATCCAGCCCCAGCAAGATCAGTACTTTTAATAGAGGACCTAGAATTACCTCTCTCTGCCTCTGATGTTGCAGACCATTCTAAAACTGATCCTATTTTATCACAAGTTCTTGAATGGGTCAGCAGGGGTTGGCCTTGAGGAGAGCTTTCAGAACAGTTCTTGCCGCATAGTAAGAGTCGGTTGGAACTGTCAGAGGTTAAATGATGTCTTTTATGGGGGAACAGAATAGTAGTTCCCCAAACTTTAAGGGTACAAATTTTACAACGCCTACATATAGGTCATCCGGGCATAGCTAGAATGAAAGCTTTAGGCTGTAGCTATTTCTGGTGGCCCAACTTGAATGCAGAAATCGCAAATTGGGTGGCCAAATGCTCTCCTTGTCAAGCATCACACCCTAATCCCTCAGCTGCTCCTTCTAGGGTTTGGGAGTTACCACAAGCTCCGCAGGCAAGAATTCATATAGATTTCGCTAGGCCAGTGCAGGGGCATACTTGTTTGATTGTAGAAGATGCATTTTCAAGGTGAGTGGAAATTGCCTCCATGAATACAACTACATCGGAGGCCACTATTAAAGAATTACAGAGACTATTTTCCACTCATGGACACGTTAGTGTCTGATAATGTCCCTCAATTCACTTCAGCAGTGTTCCAAGCTTTTTAATAGCAAGATTAGGCATACGACGCACATAGGTCGTATCCCCTGGCCAGCAATGGCAGAGCAGAACAGGCAGTCTGCTCCACTAAAGATGCTTTACAATTTTTAGGTTCAGGTCTTTGGGAACAGAAAATAAATCTGTATTTATTGGCCCAACACTCAACACCATGCCCTTCAACTGGTAAAAGTCCAGCTGAATTATTGATGGGACTGTGACTTTGCACCATTCTGGACCAGTCACACCCACATTATCATGCAAATGCTGCTCCAGAGCACTCAAACCCAATATTAATCAAACCCAGTATTTAATCCCGTGCCAGCGTATGATCTCACCCAGTGGCTTCATGTAGATATTAAATAGGAGAGGGGACAGGACCGAGCCCTGTGGCACCCCATATTTGAGGGGCCTAGGGGTCGACCTCTGTCCTCCAACCAACACCGACTGTGACCTGTCCGAGAGGTAGGAGGAGAACCACCGTAAAACGGTGCCTCCCACTCCCACCTCCCGCAACTGTCACAGAAGAATACCATGGTCGATGGTATTGAAGGCCGCTGAGAGGTCAAGAAGCACCAGGATAGAGGAATGTCCTCTATCCCTGGTATAACTGACCTTTGTGTTCTGATCAGTGTACACTTTAGGAACTCATGGCAGTGTGACAGAATGCAATTAATATTGCTAGTTTCTGGACAAGGTCTATTTAATTTGAACATATTTTAATCCTGTATTTTATATTTTAAATTTTATATCATATAGTATGCCTTATTTTAATTCTGTTGCCTCTGACATAAACAAACAAATAAGCACTGGAGAGAGATGTATAGGCAGCCAAAGAATGCTGTATCTTTTAGGATAGGGACCCACCGAACTCTTTGTACAAACTGTTCTTGGACTCGGCCTATAATAGCTCAACCTGATTACTGTTGATCATGCTGACACTGATGGGCCTTATAGTCCAACTCATCTGAAAACCACCAAATTGACAAAAGTAAGTTTGTGCTTCTCCTTGAAGTCACTCCTCATAGTGTATACTGTAAGGAAATTTCATCTTCCTTTACTCTCATTCGAGGGACACGGTGGCTCAGTGGCTAAGACGCTGAGCTTGTTGATTAGAAAGGTTGGCAGTTCAGCAGTTCAAATCCCTAGTGCCATGTAATGGAGTGAGCTCCCGTTACTTGTTCCAGCTTCTGCCAACCTAACAGTTCGAAAGCACGTAAAAATGCAAGTAGAAAAATAGGAACCACCTTTGGTGGGAAGGTAAGAGCACTCTATGCACCTTTGGCATTTTGTCATGCTGGCCACGTGACCACGGAGATATCTTCGGACAGCACTGACTCTTCGGCTTTGAAGAGATGAGCACCACCCCCTAGAGTTGGGAATGACTAGCACATACATGCAAAGGGAACCTTTACCTTTTTAATCTCATTCGTGTATGTATTTGTTTCATTTTATTTACTTTATTTGCAGCCTCTTTTCTTTAAGGTAGCACAATATTCTTCCTAGTCATTTTTATCCCCACAACAACCCCATTGGAGAAAGACTGGAGGGCAGATTTTAAAAAAGGATTAGACCGATCTCCTAGTATGTTTTATAGTTGGGTGAACCTAACATTTTGGAATTCTGGTCCTCTGAGGCCTTCAGCAACTGCACCACACCGGCTAACTCTAAGGCTGTTTGTTATATTTTTAACTCTCTCTCTTTTTCATCATGCAACCTCATTTTGTTAAATAAAACCACTCAGTATTATAGGGTGTATCCAACTTCAGTGGTAGAACTAAGCCAGTTGTTTTTAAAACAATTTTGTCGGAGAAGGCTGCACGGGTTCACTTTTTGAGGCTAACTATGCCACGTCAGTTTCTGGTCTGAAAATGCCAAGAACAGCGCTTCTCATAGCTTCTGCTATTCTTAATGTGGTTCTGGGTGGCCACTTTCCACTGCAAGAGGTTTCTCCCCCCCCACCTTCTCTCTCTTTCTTACGTCTTCAGAAATTCTCTAATTGTATGTTGTCACTGTTATCCAGAAGAAAATGCTTCTGAAAAGCAAAAACTTATTCACAGGAACCCCCTAGCGATCTTCATGCTGTACTTTCAGTAAAAAGATACATGGTGTTTGGAATCTGATGCTTGCTTTATTTATTCAAAAGGAGTCCCAAGGGAGGAAACGGGAGTTATAATTTGAGGATCTGTTTTTCCTCCCCCTATTAATCCCTGTTAACCTCATTAGATAAATTTATAATTCTGCCAAATGGAGAATTTGGCATAGAACTACAGAAATCTATGTTTGGTCTTTGAAGCTCTAAGAAAAATACTCAAAACTCTATACTGATTTGAATAATTTTGCTAAATTACATAGACTTTAGGCTACTCAGCAATACTGACTGTAGAAACTCCCCAGCTTGGAATCTTTGACAGCCCTGCCTATGTTAGTAGAGTATGTGGGGGGAAAAAAACTGGAATCAGGCAGTAAGTTAAGAACTTGATTGCTTTATTCAAAAACCAAACAGGCTCCATAGCTTCAGTCTGGAAAATTTAATCAGGGGCCTCCAAAGTTTGCAACTTTAAGACTTGTGGACTTTAACTCCCAGAATTCCTCAGCCAGCAGCTTCTCAGCCAGAGATTCTTCACCTTCATGGTCCCCTTGTAGGAGAGATAGTCCAATCCAACTTCTGTGTGTGTGTGTGTGTGTGTGTGTGTGTGTATGTGTGTGTGTGTGTGTGTGTTTGAGGGAGGGGGGAAGGGAGGGAGGGAGTAAGGAGGGGAAGGGAGAAGAAAAAGAAAAGGAAACTTATTTAGCAAAGAAAAAAACAAATGCTGTTGCTTTAAATCGGAACTGAGCATGCCTGGCTGTGGAATTCTGGGAGTTGAAGTCCACAAGTCTAAAAAAATTGCTGCCTCACCAGCCATAAACCTCACTGCACGTCACTGATCTATAGTATGTTCTTTTGTTATCACTAAGACACCTTGTAATAAAACATGCAACCAGACCATTGAACTGAAAAAACAACAACAACAACAACCCTGAATAATAGAGTTGGAAGAGACCTTGGAGGTCTTCTAGTCCAATCCCCTGCTCCAGCAGGAAATCCTATACCATTTCAGACAAATGGTTGTCCAATCTCTTTTTAAGAACCTCCAGCGTTGGAGCAAATTACATTCATTAAAAGGTAATCCATATGTTACTGTCCATAGCTACAAGACAAGCTTGGTTTTTTTGATGATATGATTTAAAAAAAAATTACACAAATAATTGGAATAAGATAAAAAACAATAACAGTATTCTACAGGGAGGACTAAATAGGAAATTTGTGGCCTATCAAGGTATTGATGAATTACAACGGCCATTAGCATTTCTATGAAGAAATATTCTGGGAATTATAATTCACTTCTTGTTGTAGAACTGCAGGTTTACCCACCTGTTTCCTAAATTCATCCATTCCTTTGTTCATGTCTAAGATGAGACTCCTACAAACTGAGAAATTCAAAGGCTCTCAAGAAGGAATATAGAAACTCTACTTTGTGATAACTGTTGCTAACCATGCTTACATCCTGCTTTTCTTCAATGTGTTCTTTTTTTAAAATAATTTTTATTCAACATTTTTTAAACATTAAAATCACAGTTACACTTCAATGTGTTCTTATGGTGTATATAGTGGGATCTAGTGATTTAAATGTTAGGTTAGAATTATCTTAGTCATATTGTGGACCTGTAGCAATTGCAATTCCAATTTAGCCTAGAGCCAATTTGGTCTTGTGGTTAAGGCACCAGCCTAGAAAATTGGATGCTGTGAGTTCTAGTCCTGCCTTAACCATGAAAATCACCTGGGTGACCTTCTCCCAGCCGAATTCAACTCACAGAGTTATTGTGGGGAATAGAAGAAGAGAAAGTGTGCTGGATATGTTTTCTGCCTGGAGTTATTTGTGAAAATAATAAATGCAGAATACAAACAAATAAATAAAAACCGTTTGCAGCCAATATAAGCATATCCATCCCCCTCACACATACACACACATGTATTTGTTTTCTCTGAGAAAAGAAATTATTCTGTGTCAGTGCCAGGTTTGATTGAAACTTCTGCCTATAGCTGAAGCTGATCTGGAAACCCATGATCTGGTATTAGGTTCAAAACATTTGCAAGTATAGTCTAGGAAGACATTGTAATCTGTTGTCTTCTTCCTTCCTCCATATCAGATCATCAAGATAAAAGTGGCACCATTTCATATTTAAGAAAAAAAAACATTTCATGGTATCTGGAAATAGAAATTGTATTTTTTTTTCTTAAGAGAAAAACAAGTCAGGAATTCAGATACTCAGAGGTCTTAAAAATGCTTCTTTAAAAAAAATGGGGGTAGACTATATTTCAGGCAGAGAGAATAGTAAAATAAGTGAAGGGACTACAAGTAATCCTTGACCAATTAAGCACAAAATTTTTGTTGCTAAGTGAGACAGTTGTTAAGTGAATTTTACCCCATTTTATGACTTTTTTTTGTCTAGATATGTTAAGTGAATCTCTGTAGTTACATTAGTAACCGAGTTTTTAAGTGAATCTGGTTTCCCTATTGATTTTGTTTGTCAGAAGTTCACAAAAGGTGATTCCCACATGACCACAGGACACTGCCACCATTATAAATATGAACCAGTTACCAAGTATCCAAATTTTGATCATGTGATTATGGAAATGTTGCAATGGTGGCAAGTGTGAAAAACAGTCACAAGTCACTTTCTTCAATGATATTGTAACTTTAAATGGCCATTAAATGAACTGTTGTAAATCAAGAACTACCTGTACTGTTGTGATTGGCATAACAACATATAAATCAATTCTGTAACATTTTGTTTTAGATTCCACTTGTGTATATTTAATTTTGACATCTTTTCCACAATATCTTATTGAAAGTTAGAAAATAGTAAAAATTGTAGAAACAAGCAGAGAGGGATGAAGACTAGAAGCGATGTTGGTGATTTATGAAACAAAAGTGTGGCAATTAATAGAAAGTAAGAAATAATGAAAATTATGTTATAGTTGATTAGCCTTCTGGAATTCTTAATATTCTCAAAATATAATAAGAAAGAAAGGTAAATCTTACTTGCTTCAAATATAATAGTGGGTAAACAGTGCTTCAAAACACACAAACACACACACACACACACACACACACACATTCTTCTATTAATATCTTGAAAAGGAAAAATGTATGCAAAGTATACAAAAATGACTTAGAACCCTATTTCTTTTGCTAGAAGGACTGATAATGAAATATATGTAAGACATTTAATTATATCACTTGCTTTTGAGAAAGTCAAGATATACCACAATAATGGCTAGAAAGTCTCCAGAATAATTAACATTACTCTTCATTGTTAGGTTAATTACAGAGCAAGTAATACATTCAGAGGTTGACATGAAAAGAAATGGCAGTGCAATGGAAATAAAGGAAGAGAAGGAGCCTAGTTTTTTAGTATTTTTAGTATTTAGTATTTTTAAAAAGGTTTTACATTTTTCATATCACTTAATACTTTTTAAAAAAACTCTTCTGGATCACAAAGTTCCTTTCCTAAGTGGGGGAAAAATGAAAAGCTTGCAGCAAACATGAATTATTTATGAATTATCTTCTATATACCAGTTCTGGTGGAAAATGTAGTTTATTAGCCAAGAGAATTAAAATGAAGAGACAAAAGAGACCTTATTATGTTACCGTATATACTCGAGTATAGGCCGACCCGAATATAAGCCGAGGCACCTAATTTTACCACAAAAAACTGGAAAAATTATTGACTCGAGTATAAGCCTAGGGTGGGAAATGCAGCAGCTACCGATAAATTTCAAAAATAAAAATAGATACCAATAATGCCATTGCCCATTGAATAACATATACAGCCTGCCTGTGCCCATTAAATATACAGTAGCCATTGTAAAAATTTGCTCTGCATAACAAATTATTATCACACAATACCGGTGTATTCAATGAAATACTTCACTCACCTCATGATGCTGATGTCCCGCTGTGATGATGATGTCCCGCCTCCTATGACACACGGCACAGTGATTCCTATCATTGGATCACTGTACCAGAGGAGGTGGGACATCGCTATGTGGCTGCTTGCCATAACAAGGAGGAGGTGGGACATCGTTGCAGAGCGGCAGGAGGGGGAGGAAGGGGAATCGTAAGATAGCCCTGCATTACATTAGAACGTGAGGAGGGGGGATGGTGCGGTGCACGCTGCACGGCAAACTGACACAGAGGGAGGGGAAACTCAGGGGCGCTGGGCCATTCACGAGCGTCACCCAGCGGCATGGCCCCGCCCCTTTTTCTCCTCCATTTCGGGCAAATTTTTCACTGACTCGAGTATAAGCCGAGGCGGCTTTTTTCAGCTCAAAAAGTGGGCTGAAAAACTAGGCTTATACTTGAGTATATACAGTATTTATACTACACTATTCAATGGGAAGAGACCTGAATGTATTTTCAGTTCCCTTGCTTTTGCACTGTCCTTTGCTTTTTAGCTTTTAAGTAGACTCAGTCTCAAGTAAGGAAGAGGAAATATATGAATGAGTGCTAGAATATTGCCAACAGAGATGGGTTTAACATTTTGTTACCACCGGTTCTCCCCACGTGCCGGTTCACTTCACAGGTGCACACACCCTTTCCACGCATGCGCACGGCTTTCCACGAATATGGCCTCAAAAACATGCCTAAATAGTACGGCAAAGAGCCAGGGCGGGTGGGCGGTCCCACCCATGATTTCCACTACTAGTTAGGATGACACGGTCCAAACTGGCTAAATACCATCCTTGATTGTCAACCTAGAAAAAGGAAAGTCTTCAATGTCATTTAATTTCAAAATCATTTTCTGTGATTATACATAATTAAATGCAAGTCTGGAAATGTCAGTGGAATTTACTTCAAAACCTGAGAGACTGAGAACTAAGCAGTTTGTGGAAATACGTTTCAGATCATTACTTTAATCTCTGTACAATACTCCTGGTGGTGGTAAAGCCAATTGTCTCCCTTGCATTAGGGAGACATAACATTATTCATACTTTCAGGGCATATTCCATTCTAGTGCAAGATTATTTTAATGCAACTATAATAAAAGACATGTCTTGTTTTAGTTTATTTGTACAGTAACACAGTTGGTAGTGCATTAGTTTATGTGCAGCAGAATGCAATATTCTATAATATGATGTTTCTTTTTGACTTTTCACATATTCATTTTAATTTCATTTTAAATTTCATTTAACTTCATTTTAATCATGCTAATCAGTGCTTGTATCACTGTAACAGATACAAATAACTGGTCATTAAATGAGGCAGTTGCTAAACAAGTACTACTTCAGAGATGGGTTGCTCCTGGTTTGGCCCAGTTCGACCGAACCAGTAGTGGCGGCATCAGGAGACTCCACTCACCTGCTTGGACACTTCTGCTCATGTGCTGAAGCATAGCGTGTGCATAAGAGGGCGCACATGAACGAACTGATAGTAACCCAGATAGCAACTGTACACAAACTGTACCACTTGTAGTTATTTGAAAAAGCTATATACAACACAGATACATGTCTATACACTCAAACTCAGACTTTAGGAGTATTTGCATTAATGCTTGAAAATGGCTTTTGGGGGAACATCAAAACATATTTCCTATTATTAGTGCTTCATTATTTATACATTTTCTCCAGTCACATTGCTAGATTTCATGCCCAAGAGAAGGTAACTTACTCTTTCTAATAAAGATGCTGTTTCTTTTGTGGTTTGGATGCTGCACAATATGTAGCTAATGTAATGTTTTGGTCATCTATTGGCTGGAGTCCTGATATCATTGATGACAGGGAAAGTCCTTCCTCTCCTCCAACTTTTCATGGTATAATATTTTTCACGTTGATTGGATTTAGTGTTCATTCATTCAGTGAAATTAGCAAAAACACCTCCCTGTCAAACACTGATGAGATTTTTTTTGGTCTTTCACTAATACTGTATCTAGTTTTAGACTGTGTTCAGCAGTAAATAGTTTTAGATTGTGTGCCTCTGCTTTTTTGGGGGGGGAGGGTCTTTTTTAAAATTGATATCAAAGTTGTTTTTTGTGAAAAGAGAATTTGACAATGGTTTCTATTCCATGGAATTAATATGCTAAGCAATAGGCCCTACATCTAGATCAGGGGCCCTACAACTAGACCTGAAGGCCAGGGCGCTGGATCTAGCCCATGGGGTGCTTAGATCTGGCTTGTGGGGCCACCCTGGAAACAGCAAGTGTCTGGCCTGTGGTGTCTCTGCCAGCAAAAATGAAGGTCGGATGGGCCACATATGGCCCTCCTGAGCTCCTTTTTTTGGGTAGAGGGTTGCAGGAGGCCATCACAGCTGAAAACGGAGCTCAGGACCCTGTTTTTTCTGACAGAGTGCTTGGGCCACTACAGGCGCCCCTGACACAAGTGGTGTTGAACCAGCCATACTCACCTGGCCATGCCCACTCCATCCCACCCATCCAGTGTCAAACACAACCCTGATATGGCCCTCAATGAAATTGATTTGGACACCCTTGATCTAGATTAGCACAGGGACAATATCAGGTGTTAGATTGTTTGGAAACAGCTGATAGCACCTAACAACAAGGCTCCAACTCTGAGCATTCAATCTTCTGCCCATACAAAGAGTTCCATACTCTTTATCATTGTCATTAGCTGTTAACCAACTTGGTGAAACAAAGAAAGTAATAATAAGAAACAAGAAAAATAGCAATGTTTCTTTTGGACCAGTCAGGACAACCTATACTTCCAATTTCATATGTGATTTCTGATTCTTCTTTTTGAAGCTCTTTGAATCTCCTCTGACCAAGAGACGCTAACTTCCTACCATTTTCAAGAAGAAAATGCTGTATAAGCCCCCATATATGCACACCGCTATTCAAAAATTAAGAAAGTCTTAAGAACTGCCTTTCCTACATATATAATGCAAGCCCACTTGATTTGCTGTGTAAGGTAAAAAGGTAAAGGTTCTCCTTGCATATATATGCTAGTCGTTCCCACCTCTAGGGGGCTGTTTGAAAGCCAAAGAGCCAGTGCTGTCCGAAGAAATCTCCATGGTCATGTGACAGCATAACTAAATGCCAAAGGCACATGGAACACTGTTACTTTCCCACCAAAGATGGCCCCTATTTTTCTTCTTGCATATTTACATGCTTTCGAATTGATAGGTTGGCAGAAGCTGAGACAAGTAGGGGGGGGGGGGCTCATTCCGTTACACGGTGCTAGGGATTCCAACCGCTGAACTGCTGACCTTCTGATCGACAAGCTTAGCATCTTAGCCACTGAGCCACCGCATCCCTGATATGCTGTATACCTCTGCCCCAATTATGTTTAGTCCTTGACCAGAAAATTTCTCCAGAATGTTTTAGGGCAACATGAGCAGCAATCAGAGCTCAAGAAACTTCTTGGATGAGAAGCAAAACGTCTTCAAAGAAAAATCAGAAAGTCCAGTTGCTTCTTTAAAAGCGTCTTTGGGACAACTATGATCTAGATGACTGAGAATCTCCATAGAATCAGACAGAAAAGGTAAACACAATGAAGAAATTATAAACAAACTCAAAGATGGGTAACTAAGCTGTTCTCATTTGATTTACTAATAATAGAGAGTTGCAGATAAAGGCCAGAATCATGAAAATTGATTGAAATGTCCCTAAATGTTATTCTCATATTATACAAGTGGAAGATTAGCTCACTCTAGTGGTGGAAAATATTTCACAATTGAACATCACTGCTTTTACTGCTTCATCATTTTATAGTTTAATAATGACTGTTTTATGTTTTAACAATATCATTTTATATATGTATTGTCTTAATTAATTGTTCATTACCCAGAGTAACTTTTTGTGAGGTGTGTGTGTGTTTACACACACACACACACACACACACTATTTGTTTTGTACTTTAAACATTTTTGGTTAGAATTAATTTTATTATTTATTATTTTATCTATAATCTATATTTTATCTATGATTTATAGCCTAATTCTCTAATACTAGCATGTAAAATATGTTGTATTCTAGCAATTAGCAATTCACTCAATTTTGTGCCATTTATAATACAATTACTACTCCCTTCACCTTCTCATTTCATTCTTTAAAAAAAAGACTAAGGAGTATGGGTTTTTCTTTGGGACCATGTTTAATACTTTATTCTAATTTAATGCGGAGTCTTTGATGAGCACTTGCTAAGTATGATTTCTGGGCAAATATGTAACAATTTCATTTTCCTGCCATCTAATCCGCCCACTAGTCTGCTGTTCAGAATGCCTACAGAATTAATTGAAACCAAGATACGTTTATGGCTTTTTGATAATCCACTATCAGATAACAAAATTGTAAAATACTCTGCTGGCAATTGTTGCTAATAATTACTGTTTCCAAAGTGCTTACATATTGATTTCTCTTCTTATGTATTGTTATCAGACTATAAATACTCAAATAATCCTCCTATTTATCCTTTACTGGTTGTTTATACTCTTCCAGTATTGTAACACTTTACCTGCTTTTCAAGCTTTCTCAATAGATTATAAAAATCAGCAAATGATCTCAAGACTCTTGATTCAATTAATCTGACCTAGGAGATGCAAACTTAAAGTAACTGGATATTCCTTAGTAATGTTTCCAAGAATGCAGTGTCTTCATCTTCTTTTTCACATTGTTGGGTTGAACACCTATATTCTTCTTGGACAAATCTATTTAAATCAGATGTGATATTATTCAGAATCAGCAAACATTAATGGTCTGGTTCACACAGAAATTTTACTTCATCAAATCAATGAATATTGGGTTACTTTGTTCACCTTTTTCCTCCACTCGAGAAGTTCAAAAAGGTTATTACAATTGTTCACTTCCATTTTTAGGTAAGTGATTTCATTTCTAGACAGAGATTAAGGCATTCATTTTTAGTATGGTCTCTGGAAATAAATCACCATCAGAAGCTACGGGTGAAAATTGATTTGTTTCTCACAGGTTATTACACCCCATGCAGGATGAATCTTGACATAATTCTCATAGGTTATTTTATTTATATATGGCAACAAATTGAGATGTGATTGACTGTGAATTCCACAGTCAATTGGGGGTGTGTATGAAAGAGGATCACTAGGTGGCAGCAATATTTTAGAATTATCTTTATCTTTTTGCTGTTATCTCAGTTATCCATAATTTTGCAGCCCGGATATTTAAAACATTACAGTTAAAACATTACATGTGGGAATTAAATTTATAATTAATATTTAAAATTAATTTTGCCCTTGTCTTCCATAAACGTTTTGATTTAGTATTGCTCCCTTAGAAATGCAGCTGCTAATAAGTTATTGAAGATATGAAGATGTCAGCCCAGACAAACTACTGCGCTTTTGCTGAATCTTTACGTATTAAATCTCACCTCCATTTTTCCAGGGTTGTCCATGATAACAAATCTTACCAAAACAGAAGCAAAAGTTTGCTGTCAAAAGCTTTCTACCATAGAGCTGCAATAGAAGAAGGCTGAACTCATCAAGGGAGACTGATCCATAAAAGCTTAAGGTATGGTAAAAAAAATAAAAATCTTTTTTTAAAACTATGTTTGAATTCAGCCAATATCAGAAAACAAAATAGCAGGGGTGAAATTCAGCAGGTTCTGACAGGTTCTGGAGAACTGGTAGCGGAAATTTTGAGTAGTTCGGAGAATTAGCAAATACCACCACTGGCTGCCCCTAGAGTAGGGAGGGAATGGAGATTTTGCAGTATCCTTCCCTCAGGAGTGGGGAGGAAATAGAGATTTTGCAGTATCCTTCCCCTGCCACACCCACCAAGCCATGCCCAAAGAACCGGTAGTAAAAATATGAATTTCACCACTGCAAAATAGCCTGTATATTTGATATAGCCTACATACTTGTTTGTGTGTACACATTTGAGTCAGTGTTGACTCCTGCAACTGCTTGGATAGATTCCTCCAGTTTTCTTGGCAAGGATTAGGATTGGGTTTTTTTTGGGGGGGGGGAAAGAGGGCATGGGTGGTATTCACTTACCTTCCCTACCGGTTTACAAATGTGATGCATGCGCACAGCCTTCCACGCATGCACTTTTGGCGAAAAAAGGGCCTAAATGGAATGCCATACAGCTTGGGTGGATGGGAGGGGCCACCCGTGATTTCTGCTACCAGTTCAGGCAAACCAGTCTGAACCAGCTGAATACCACCTATGGGAGTAGGGGAAATGGTTTGCCATAGCTTTCTTCCTAGATTCTGAAAACGAATGCCTGGCCAAAGGTCACCAAGATCGCTTTATACCTAAGGGAGGACTAGAACTCCTGGTCTCCTGGTTTCTAGCCTTTATATAAGGTACATATAATGAAGCCTGTGAAAATAACCTCAGGATACAGAAGAACAGCTGCACCTAAATAACAGTCTGATAAACAAAATCATAGTCCAAGGGAGGGAGGGGGGGTGAACTATGCCTCTCAGTTCTTTAGTTCCCCAAACCATAAAAGCATGGAAGTGGGGGAAGGACTTTCAGACTTGCAAGATGCTATTACTATAATAACTCTACAATAATGGTAGTATTAATAGTCATGGTTTTGATTTCCTGTCCTGACTACCTCAAGTCCTGACATCACGTACTATGGTTTTAAAAAACCTGTATAAATTTTTATTAGTTATCAGTCACAGGCACCATGATGGGACAAATCCCAAAGCTACAAATCACTTGCATAGAGTGGTTAGATTGATGTAGGATTTAAATCAGAGAAGGGTGGGAGAGGAGAAGGGGAAGATGTCTTTATCTGACAATGCTTTTTGAAGACATCTGATTATTCTGGTTCCTTTCTCCTCCTCCCACTGTTATCAGGATCTGATGAGATAAGCTGCAGCTAGCCGAAGCTATGTCTTTGAATAAAATGTGTTTAAAAAATGCTATTAGAGCATCCCCCTCCTCCCCATGTCTTACCTATACAAAATATTTTCTAGCCAGGATGTAAAATTAATTGGCAGTACTGCTGCCCAAAAAACTCCTCTGATCTATCTGGAAGGAAGGAGGGAGGAGGGAGGGAGGGATGAATAAGGGAAGGAAATAGGAAGGAAGGAAGGAGGGAGGGAGAGGTGGATGGATGGATAAGGGAAGGAAATAGGAAGGAAGGAAGGAAGGAAGGAGGGAGGGAAGGAGAGAAGGAGGGACCGAAGGACCGAGGGATGGAGGGACGGAGGGACAGAGGGACGGAGGGAGAGTAGATGGATAAGGGAGGAAAGAAGGAAGGAAGGAAGGAAGGAAGGAAGGAAGGAAGGAAGGAAGGAAGGAAGGATGGAGCTATCTTAATATAGTTGAACAATAACTGGAGAAAAACGTTTGTTGTCCCTTAGCTTTTGTCAGCATAATTAGCTTTTGTCAGGATAATATTCTCATGTCAAGCTTTTCTGTCCCCAAAATTCATGGTGTCTTGTCAGTGGGTTCAGCTATCTGCAAAATTTCTTTCTTTTTTTAATTTAAGAATTCAAGGAATGTCTCTGTGCTCAAGTGGATCTTAAATAAAATATTTGATTGGGACTAAATTATTAAATGAGAGCACAATGTAAAGAAAGGCCCCTCAGATAACAAATTATCCATCCACAACTTCAATTCTGAGAGGAGAGAGAAATCTGTTTATTGTCTGGGGGAACTGGAGATGTTACTTAAAATTCACAGTATGTATGCCTTTAGGATTTTTTAAATCATTCATATCTCAGAAATCCAGACAAGTTAATTGTATATGCTGTGTTGTAACATTGTTCAAAGTCCCAATTAAACACCTTCCTTTTTCAGAGATTATGTTCCAAAGGAAACTGCAATAGGTTGATTTCAGGTGATTTTAAGTTTTTAATTTAGAAAAGACTCGGAGTTCTTCATGTTTTAAGCCACAAATCAAATTCTCTTGCTTCACAGGACCTCCAAAGTGACCGTATAACTTGTATTATTATTCAATCATGCATATTTAACATATTTACCAGGATCCTTTAAATTATTTATTCTGGAAATATCCATTGAGTTGAGATAAGCCTTATGGGAAATGGAGGATTAACACCAAGGCTGTGTTTTTATTTTGATACTTACTTAGTGCTTTAGATGTACTTGCTCTCTTTTCTCTCATTCAGATGCTGTGACAATTTTCATTTTGTTCTGTAAAAATTGGAGTTAAGCTCAAAGCCCAAGGGCCTACTAGTAGCCAGATCTAGTAGTGTTTGTCAACGTAATTGTGAGAGTTGAAGTCCATCCAGCTTAAATTTGCAGATGGTGAGCTCTATACACACAGTATCTATAGACACTGATGTTTATCCAGAAAATCTGTGAATTTAATGCCAAGTAACTCAGTCCCTTTCTTGGATGGGTGCAAACCATCTCTTTTGTACAGTTTTTCATTGGACCAGCTGCAGGCATCATGACTAATAAAACCAAAGTCTTCCCTTTTACACCACTCCTTTAGCACACATTAAACTCTTCTACACACTGGCACTTCCTTTTTGTTCCTTATATACTGGTAAAACCTCTGAAAATATAAGCCTACAACCTATACCACTAAGTTCCAGAGCTTGCTCAAAAGTAGTAACTGTGAGAGGGATCTTGGAGTCCTAGTGGACAACCATTTAAATATGAGCCAGCAGTGTGCAGCAGTTGCCAAAAATGCCAACTGTCATCCTCTGTTTTGATGCTTACTTTCGGCTGCCATTGAAACGGGGAGGGGGGCATGGTATTTGGGTGGGGAAGTGTTCAGTGCAGGAGTGACTGTAAAAAGGGAGCTGTTCTCACCATCTACTGCACATGTTGCAGATAGAGGATTTGCCGCCAAGGCCAACTGTCCAGCATACCAGCCTGATGATGCTTTTTGAAGATGTCTCCCATATGACATCTGTGGGGTGTACGGATTGGACTATGGGATAGGATTACCAAGGGGAGGGGGTGGGTCACACATTGATATCTATGATTACGCGCACTTTTGCCTCAGATCTTGCTTTGCCTAGCTGCTATCTACTCATCACCAGTAAAAGTACTCTTAATTCTGCAAAATGGAGTTGAGTGGTTTCTTTCTTGGTTACTGAGGGAGGCTGCCGTGACACCAACACGGTTCTAGGCTACATAAAAAGAGGGATAGGAGAGGAGGAGCCAACGTTGTGACAACACAACATGCGGTCTCAACAGTCCGAGACCGCCATTGACACTTTTGCCACTAGATGGTCCAGTTGCACCTAAACTGTCCCGTAGAGATGGTGAACAGGAAGACAAAGCCTTGCTGGTCTCAGGGACATTGCAAAGTCCCTGATTGACCCAAGGGAAGCGCTTCAAGCCGGCAGCAAACAGCAGCCTTTGGCTGACGAAGTCGGAGACAGCTCCAGAAGGAAGGAAGTGAAAGTGAATCCATCAGGTGAGGTTTTTTTTTCTACTCTGAGAAAGATTGCCCAAATAAACTTATTTTAAAAGATAAATTAGTCCTTTAAGTAAAAAAATAACGTGGCGAATTTAATTCTTATTGGACTGCCTTGGAAAGTTTTTGTAACCCGTCAAAACTGCACTTGACTAAACCACGCCTGATTAAACCGCGTCGCTGACGTCATCAACAGGGCGACAACAGCCAGCGCGGAGAAAGAAGGGTGCTTTAAATAGCGCTTTGAAAGCAAGCCGATTCAACTTAAGTTAGGTTTAGGGTTAGGGTTAGGTTTAGGGTTAGGTTAAGGGTTAGGGTTAGGTTTAGGGTTAGGTTAAGGGTTAGGGTTAGGGTTAGGTTTAGGGTTAGGTTAAGGGTTAGGATTAGGTTTAGGGTTAGGTTTAGGGTTAGGTTTAGGGTTAGGTTAAAGGTTAGGTTTAGGTTTAGGGTTAGGATTAGGTTTAGGGGTTAATTTTAGGTTTAGGGTTTACAGCGTGCTTCTGTCTCCGCACTGTTGTTGCCCTGTTGATGATGTCAGCGACGCGGTTTAGTTAGGCGCGGTTTAGTTGAGTGCGGTTTTGTGGTGGAACCAAAGTTTTTGGGTTTTTTTGAAAGATATTTTGTGGATTGAAGTGACCATAACATTTCCTGTTTCTCTGCTTGAAGTGAACTGATTGATTTTTTCCCTCTATTTTTTGTCACCTTATTTTTTGGCTTGAATTAAAACCCTCTTTTTTATTTTAACAAATTCTTCCTACCATTTGTTATTAAATTCCACCAAAGACAATTAAAGATCTTTAATAAAGATCTTTTCCATAAGCTTGACACACGTATGAAAAAGTGGAATCTCCCACTCGGAAGTCAGAGTCTGGAGTTCTTTTAAAAAAATCATGTATCCTTTGTTCTTTCTTCTTTGATTTTACTGACTTTGTAACTGAAGGGTTTATAATTTGCTTACAAAATCTGATAAAGAGCCAAGGGCACAAATTGTTTTTGCAGGTGCTTTTGAAAAATATTTTGGCAAGGGAATGAAAAGGAAAGAAAAAGACAGAACCCTTCTCTTTTGAAGAGTACAAAAGAACTTGTGCTTAAGTCAACCTATATACATACATACATACATACATACATACATACATACATACATACACACACACACATACATACACACACACACACACACACAAACACACATAAGAGGCTTGGAAGGCTAGAGTGGCAGTGGCTATCAGATTCCTTTTTTCTTTTTCTTTTTCTACAAATGTATTTGTAACCAATCGATGTGCTTTCTACAAGATGTAATGAAGAATGATTCTTTTTTGTGTTTCTGTTTAATTAAAACAATAAAAAAACTTTTTTTAAAAAAAGAGGGATAGAATCAAGATCACGTGAAGTGTTAGTACCACTTTATAATGCCCTTGTAAGGCCACACTTGGAATACTGCATTCAGTTTTGGTCGCCACGATGTAGAAAAGATGTGGCGATTCTAGAAAGAGTGCAGAGAAGAACAACAAAGATGATTAGGGGACTGGAGACTAAAACATATGAAGAACATTTGCAGGAACTGGGTATGTCTAGTTTAATGAAAAGAAGGACTAGGGGAGACATCATAGCAGTGTTTCAATATCTCAGTGGTTGCCACAAAGAAGAGGGAGTCAAACCATTCTCCAAAGCACCTGAGATCAGAACAAGAAGCAATGGGTGGAAACTAATCAAGGAGAGGAGCAATTTAGAACTAAGGAGAAATTTCCTGACAGTTAGAACAATCAATTAGTGGAACAGCTTGCTTCCAGAAGTTGTGAATGCTCCAACACTGGAAGTCTTTAAGAAGATGTTGGATAGCCATCTGTCTGAAATGGTATAGGGTTTCCTGCCTATGCAGGGGGTTGGACAAGAAGACCTCCAAGGTCCCTTCCAACTCTGCTATTGTATTGTATTGATCTATACAATGCAATGAGAACTACTGGTATATTCTCAGAAGTAAGCTTACACTTCCCACAGAGATCACATTAAAGAAAGATGAACAGCGTTTTGATTCATGAACCTAGGGATATTTACACACCACCACTGCTTTGACTTTCCTATCCTACCTTTTGTTTAACGACCCCATAATCCCTTTTATTGGTGGGTGGAGTCGGGGTGACTGAATAGAGTTGAACATTTACTAGCTGTTTGTCCTCCCAGATGCCTACATGGAGTTCGCAAAAGATATTTTCTCTTTGTGCCCTAATAAGGGGACATCTATTGCTGCCTAGGATTGAACTCTCAGCCTCCTGAGTGTGAGGTGAGTGTCTTCACCTGCACCATTTAATTTCCTACCCTACATAAACAATTGTATAGTAGCTATTATATTGAAAAGGAAAACAAAATTCATTACTTCCCTCTCACGCCTTAGTCCATGTCCTTATTTCATGTTATATTCATGTGCTTAAAAAAAAATCACAATATTTTCTATGACGGAGGAGCTACACAACTTTCAAATTATTTTTACCAGCTAGCACTGTTGCAGCCTGGGAACTAAGAAGCAAGAGAAAGGCAAGACTTCTGCAAATGGAGAAATGACCACAATTTGGGGCCAGAATTTATTTAGCTAAGCAAAGTGGTTCGTAAGTAAGTTATGCCTGATTTTGCAACCATTTTTTTTTTGCCATGACTGTCAAGGGAATCATTGCAGTTAACTGAATCACACAGTTGTTAAGTGAATGCGGCTTCCTCTATTGACTTTGTATGTCTATTTGAGATTATCATTTTGCAATACTATTGAGAAAAAGCACTTAATACAGTGTTTCTCAACCTTGGCAACTTGAAGATGTCCAGACTTCAACTCCCAGAATTCCCCAGCCAGCATTTGCTATTGAAACCTCACATCGTTCCAGAATTCCAACTGATTAGTCTAAACATGATTTAAATTGCATTCATTCTGAATGTTTCTGCATTTCCCCCTAGTTGACAAAGATGCAGGACTAATTTCCTGAGATCAATGCACCAGTAGATGGCATCACTGAACTTAGTTGTAGCCATTCACCTTCCAGTGGTGAAAGCTCCCCTTCCCCCAGTAAAATAAAATGTTTTTTATATTTGATGTCTATTTTTTTTACTAAGCTAATATTCTTCATAAGTGAAATGCCTTTATATTGCCACATTCTACTGCCAAGGCTTCATGGAAATTCGTTATATAAATGAATATGTTTGTATACAAGGATGAATAACTTGTCTCTTGATCTTGCCCAATGGTCAACAAATAAGGACAGTTGAGAAATCAGAGAGGACTTTCATGTGCAGAGAAAATGAATATGAGACACTCCTGGTCATCCTGGATGGATGAAGCTCCTTTTAGAATATATCAAACCATTATGAGGGATATTTAGAAATAAGAATGGATTGTATAGTAAAAGGTTGCCGTGTTGCACATTAAGAATGATTTTGGTATAGCTGGAATGTAACATGGTACCATAAAAATACAAAATGAAGTAGACTAAGAATGCGCAGCCCTTCTGAACCAAATGCAGAACTGGGGTTCTTCAAGAGTTATTTTACAGATAGTTCTTGACTTATGACTGTTGTTAAGCAGTTGTTAAGTGAGTCACATCTATAAACTTTCCAGAGAGTTGTGTGTAGGTTGGAAGCTTTAGGCCAATCACTCACTAGAGCAGATTCATAAAGTGCTACATGGGTTTCAAAACTATTTTGCAGAATGAATGGCATTTCTGCTCCTTCTAGAGTTGCTAACAATAATAGTCAATGCCACAACTTAGCTGTACTGCATTTTCTCTTCTTCCCTCTAACTTACCGCTTCTCTGCATATTATTTATTATGTTTCTGCTTTAACTCAACTCTCAGTAGCTTACCATTCAATAAAGTTTTTTAGGTCAAACCTTATGCTTACATTTTATCCAATTGGACCATATGCAAATTTCTCAACAATGTGTGAAGAACGTGTGTCACGTGAACATAAATGTCCAAATATTTACTATTTTTTAAAAAAGAGGGCCAAGAAGTCTGCAAATACTGTTTTTTTTCTATGCAGATCATAGGGTCATTTTTTTCTGCTATTGTACCTCACTGTGCCAGTCCACTTCTACTAATATGGTATAATTTCTCGATACAACCATTCAACAACTTAGTTCTGTCCATGATGAGGAATCCTACCTTGGAACTCCTTTGAACCGAAAGATGAGGGTCAAGGGAGGAGCCAGATTTGCCAATCAGCTATGCTAACTTTCTTAGTAACCCTCAAAACTCAATGATCAGAGATAGCCAGGTAGACCCTTCCACCTGAATTGGTCCAGATGAATTTTTTAGGGTCATAATGTGGAAGAGCAGATGGCTTAGAAAAATAGAAGACAACTGTGCTGCCTTCTTCCCCTTCCATATGAACTTTTTCTCCAGAATCATCACAGGAGATGATGTGATTAGGAAAAATAAAGTCCAGTTGCCTTTTGAAAAAGCACCTTTGGGACAATTCTGACCTGGATGACTGATAGACATCACAGTAGATTTGCCAATAAAGCAGAAAGCTTAAATCCAGTGTGAGAACAGATGGGAGAAAAGTGGGGGAGATGCACGTTTTGGAAGCTCTACAGCAGTGGTGGGTTTCAAATTTTTTTAGAACCTCTTCTGTAGGTGTGGCCTGCTTTGTGGGAGTGGCTTGCTGGCCATGTGACTGGGTGGGCATGGCCAACTTGTAAAATGTGGTGAAACTCACTTAACAAAGCTCTTGCTTAGCAACCAAAATGTTGGCTCAGAAACTCTGGCATTTGAAGCACACAAGTCTTAAAGCTCCAAATTACAAGAGCCTTGCACCCCTAACCCTTTAGAAAAAAAACTCCAGGGGTGTTCAAACTTGACAGCTTTAAGACTTGTGGACTTCAACTCCCAGAATTCCTCCTCTCAATCTTCATCTTGATGATGTGCGGATGGGTGTGGGGAGATAGCTGGAACCAGTTCTAAACGGCACTGTAGATTTGTGGAACCTCTTCTATAGAAGAGGTTACAACTGGCAGGAACCCACCCCTGCTCTATAGCCACCAGCAAATGTAGAAAAGCAGCCGAATAAAATAAGGTGTTTTTCTTCAAAGGGAATTCGTGATCCATAGGAAACAGAAGCACAGACGCACAGCAAATCAAAACACAATGCAGAAAGTTGCAAATTCCTTAGACGCTGGCCATTAACAGAGAAGGGAAACAAAGAGGGCACCACAGGATCTGTAAGAAGAAAACACAGCTAGTAACATTATATAGTATAATAGTTGGATAGTAATATAGTGGAGTTTAGTAATTGTTACTAAATAGGGTCATACAAAACCTGGCACTATGGGTAAAGCAAACCAAAAAAAAAATGTTTTTGAAAGTCTTGAATTGGCATAGAGCAATTTCTGCATTGGTTCAGCACAATTAAGCTCTCTGCTTGACAAGTTGTTGGCTTAGGTTCAGACTGAATTTTGAAGTGGATAAAATTGAATCTGTTTGTAGTCTAATAGCAGATTTGAGCTGGATCATGCCCTTTTCGAATTTCAAACCTCCAGTTGGAATCAATTCAGGGTTGACTCAGACAACCCTTCTTTTCAAATTGCTGCTGGCAGGTGAATGAGATTTTCCAGGAGACTGACTATGTGACAGCCAAATATCTTTTGGAGGTAAAACAAGACCTTTGATGTGTTAAATAAAAATAATATGTAAAGGATAATTTCAAGAGGTAAAATAAGGGAAAGTGGATAACTATAGACAAAAGAAATACAAATGAACAAGGTCAAAAGACTTGAAAATCAGCTGCCCATTTATCTCTCTGCACTTCTCACAGCCAAGCATCAATACCAAAACATCTTTTAAGAAAATGGAGCAATACAATGAATAGCCAAATAATGAAGCCTGAGGCACTGTAAATTAAAAAGGCAGAAGGTATTAAGATTCTACAGGCAGCGGGTATCTGTTGCAGGAAGATTTGGTTAATTGTGGCTTGGTAAAATATCTGGGGAGAAGAAAGTAAAGAAAATTGTATGTTGTGTACTTTCATTTATCCTTGTGCCTCGCATAGCATCCAAACTATTCAGATAAAGCATCTACAGAGAATTGCATGCAATATTAGATGGGATATCTAATGAATCAGAAGATTGATACAGAATAGAGAGGATATTAACGTTTGATTTCTGAAGTCCTCCAATTAAGTCTAACTCAACAAAAATGTTTACCTCATGAAATTTAAGACCTTAATACAAGAAAAGCTTTCTCAGCCTGGCATCTTCCAGTCAACTCTGCTAGTATCCAAACAGGAAACATATAAGTGGAAATATACCTCCACTAGACCGATACGATCTCATAGACTAGGCCTCCTCCGAATTCCATCATCTAGCCAGTGTAGACTGGCAACTACCCGGAGGAGAGCCTTCTCGGTGGCTGCTCCGACCCTCTGGAACGAACTCCCCGTGGAGATTCGGACCCTCACCACCCTCCAGTCCTTCCGCGCCGCCCTAAAGATCTGGCTGTCCCGGCTGGCCTGGGGTTAAGACTCTAACCCCACTCGAATTGTGTGGCTGTTGTGTTTTTTAATATGTTGTATTGTCTGTATGTTGGAAACTGTTTGTCCTTCCCCCGCCTTTTTTTGAACTGTGAGCCGCCTTGAGTCCCCCCAGGGAAAAGGGCGGCATACAAATAAAGGGAAAATGAAAATGAAATGAAAATATATATATATATACAGTATTTTACAGATGTTGCTAATACTTAGAGCTTCTTTTTCCTTAGTTTTGAATAAAAGACCTACTGGTATATTGGAGCCATAGCATAAGATGTGGGAGTGTTCTTTCAATAGTTTGTCTTTCCTACTATGGTGCCAGTCATGATTGGGCTGTTGCCTATCATTTATATTGCTGTCTGGATTGGACACAAGGAGATTGGGATTAATGGATAAACTATTAGGAAAAAAAAACATGGAAGATGATGTCAGTACAGGTAGTCCTCAATTTACAACTGTTTGTTTAACGACTGTCCAAAGTTACAACGACATTGACTTACGTCTAGTTCTTGTATTTATGACTGTTGCAGCATTCCTACAGTCAAGTGATCAAAATATGGGCCCTTTGCAACTGGCATGTATTTACAATGGCGTCCACATCCTCGATCATGCGCTCACCACCTGCACCTTCCCAGCTGCCTTCTGATAAGCAAAGCCAATGGAGAAGCCAATTAACAACCGTATGATTCACTTAATAACAGTGGCGATTAACTTAACAATCAAATGGCACAGTCCTAAATGTGACTGTAATTCACTTAATTGCCTTGCTTAGCACTAGAAATTCTGGACCTAATTATGGCTGTAAGTCAGGGACTACCTTTATATGACCACAGATGAAATTACCGGATGCACAGAAATGGAAAGATTCAAAACTTCCCACTATGGAAGAATGGTTGGTGAAGTTCATTAATTTGTTCTGAAATGGATAGATTAACCTCTTTGATCATCTATATTTATTAATGACTGGAAGAGTCCTATGGACATTTTGTATTGAAAAAAAATGAAAAAAAATGTGTTAATGATTTATGGTTTTGATGAGTTTACAGGATAGATTATAGAAAGAAGAGTAATATGATGTCCCTTTAAATAGACATGTCAAAATATATTTGAATTTATAAGTACCATGAATAACGTCAGAACACTTCTTTATATATTATTTCCTTCTTTTTTATTTTTCTTGAACTTTTAACTTTTCCTGCACTTTTTTGCTTTTTCTTCTATTTTTCTTTTTAGATGACAAAGAATGAGGTGGCTGGATGGAGTCACTGAAGCAGTCAATGTGAGCTTAAATGGATTCCGCGGAATGGTAGAGGACAGGAAGGCCCGGAGGAACGTTGTCCATGGGGTTGTGATGAGTCAGACATGACTTTGCAACTAACAGCAACATTATAATATGGATTTTCTCCATATTAATGCTTCTTATGGCTTACGTTTCTAGTACCCAATATTTAGTACAGTGATAATGATTTATAGATGCTAATTGAAATACAGACAGGAGGAACAGATAAAACAAATATTGTTCTGAGAGAGCAATGTCAGAGTAGAAAAAGTGACTAAATTAAAACACATCTCTCTTGTCTGCTAGGTTTCCACTGACATAGAATAGGAAAAATATTTTGACCTCATTCTATTACATTATTATCATCCACATGTTTTTTTAAAGATAACTCTTTACTGTATATCCTCAGAGGTAGAGAATTTACAAGGGGAAGGTTATTTCATGTCCCATCATGCCATGCGTAAAACTAGTTAGGCATTCAGGTGTGAGACTTGGAAAACACATCAGATTTTCCTTTCTCGTAAACTAATGGTTTTAAACCATTAGGGACTCATACAGTGCAATACATGCTTTACGTATTCACATATTCTTTCTTATAGTGTGTATTAAACTTAATGTTTAAATAACGCGGCAACCTTTTTTTAATGACAGGTGAGATGTACTGTGGATGGGCCGCTGTTACCTAGTATCTTAGCAACTGTAGGAAACTAACTTACTGGGTCTGAATACAAAGGACTTCTTCCTGTGGAGGATGGAGTTGAGCAGGATCCAGGATAACTCAGTATAAAGTACTGTGTTGCTGTTAGGAGAACTAATCAATCTATTATTTCTGAACATGGGTCATCTCTCAGAAATGATGAGCAGACAGTTAAGAAATCTGTATAAAGTATAATGGGTGAAGGAGGAAGTAAAATGAACTTCACCCTCAACCAGTGGGGCAGATGAATGACAGTGCTGATAGTGCATCCTCTTCTGACTCTATGATTGGGAGGAGCCAAAAGATCACAACGGAGAACTTACACTTGTGATTAGCCTGCAAAACAGAGTAAAAAAAGTGGCACAATCTTCACCCAACACAATAAAAGCAACCACTTTGTTGAAGAAATAAAAGGTAGGAAATAACGTATAATGTACACAAGAGTGGCAGATCTACTAGAGCCCAGCATTCTTCCCTGGTATAGATCAACCATCTGTGTCTCACAGGATCCATGACTAGTTAGACAATAACAAGGAATAGCTCCTGGCTATCATTATAATGTGCAACAAAAACACATTAGCTCATATCTATTGCAAAAGAATTATAGGGAAAAGTATAAGGAAAAAGAAGAATGGGGAAAATGAGTTTAAAATTGGAGAATGGCCTATTTATTTTAGCCTTGCTTATATTTTACAGTTGTTTAGAACAAGAAGACCATATTCAGTACTTGGTTATTTTGGGCAACATGGTATTTATTCTTACAAAGTTATTTTAAGAAAATAAGTGGAAAAATACTGTAATTTTTGAAATGATTATTACTGATGACAAACCAAGAATTTAAGCTTGAATAGTGCAAAATCCACATCATCTAGCATTTAAACAGACACACATACATAGCCACATGTTTACCAAAAGAAATAAGAATATAACAAAGAAGGATGTTGCTTGAGAGTGACTGGACATTGTAATTAAAAAAAAAAAATCACAACAACAGCAACAATTGAAATGTATGGATATGGCAGCTAAAACAAGTAAGGTGAAACAGTATGTGTGATGAAATGACGTAAATCTGAATCTACCCAGCTTTTAAGAGAGGCAACTGCAGCAGAGATGCTCAACTCTAGTACAAATAACTCAGAAAGCCAATCAGTGCCTCCTGATGGTCTTAATGAGGCCATTTGATCAAAACAAGATCTGTAAACAGCCTAGATTGCTGCTGCTGTTGACATAGTTCTTTGATGATGATGATACAGATAATTTAGTCTTCCTTCCACTTCCCGTTGACTCAAAAACTAAACTCCTAGGACTATTTGCTATCAGAAGCACCGTGAGAAAAACATCAACCCAGAATTTTAATTCAAAAAGTTCACCAAGAGTTCTCCATCTTAAACTGACATGATGGACTTCAAAGTCAGAAAAAATATTTATACCAGTATAGAGCTTTAAAGTGTTCCCAAAGGCATAAAATATTGTAGAACAATGTCAGTAACAAATATAGCTTCCCATCCCCCTTATGCCTTTTACATTTTCAGCTTCTTATAGAGGTCAATGAGATTTGCTCTCTGGTTTCTGCTTAAGATTGCAGTCTTGATTCCCAATATAGCCATAATTTTCTTATCTCTATTGTCTTAATCAGTCAGTCAGTCCTCTTGGACCAAATGAAGAGTGACTACTGCATTCAGGTAATTATTAGCAAGCAGAAGCTTTGGGGCATGTGATAAAAGTGGATGAGAATCTAGAAAAGTAATTATATTTGGAATGATTGAAAGAAGCAGAAGAAAGGAAGGACCAAAAGTAAGATAGCTGGATGGACTACTGGAAGCAAGCCCCACCAAACATAACAAGATATTCTTTGGAATAAATATTTCAAAAATTAGCCTTCAGTGTTAAAAAAATGAAATATTTTGTAAATTCTACCTATGCACTAACCATAGTTAATAATAATAAAAAAGCATTTATCTTTCTCCTATGCAGAAATATTATTACAGATGTTGGACTTGGAAAAACATGTTCCAGTCTCCATTTAGCCATGAAGATTTGAAGCCATTTGTCCCATAATTAGTTAAGTCTGGAATGACCATAATTTGCTGCAATTCCAAATTGTCTTACTTCCCTTTCCCTTCTCATAATCTTCCTTAGGTTGGTGCTCAGTGACTGAATTAGTCAGACATGGAAAAAAATTCTACTTTTTCCCCCTACCATTTCTCATGAAATTATATAAAAAGGAATTTGCTTTTGGAATTTCTTTCAAAGAAGAACAGGAGGCTTCCTGGATACAGTATGATATTTTTGTGATTTCATTCAAAGGGAGGAAGTGTGTGTGTGTGTGTATATATATATATATTGTTCTGCTTTTATTGGGTGACATCTTTCTTCTGAGAAGGCTTCAGCTATCCCTTTAGCAAAACAACTGCCCAATCTTGGCTAGTTTTAATTTTGGAGAAAATTGTTACTATTGCTCTAAGAAACTGTTTGCTTTTGAGGAATGGAAATGAGAAGACAATTAGATAGACTAAAACAATAATGAAAATTTACATAATCATGGTTAACTTTAAGGCTCATTGATTTCTACTGATCTCTTATAAAAGTACTGTAACAATCCAAATGGAATTGATCTGTGAACATTGCATGTATGCATGGTTCCTTGAGATAAATAAGAAAACCCCAGGACAGACAGAACAGTCCAAAACAATATTAATACAATTATGCCAAGACATCTAATTTTACAGAGCTTCAGCTGATCTGCCTCACAGAAAGTATCTAGGGCTTAGCTTATTGTTATTACATAAACTTACTGCTTCTTTTTCTTTTTGTCAATTACAGGAAGCAAGGATGAGAAAATCTTTAAAATAAAGCAAATCCATTTCCAATTCCTTCTGCAGTTGTTAATTTCCTGCAAAACTAAGGCAGTAAGTAAGCTTTCTTCCAACAGCTGTTATTAAACAAAGTCTTCAGTAGCTCTTAAGTTAAGTAGACAGCTTATTTATCTGCAGTTAATATTGTTGCTTAAAAATACAAAGAAAAGGCCATCACCTGCTGCAGGTTTCTTACAAACATCAGAAATAGTTTGGAGCCATTTTCAGAATTGTGGGAATTAAAATCATTTCCTTGCAATTTCTTCCTCGCAAGCTTTTAAAAGATCCCTAATTCTTCTTTGTTTCAGATAATGCTCAATGTTAGCTACTATATTATATAATGTATATATCTGTGTGTGTGCATGTGTATGTATGTATGTATTTATGTAGGTAATGGTGGAATGTGAATTTATTAGTTATATAATAAAGGAACCCATTACATACACATGTATGTATGTATGTATGTATGTATGTATGTATGTATGTATGTATGTAATTTTTACTTTATTATATAACTAATAAATTCATATTCCACAATATGCATTTGAAGCAGGTTTGATGTGGAGATTAGTTACAAAAGAGACTTTTTCTCATTCAACAATTTATTACAATATATTCTATTGTATGTTTGTGTGTTCAATTTTTTTTAAAAGCAGTAGTTAAAGAATAAAGAGGCAGTAATATAAATAAGTTATTTGAAACTTATGAAATCCTGAAAATACAAATTAATTACTTGCTCATGTGTGTGTGTGTGTGTGTGTGTGTGTGTGTGTGTATCAAGCTCTTGAGAAGCTGATTTTCCTTTGTGATATAAAGGTTGATTTTTCATCATAAATGAACTCTATGCAAACCTGACTATGAATAAATAAGGGCTATTTGAATTTTTCAATTGCTGATTTGCTTTTATGATGATGTTACAAGAAAAAAGATGTATCCAAAAGATCAAATAGTCAAGTATATCATAGTATTATAGAAAAGGCACTTGATTGTCAATGGGTTGAATTGTGTTTTTAGGGTTAGTAATTTGTTCATCTGTTCGGTGGGGGGTGGGGAATAGCACTTTTTGTCAATTGCAGCAAATAAAAATTGTATTATCTCAAGAATTAAATTATTTATTATGGTACATGATTTTATTCTTGTACATCCAGTTCATCAGATGCAACTCTTGATTATTGGAAAGGAATAGAAAATGAAATCGTAATCCTTTAGGATTTTCCTTATGATAGCATCGAAGCCTGATTTACCACTACGGGAGCTGATGTAAAAATGTGCTAAGCACACTTCTGTTCCCTTACTTTGGCAACAAAACAAAATAGGGCTTCTCTCTGTATGAGAAATACAAACAGGAATGGGAGAAGAGAAATAGGGTTGGAAATATCTTAATCTCACTTGAGGTTAGATACCCATGGCTGTGACAAGAGAAAGGAGAGAGAAGTTCAGTCCCTCCTTCTCCTCCTCCTCATTTTTCCTACCACCCAAAAGGGATGAAGCATGGAAAGAAAGCTGCAGATGAAGGAGTTAGAAGAAGGTCAAGCTGGTATTTAAGAGGCCTTGCAGGCACCACGCGTGTAAAAAAAGGCCAGGGCTTCAACTGTGTCATTACAGCCTTGACTTTCTGGTCTCCCTCTTGTGAATGTTCTGAGACTTCTGCTATCAGTCGTTACCACGAGGTGATTCTGGTGACAGAATCTCTTCTTGCTGTGAGTGGCAGAAGTGGCAGAGGTGGTGGTGCTGGAAAAAGTGTGGGAAGTGGCTTTTTGTTGCCAGTTCTCCCAGTACCAGAAATACTCTCTTCCTCTCTTCAACATCAATCCCCGGGAATTAGAGAGAAAGAGGGGAAACTATTTTTTTGGGTGCCAAAACTTGCTAGCCCACCTTCTGTCCCTTCACTGTGGAGTGTAGCTAAGAAGCAGCATTTCACCTGGTCACCCTCACAATAAAGAGAAAGATTTTTTTCTGATGCTACTGCTTGGCATTTGCATTGGGAATAATGCCAGGTAACCCTTTCTGCAGGGGTGGGCTTCAAAAATTGAAGCAACGGGTTTGCTGTCCCATTTACGGATGGGCATGGCCATGGTGGATGTGGCCTACCCAGCCTCATGCACCATGGCAGGGAAGACATTTTTCACCCTCCCCAGGCTCCGGAGGCTTTCCTTGAGCCTCCGGGAGGTGGAAACTGCTTTCCCTGAAGACTTCAGGAAATCTAATTTTGTTGTAAGGAATGTTTCATCCTAGCCCAAGAACTCTACCGGTAGTAAAGATTTTATTTTCATGGTGCCAAGGTGCAATGGTGAAATGAAGAGTTTAAAGCCAAGTGCTTCTTTTGTCCTACAGAAGAGATCAGATACTTTTATCCTACAGAATGAGAGATCTGATATCCAAGAAAAATGATAATTTAATATGATGCCTATTTTCTCTTTCGTGTATTTCTACAAAAGCTGATAATAAAGGTTAATGTATTGATTTACTACTCTAAAGAAGCATTCCTATATTGCCCTGTTTATATTCTTTATGGTGCTCTTTTCTCTCATGAGTCCTGACCTCATATATGAGTATTTAGGGAAAATGCATGAGTGAATCAATTTTAGTTATCAGGATCTGGAAACCTTTAATCTCCAGAATGTGCACAGAGATATTTTTTTTTAAAATCATACTGCTTTCAAGAAATATAAACTGTAGCAAAGGAGATTTCAAAGTGCCATTCTTATAAATACACAATGTAATATTACCTTGAATTCATTTTCAGAAAGTCCTACCGGGATCCAAATTAAAACTATATTTAAGTACAAATTTTGATTTCTGTGCTTTAAAAAATGTTGTAAGGCTTCCCAGCTGGAAACATATTAAAAACAAGAAAGGAAAGTGTAGCCCCCCCCCCCAAATGGCCTTCCCTCACTAGCCCCCAAGCTTATTTATTTATTTACTTATCTGTATTTTAATTTAATTGCTGTTCATCTCACTGTCTGGGCTCAATTTTGATTCTGGATCAATATATTAATTACTTTGTATATGTTTTTCTGTGAGTAACCCTTTTTGGAATTGGAATATGAGTCTTATAAGTATGTTTTCCTATTTCTGGTGTCTAATTCTACTCTGAAAACAACAGTTTGGCTATGCAGAGTGCCCTGACCACAATACCGGGACTGAATGTTCTTGGAAATTATGTTTGATTCTAACACTGTTTCATTCTCAAAGGCAAATTTTGTGGGTCAGAAGTTGGCTTCTTTCCTTGTGGATTCTGTTAGCAGCTCATGGAAGTTTTCCCCACAATATATTGATCTGATTCTATTATTGTCCCCTCCACTTAAATCATTGAAATATTTGTCTAGTTAAGCACTTAAGTTTGCTTATCCTTCACTAGGCCACATTTTGGTTGATTGGTGCTTGAGCTATTGTGCTTCTATCTCTGAGTATCACTGCAGACTATGCACAGACAATACTTTCCCCTAGTATGTATTTAGTGCCTTTTAATCCTATATTTTCCCTGGGAATTTAAGGGAAACCAGAGATTTCCTTCATTTTATTACCACAGAAACAGCCATGACTAAGGTGACTAGACGTCCTGATTTTGGCGGGACAGTCACGATTTCTAACAATTTGTCCCATGTCCCGGGGCGTTTTTAAAAAGTCCTGATTTTCTGGCTTCATGTTGAAAGCCCAGTGGATTTGCTTAAGAAATCCTAACCAGGGCAAGACAAAAGACACTCTGTCTAACCTCTCTCTATGTCTCAGTATTTTCATTGAAGATATTAAAACATTAAAGCAAAAAAACAGAACCCCTCCCCCGCCTTTTTTACTTCCTTTTATAAGAAAAGATGACCCAGTACCATAGAGCTCCAGGAAATACTTTGGCTAAAGAAGTAGCAAGTGTTCCTTCCTGGATTTTCCAGAGGGGAGGGGCATGGAGGTTGGAGGTTGGCTCATGTGGGAAAAATGGTGAAATATTTTTCTTTGAAAAATATTTCCCTGGGACTAATTTCATCATTTTAATTTACTCAGTTCTTTGTATTAACATCTACATCATTCTGGATTGACTTGGAGTGCCTGCCTGCTGGAAAGTGAGCTGGGTTTTTTTCTTTTATTTTTTAATGTATTTTAAACTAACATTTTATTTATTGTGCATAGGATTTTTTAAAATACTTTTATTCTGTGTGGATTCTTTTTTTAAATTTTCTTAGACTATTTAAAAAAAGATTCTATCCAAAATAAATTGAAGTGAAACCATTTTTTAAAATTCTATGCACAATACTTTGAAATATATTTACACCATTTTCACACTTAGCGACTATTGCAGCATCCTGATGGTCACGCGATCAAAATTTTGATGTTTGGCAACAGATTCGTATTTATAATGGTTTCAGTGTCCTGGGGTCATATAATCACCTTTTGACAAAGTCAAATGGGGAAACCAGATTCACTTTGCTACTAACTTTTCAGCTGCAGTTATTCACTTAAGAACTGTGGCAAGAAAGGTGGTATAATGGGCTTAGTGACCAAAGTTACAATGGCATTGAAAAAAGTGACGACCATTTTTCACACTTAGCCACCATTTTCACACTTAGTAACTGTTGCAGCATCCTCATGGTCACATGATCAAAATTTTGATGTTTGGCAACAGTTACAATTTATATTTGTAAATTGTAGTTATGTTGAAATAAAAAAAATTACAATACTATTTTTGCGTTGTATGAAAATTTTTGTTGCTCTGTATAAAATTTTTAATGAAGCCCCCCCCCTTCCCCCCGGTCAAAGGTGTCCCTCTTTACCAATCTGAAAATCTGGTCACCTTACCCTACAATGATGACAGGAATGTACTTGATTATAGAGTCTAAAAACGTAATCCTCAAAACTTGTTAGAATTTCTCTTTGCCCCTCTTATGCCAAACAGAATCAAGGTGAAGTTATTTTGAGGTTACTTTTTGTTATATTCTGGATGAAGAATGGAGGCAAGGCCTGAGTGACTTCTAACAGCTCTTTATTCAATACTGCCTGTGAGGCAATTGTTGCTCCCTGGCTGACACAGCTTTTATAGAGAAGCTGATCAGCCCCCAACCAATCAGGAGAGAGTATTTTCCTGCTCCAGCAGAGGACCAGACTGAGAACTTCAACTGACAGCTATCTACAATACATAACACTTTTTCTAATTTTCCAGGACAGAGCTTCTCTAAATGTCTCCTACACCCTCTGCAGCAGGTTCCCCCAAAGTGATCAATATTAACCTCCATGGTCAATGGAGGAAATCTTATTTATTTTGATTATTTACCAAATTTATGTGGCCATATATCTCAAAGAAAGGGAGTTTGAATGGCATACATAAAAATAAAAATAATATGGGTTCTCTATTTACTGGAATATTTGTGACCCCTGACAAAGGATATCAAGGCAAATATATCTTTAAAACCAGCCTCAAAGAAATTAAAGGGACCAAAATACAACTGTATTTTAAATAATCAAATAATCCAAGAACATATTGATTCAGATATAAAATAAATGTATTGTTTTGGTATTGAAACTGCCCAAAGCTAGATAAGAATTAGACCACTCATGAACTTCAGAATGTTAATGGACCACTCTGTTTTTTTTTTGTAGAACAGAATTTCTTGACTAGCAATGTGCTAACCATTAATTCATCTTATATAAACCAAAAGTAATTTACTGTAGGTAAAACAGATGTTACTAGATAATAAAATCATGTGTAAACAATGAAGCGTTACAAATCTTGGATTTAGGAAAGAAATGGGATTTGTACACTGATTATAGACCGAAGCAGAGAAGATGCCAGGACTTCAATGTGGAGATAACACTCCACAGAGTCCCATAGACCTATTTGTTTGTGTGTGTGTAATTGAGTTTCTCCTGTGGCTTTGAGTCATCCATGATTTGAGCTAAGAATAAGAGTTTGAATGGCATACATAAAAATAAAAATAATATACATGTCATACAGGCATATTTAAAAAGTCATATTATTATTAGCAGTACTTCTAGTTAAGATAGTATTTATTATATTATTTTCATATAATAAATTTGGAGGAATGGGTTAATAAAAATCTGGAACTTTATGAAGGGATTGATTAGATAAAGAATTGGGAAGCTCTGCTCTACAGAACCAATAAAAACGTTCATATAGAAAGGCTCTAAATTTGCTACTTTCAGTGGTAGGCCATGCCTTGAAAATGGAAAATTTTTATCAGCCTGTGAGATGCTATGAAAGATACCCTTCTACAATCAGATTGTTAGATATCTCAGACTTCTCCAAGAAATGAAAAGGTTATATTCTATTAAACTTTTAGTATATGAAAATTAAAAAGAAAAATGCCAAAGTCATCCAGGCTGTGATAGGCTTGAATACTTTTCCTAAGTATATGGGAGTAAGTTCATTAACTACTGTGTGACTTATTTCTGATTAAAAATATATGAGGTTGAGCTCTAATATCTATTATAGCAAGTCTTTTAAGAAAGAATCATTGGGTACCCACAATCTGTTCTAGTATTATAACATAATGTTGCGTCAGAGGCAGAATGGAATGTTTTCCCCAGTTCTACTAAGAGGCAGAAGACTAGAAAACATGAAATATATATATATATATATATACACACACACACACACACACATACATATATACACATACACACACACACACACACACATACATACATATATATATATGTAAAAGTTCTATTATATTTCTGTTTGTAATTCAAATGTGCAAAGAACATCTGAAATACCAGGAATTTGAGATAATATAATCTTTTAAGAATTGCTGGAAGAGAACCCTGAACATGATATCAGTCCTACATAAGAGGCTCATATTGTGATGGGCAAAAAGAAATGTGAATGTGATTCAGTCTTATGCCCAATTAAATTCATTGATAACTTCCTGTTCAGCAATTTCATGCTTGAGCTAGAACTTACTGGTACATTTAATTCTTTCTGTGTTCATTTGAACAGTCTTTTGCTGAAGCATTATGATTGCAGAGTGTTCTTGGAAAAGGAACCTCCCATAGAACTCTGACAATCTTTATCAAACGTCTCAATTAATTTATTGATGCTGAACTATTTGAATTCCATTAATTCAGGAAGAGGAAATGCTGGCAGATGGCATCTATCCCACTGTAGGGAGAATCAATGAATACATCCCTGCAGGCAGGAGTGCTAATGAAAGTACAGATTGAATGTGGAAGAATGAAGTATCTACAACTTCAGTTTATCCCAGATAATGCCTTGTTTTATTTTAATCTGTGTGATTAAAAGCAAGAGGGAGGGGAACAACTCTCAGAGTGGAAAATTAGCACAAGAGGGACAGCAGTGGCCTAAACCCATCCTGTACTAGTTTTTCATTCACAGAACTATTTTGGGTTGCTTCTAATGTGTAATAGTTAACAAAGATTCATGTAGGATGAAAGGGATTTGGAACTGGGAAGAACAAACAGCTTATGTGTGCTGTCTGTAGATTAGATCAATGTTTCTCAACCTTAGCAACTTCAAGATTAATCTTTTAATCTTAAAAGTTTCCAAGGTTGAGAAACACTAGGCTAGACAATATAATGTGAAAGTAGCTGTCTCAACTAATAAATAATATTTCATCAATCTTGACATTGAATGTCATCCTTAAAACCAAAAATAATTGGCTGCTTGCTAATCTAAATTAGCAAGTATGTGCTGCTTATTTGGACCCCTGAAATGATTTCCAAAAGGTCACTATGGCAGCTGTCACCTGCCATAAGCAGTTCTTTTTTCACCAAGTATAATGTAATAACTAAACCTTCCTTTTGCTGTTTTTGATTGCTATTCCTGCACACTTTGCTAGGCTGCATACTTATAAATAGATGAGAATTTAATTATATTTTTAATTTGAAAATGTATTTCATTTGTTCAGGAGATAAAGTAAGTATATGTACATGTATGTATATGTGTGTGTGTGTGCATACATGTACTGTTTCTACAGTGTGACTTTATTTGCACAAATGTATTGTAGGAAAGTCTCAGTGAAATGACAAGCTGGACTTCAACTCCCAGTTGATCAACAGTGAGAATTTGGGAAATTGAAATTTATATATCTAATTAACTTTGGGTGAAAGAAACATTCCAAACCTAAACATCTTCACTCTAGACCATTCTATCCACTACATAATAAAAACTAGAATATTTAGTTCAAGGAAATAATTATCAGTAGGCATTTCATTTTTTTTAGCATCATTTAAATTTCAGAATAGGAACAGATGAAGCATTTTTGTCTTATTAAACAAAAAGAATTATACGAACATATATGATTACCTTTTTTGCAACTGCACAAGCACAAGACAAGACATGAATGAAGATGCGACCATTTCTCCCATTTTTAATAAAATAAATTAAGTTATGCTTCCTTGATAAATATTACCTTGTAAGGCAAAGTGCTTTAGAAGCAGCCATTATAATTTTCTTTGAGTATCAACATTCTGGCAATTTGTTTTTACTATTGTTTGTTTTTACTAATACAGGTTACTAATAAGGAAAAGATGTGACAAAATTTCCTGAGTAACGCATGGTTACATGCCATAATAGTGGTAAACATTCCCTCTTCACTGATGAATTTTTATCACATATTTTCTTCATTAGATTTTATAATTATGATAGTCATACAGTCAGCCAGATGTTAGACTGCATTTTTATTCACCTTCCTAAGGACATGGAAAAGGCAGAGGTTGTTTTGTAATGTTAAAGATATTGCTTAAGGACAGTCTACTTTTGACTCATTACCATTTCCCCAAAGGGAATATTGAGACTGGTTAGCAATTGTCAAAAATAGGCAGATCCAGCAAAAGCCTCTTGTAGTTATTTCCCCCCCTACAATGTTGGATTACAAACGGAGGCATAAACAATATCTTGAATTCATTTCCCATGTCGCCCTCTGTAGTCAGCTGTGGGGAGGGAATCAATTCAGCCCACAACTGGAACAGGTCACCCTGGAAACTCTTCACTTTGTCTGCCTTCACAAGCCAAAGGCAATCTCAGATATCATGATCAAGAAGTTGTCCCAGCCCCCCCTCCCCTCTCAGGATCCTTTCATGTAGAATCAAAACTCTGGAAAATCTGAAGAACTGGCACTACTGTTGCCAAAGTGCTGTGCAAACAGATAATGAGTTCAAAGAATCATGGGGAACAAGTGGTATTCCAAGAGGTGATTCACTTTAATACACTTTATCTAGCAATGGGGAAAACAGAGAAACAAAATATGGAAATTAAGTACACTGCAAGGCTTCTTGGCAAGGCAAGAATAAGACGGAAAAATATGAGGACTTTTGCCTGGTAGAAAATTTTAGAAGCTTAGAACTGTTAAATGTTTCTTCCTTCAGCAAAGAAGTTCAAGTGACTTCAAGATGTAATGTTGACACACATATAAAGTTTAAACATATGCTGGGGGGGATAGGCACTTTGGCAGTTTGTGGTATACAGCTTCACTTGGTAATAAGAAACAAAGAGAAAAGCTTACACGCTTGAAGGAAAATGGGAAAAAGAGAAAACAATTTCTGAGATAGACCACAGAGATTCATATTTCTGGCTGTGCAGGGTTCTGGATTTGCTTAGCAACAAAAAATGTCACTGGGAAAAGATGCTCCATTGAACCCTTAGGGTGAGAGGAAGGCCAAGAGCAAGACCCTCTAATTATATTTAATAACCTACTTTTTTCAATAGATATATTTTCCTTGAGAAATAAATATTGGGAAATAAAATGGGGCAAAGAGGAATGTAGCAAAGGCTAATATAAAAAGATCAGAATTAGACAAAAGAATAATATGCAGATGAAAAAAATAATTTTTAATAAAAGTACCCTATTATTGTTAAATTTCAACATAAATTAAAAGAGAAGCCAAAATGTTCCAATGCTTGAGACTTATTTTATTACAAAAAAATTCAGCAAGTATTCCTTTTGTTTGTTTGTGTATTTGAGTCTGGCTTTTGATGCTCTATTAGATATTTATCGGTAGGACATAGAGGTTACCCATTGGATATTTTTTCCTGCACTATTATGCATGACAGATTAAATTGAACAGACTTTTATACTAAGCCATTTGACTATTTTTCTCCCATACAGGCAGAAATTGTTCTGTGTATTCAGGGCATTATGTATGGCATGAACATTTTCATGTGCAGGAGACAGAGCAAAAAATTGTACATCCTTCATTGTGAAGCAGCATTGAAAAACAACTCAAGTGGAACTTTTGAACTATATCCAGGTGGAGCTGCAACTGGAAAACCAGACAATAAAGTATTCAATGACATAATCATGTTCATAATATGGCAAATAAAATCTTTTTGAATCTAGAAACTCAAAATATATAGTAATAGTTTTTCTGTTTTTCCAACTTTAAGAGGTTTTCTACTCAAGGAAAATGACCTCTTTGAGCTGTCATAAGTAGAAGGCGTTATTTTGACACAACACTCCTGGCACGCTACAGGAAAATATTCATAGGTCAAATCATGGATGACTCAAAGCCACAGGAAAAACTCAATCACACACACACACAAACAAATAGGTCTGTGGGACTCTATGGAGTGTTATCTCCACAGTGAAGTCCTGGCATCTTCTCTGCTTCGGTCTATAATCAGTGTACAAATCCCATTTCTTTCCTAAATCCAAGATTTGTAACGCTTCATTGTTTACACATGATTTTATTATCTAGTAACATCTGTTTTACCTACAGTAAATTACTTTTGGTTTATATAAGATGAATTAATGGTTAGCACATTGCTAGTCAAGAAATTCTGTTCTACAAAAAAAATAGAGTGGTCCATTAACATTCTGAAGTTCATGAGTGGCCGAATTCTTATCTAGCTTTGGGCAGTTTCAGTACCAAAACAATACATTTATTTTATATCTGAATCAATATGTTCCTGGATTATTTGATTATTTGAAATACAGTTGTATTTTGTTCCCTTTAATTTCTTTGAGGCTGGTTTTAAAGATATATTTGCCTTGATATCCTTTTTTTTGGGGGGGGGGGGTCACAAATATTCCAGTAAATAGAGAACCCATGTAATGCTGGCTAGGAAAAAAAATGAGGAAATGAATTCATGGAGCTCTTACCAAAATTAACTGTAATAGATTTTCTTTTTATACTTTATTTTTTACATTATCTCTCCTCAGCTGAGATACATATTCACAACACTCAAGTATTCTCTTCTGATCCTAAAAACTTACTGGCAGAAAGGAAGTAGAAGGAAAGACACTGCTTTATTTTGACTGACATTGTGTGGTTGTGTATCAAGGCATTTACGTAGCAATTAAAATATGGATATTGTTATAGTTCAAACTAATTCAGTAATTTTTACTTTAAATTTAAAGTATGAATTCATCTTTGAATAAGAAAAGCCAAATATTGAAACTAGATCAGTAAAGTGCCAATTACTGATTTTATCTTCTTATAAAATGGCAAAACTCTGCTGCATACTGTATGTACTTGAAAGTTGCAATTTCTACTACCTCTTTCAATAGCATTTAGCAATAGCAATAGCACTTAGACTTATATACCACTTCACAGTGCTTTACAGCCCTCTCTAAGCAGTTTACAGAATCAGCATATTGCCCTGCCCAACAATCTGAGTCCCCATTTTACCCACTTCGGAAGGATGGAAGGCTGAGTCAAACTTGAGCCTGGTGGGATTTGAATTGCCAAATTGCAGGCAGCTGGCAGTCAGCAGAAGTAGCCTGCAGTACTGCACTCTAACCACTGTGCCACCAAGACTCAACTTCAACACAATATATAAAAGTTTTAATAAAAAAACAAACACATTAGTTTGTTTTGTCTTGTTTAGTTTAATTCATTATTCAGAATTGTCTCTGCAGTTTTCATCAACAGCACTGATCAAACAATTTATTTTAAAAAAATGAAAAATAGATTGCCTCCAAAACCTGTCATTATTTCTTTAACATTTGCCAGGATTGTCTAAATAGAAAGGAAAGAAATGGAAAAGTAATCTGATTTAGGTTTACAAAAATATTACGGAAAAAGGAATAATTATTTTGCAATTCACTTTTCTTCCCATAAATAAACTGTTGCAATAGTTTGAATGACTAGGTTGAACAATTTGCACTTTGACATAAACAAAGGTATTTGGAGTATTTCCTGCCTCCTTAGTCAAAACAAAATTGTTAGTGTTACATATCTTCTTTTTTTAATATTTTTTTATTTCTTCATTTTCATAATATATAATCACATGTATACTGTTACATAGCCAGCATCATTTTGTATTATTAAATGTCTACATCAATTCTTACCATCAATTCCCAAAATACAATTATTAGCCCTTCTATTCTTCATGCACCATATTTGTCCTTTTCCATCACTTTCTCCCCCCTCTCGTCCCCCTCCCTACCTCATTTCTTCCTTCTGTTATCCTTCCCTAGTCTTCTTCCCCTTCCTCTCTTCTCCTCCTCTCCCCACTTTCCACTCCTCATTTCTCTCTTCTTCCCCCCTCTTTGCTTGCTCTCTCTCCTATTCCTCTCTTCTTCCCGTATCTCTCTTCTTTTCTTCCCACTCTTCATCTCATTTACTTGGTGTATTTCAACTCCCGAGAAAGCTCCATTTTATGTTGATGGTATTTATAGTTCCTTTTCAATATACATATTTAATTTTAATATATATTCTCCTCCTTTCTTAAAAAAATAGAACAAAAAAGTATACATATATAGTCATTGTACTTTTAAACCCCCCTGCCTCCCCCCCACTAATTTTGGTCAAGATGTAGACCTGGTTACAATTCCCAGCTATTCTCATCATTATTTTTATATAATTATACATCCTTATGTGCCCCCAATTTGGGATTCTGTCTTTAAATCTCAGTAATTTCCCATTGTAGATATATTCCATGTTCCCTCTCCATTTTTCCACATCTTGGATTAGATTGCCCTTAAATTGTCTATAAACGACAAACTTCATTGTTCAAGGCTCATTACAATTCCCTTAATCTATTGTGTAAAATGGCAAGCAGTAAACATCTCATTTTACTCATCATTTTAAAAGTTCTATTTATATCTATGTTTCAAATATTTTGACCCATGTTTAGTTATCCTTCTGCTGTCATTTTCAGTCAATTCACAACTAAGTTTAATTATCATGTATAAGAGTGAAACACAAACCTCTGCTTTACAACCTCCCCATATCAGTTTCATATTTATTCATATTCCATATATTTTGGTATTTTTCATTATCTTTCCATTATTATGTTCAACCATTTAGCATCTCCATTTTATTGTCATACTTAGGAATAAAACCTTACCTTGCTTTATATTTTCCCATATCTTACTATTTCCTAGTAAGTCTTTTGTCCCACTTCTCTGTTCCTGTCTTCTCCCTTTTCTTTATTTTAACACCTCCACTCCCATCAATTTTCCCCAAGCCATCCTCACAAGCATATTTTATATTTTTCTTTGTTGAGGCATAGTCTCCTAGTTCACTTTTCCTTATACCACTAACAACCTTCAAAACCACTTTGGTCTGCTTTTTATTCCCTTTTGTTGGGATACCTCCTCTTTTTACTGTTTTCCCTATACCACTGCCAAGACTGATGGAGTTTTTTGTCTGCTTTTTATTTGGTGGTGTTTATGTAGTTGGTGTTACATATCTTGACTTAGGAGAAAGCATCATTTGTAGCTCTGCCTCAGGCAGTGAAGTATCTTTGTCAGTAGCCCTGAAGAGGAATCGGAGGTCCTGGCTCTTGGCCAGAGAGTGCCCAGGATCTTAGCAGTATCTAACTCATTGCACTCTAAGTGGAGAAAAATAAAAGAAGCATTATTGGAAACTGTAGGCTAAGATCTCTATTTGCACAGATCAATATACACAAGAGAGAGTGGAACCCAAATACAATACAAAAGCTTTCTGCTTGTTTTGTAAAACATCACATAAGTGTTTCATAAGTGATAGTAAAAGAATAGGACAACACACAAAGCATAAATAACTTGTAATTGTGTTTACACAAACCTGTAAAAGTTTATGTACGTGGTGCACCCATTCCGCCCTTCCTGTTCTCTCTTAAAATCACACTGTACTTTTATCCTTCTCTTTGCCATGAAATGTCAGCATGGCAATATGTTCTCTGCACTGCTCTTATTGCTTTCAGAAAATTATTTCACAGTACACTACGTTTATTTATTTTTTCTAACACTTGAATACTTATTGATAGCACATATCCTATTAGGAGACAGGGTTGAAAGGGGAAACTAAATTCAACACAAAAAAAATAACATGCCTTATCAACTAATACAAAATAATTGGAGTTCATAATATCATGGACAGCCGGCACATTTACTTCCTATTAGATCCAGAGTTATCATTTAAGGAAAGGAAATATGAAGTCAATTTCTAGTATAAAGGCACATGAACTATATTCTTTTGGTAACCAGAACATGACCAGTAAAACCGCAACCTTAAATTATTAATTTTTTTCTTTTTAAAGTAATTGTACAGGTGGTCCTTGAAGTAGGGCCATAATTAGGAATTTCCATTGCTAACAAAAATGGTTAAGTCATGTTCTTAAGCCATGTTATGATCTTTTTTTGCCATGGTTACTAAGCAAATCATTGCAATTATTAAGATAGTCACATAAATGTTAAGGCAGTCTGACTTCCTGCATTAATTTTACTTGTTGAAAATCAGCTAGGAGGATTGTAATGGTGAACCCATGACCCCAAGATGCTACAACCATCATATATCCATATATCATATATACATGCTGCTTGCCAAATTGTACACAAATTTTGATTATGTGACTCTGGGTTTGCTGTAAGAGGTCTGTCATAAATCACTTTTTTCAGTGCTACTGTAACTTTGAATAATTGCTAATTGAATGGTTTTAAGTTGAGAAGTATCTATACAAAAAAATTGATTTGAAAGTTGCTTTCTCCATCCATGACTACATTGATAATATGTTAGATTTTGTTACATGGGAAGAATGGCAGTGGTGCTTGTTGGCAAGAAATTATTGGTAGCTGAAATGTTCTGCATTAGGCCAGATTGGGGAAGGCAATAATCCCATATAAAAGCACTAAAACATGCATCAAATAACACCTAGAAGTTAGACATTCATGGTAATTTAATGAGTTATAATCATCTTGTCATGGCATTCAGTATTCATTTGCAAGGTAATATAATCTGCTGCACTTTGCTGCACATCTCAAAAACTGTTACTGTATGTTGACTGCATAATAATACAACCAAATAATACTTGGAAGATTTTTCTATTTTTCTGCTCTGCAACCTGCAATTTTTTAAGGGTGGCACAGTGGCTCAGTGCTTAAGAAAGCTGGGCTTGTCAGCTGGAAAGTCCCAGGTTCAAAACCTGAATGTCAGGTGATAAGGTGAGCTCCAGTCCTCGCCTCAGCTCCTGCCAACCAAGCAGTTTGAAAGCATGCAAATGTGAGTAGATAAATAGGCCCATAATACATGGACTAGCAATACAGGAATAATGTATTCAGAAAACAATTGGCTCAACTTATTAGAAAGCTAAAATTCAGTGGGCAGGGGCCTTAGGTTCTTCAGGACCTGATCCCAATCATAAACCCCAAGACAACCAATCAAACCATGAGGTAAGGAGTGATGATAAGGAAATAAAAGCAAAATAGGAGTTATAGGAAGTATACCCAGGGTCAAACATACAGGACTCAAATGCCTCTGCACAAATTCTCAAAGTTTGGGGAACAAACAAAATGAACTTGAGGTACTAGTATACGAAGGCAGGTATGATGTAATTGTCATTACCAAAGCTTAGTATGGTGAAGATTGGAGTGTATTGATGGAAGATACAAACCGTTGTTTTTATTTTCAGTATGCATGCTGCTGTTTTTTTCTGGGAAATCTTTGTGAGGTCCAGCAGCCAGAATGTATAGACCTGTAATAGCTAATCTTTTTGTCAAGGCATGCCAAAAGCATAGGCACGCATGTGTGTCTGCACCCATAATGCAATGCCTCCTGAAGCCTGTAGAGGGTGAAAAAAGGCACAAGGGGCAATCCAGAAGTTCATTCCCAAACTTCGGTGGGCCCCGTTGGGCCATTTTTTGCCATACTCAGACTGGGGAGGGCTAAAATGGCCCAAAATACAAACTGAAAGTTTGAGAATGGACTTCCAGGTTGCCTGATAGGAAGTTTTCCGCCCTCTGGAGGCATTATGGAAGAAAAATGGTCAAAAATCAAAGCCGAAAATCAGCTGGCTAGTGCACACATGTCCACTAGAGTGACAGGGCAATGCCTCGCGTGCCCTCAGAAATGGCTCTGCGTGCCACAGGTTCACCATCACGGGTGTAGACTATTTACAATGGTGGGGCTCAAATAATTTAAAAACCATTTTTTTCAGGGTCAGGTTGGCTGTCATGGTAGGCGTGGCCTATCCCCATCTTCCAGCTCCGAAATAGGTCATGGAGTGGCCAGCACAAGGGAAGGAAGAAGAGCAGGGAGAAGAAAGAGGGAAAGTAGCTTCCTTTCCTTGTGCTGGCCACTCCGTGACCTGTTTCAGAGCTGTAGGATGGGGATAGGCCATGCCTACCATGACAGCCAACCTGACCCTGGAGGCTGCTCACAAGACTGGCTGCTTCATTTCCCATTTTTCCATTGTAGTGCAGTGCCCAGGATCTACTTTGGTAGTGTGTATGTGTGTGTCAGGTGTAATTTAACAATTGATTCTCCCAAAGTTGTGTGAACCAGCTAAATCACACCACTTACTATTTAGCCGTGACAAAGTCATATTGCCCAGGATGCACCATGAAGAAGCTAATCTACATCCCAATTACCGTAATCCTTAATTATCCAAGGAGGAAAAGTAGATGGATGCAATCTTTGGTATCTGTATTAAGGCATGTTCTGAAGGAACATAACCCACAGCAATCATCAGTTACCAATTACATTTTCTTATATTTCTGTGCCTTATTATTTGCAGCTTTTATTTGACCATTATTTGCTGCTGATTTTCAAGGTAAGAAGGGGACTGCCAAACCCAAGCAGCTTTTTGTAAATGTTCAACAGCTGTATTGTTAGATTATGCCCTTTTTAATTATGGAACATGTTTCGTTCATTTTATTACTTTCTTGTTTTCACCTTCCCCACTGGCAAAAACAAACTGTACAGATACAAACTGAAAGATCATTGTTTCGGAGGAGCTATTGTGCATTGATCTGGCAAATTGCTTGAAATGCTCCCTAAGGTAAGGTGACCAGATTTTCAGATTGGTAAAGAGGGACACCTTTGACTGGGGGTGGGGGCTTGATTAAAAATTTTATACGGAGCAACAAAAATTTTCATACAACGCAAAAATATTATTGTAATTTTTTTTTATTTAAACATAACTACAATTTACAAATATAAATTGTAACTGTTGCCAAACATCAACATTTTGATGTTTGGCAACAGTTACAATTTATATTTGCAAATTGTAGTTATGTTGAAATTAAAAAAAAACATTACAATACTATTTTTGCGTTGTACGAAAATTTTTGTTGCTCCGTATAAAATTTTTAATCAAGCCCCCACCCCCAGTCAAAGGTGTCCCTCTTTACTAATCAAGCTTTTTAGGATGCTGTCTAGATTTGCCATAGCTTTCCTCCCCAGGAGCAAGGGTCTTTTAATTCCTTGGAATTGGGTATGTCTAGTTTAATGAAAAGAAGGACTGAGATATTGTATTGTAGTTGCTGCAATTAATATACTTAATAACTCCATTTTTATTCTTTATTTTTTAATAATAATTGTCATAACAGTTGCTCCTGTTTTTGTAATTACTGTTTTATATTATTATTTTAGTGGATTGTTGTCACCCCTGAGTCATTTCTATTGAGATATACACATTTGAACAATAAATGTATTTATTTTCATATTTAAGGAAAGGCATCATCTATAAACTAAGCAAAGGTGTAGCTTCCAAGATGTGCCCTTGGGATCTTGAAGTTGGTTGGAATCTACTCAGAGATTAATTGAGGAAAGCTTAATAACAGGGAGTTCTTAATTTAAATCCACACAGAATAAAACTATTTTAATAAATCCTATGCACAATAAATAAAATATTATTTTAAAATACATTAAAAAATAAAAGAAAAAAACCCACTTACTAGCAGGCTTGCACTCCAAGTAAACCCAGAATGATGTAGATGTTAATGCAAAGAACTGAGCAAATTGAAATGGTGAAATTAGTCAGGGAAAAATGCCACCATTTTTCGGAGCAGAACTCCAAGCTCCGTGCCCCTCCCCTCCGGAAAATCCAGGAAGTAACCTCTCTAGCCATTTCATGCAGCTCTATGGTACTAGATCATTTTTTCTTATAAAATGAGGTAAAAAGCGGCGCGGGGGGGGGGAGGTCTGTTTTGTTGCTTTAACGTTTTAATATCTTCAATGAAAGTACTGAGACAGAGAGAGGGATTAGACAGGGTGTCTTTTGTCTTGCCCTGGTTAGGATTTCTTAAGCAAATCCACTGGGCTTTCAACATGAAGCCAGAAAATCGAGACTTTTTTAAAACGCAGCGGGAAACGGGAAAAATGTTATAAAGTGTGCTTGTCACGCTGAAATCAGGACATCTGGTCACCTTACCCTAAGGACTCCTCTTGAATTCTCTGTAGCATGGCCTTCATGGTGTGTGCAAGCTGAGATAACATCAAGCTATTAAGATAAGCATTTCTTACATTGTAGGTGAGCTTATATATATTATGTATTAGCTTATATATTCAGCATTAGTTCACAAACTAGATCTTATATGTCAACATTAGTTCACAAACTAGATCTTGGTTAATGATTATTAACCAACCATTATTGCTTTGTAAGAGTCACCCAGAATGTTAAATAATGGCACCAATGGTATCTGCTGCGGAAGAGGGTCAGACTAACACAAATGCATCATAGTGCAAGCAAATTTGTGTTTGTGAATCCTATGGCCAGATCTGTATCTTAACTATCATACTGTAATTTTTGAAAGAACAATAACGATTATGATGAAGATTGTCTGAGAGTTGTGTTGTGAGACAACAATTAATTGATTTATGAGATACACATGTAACTCTTTGAGTAACCTTGAGGTTTTGTTTTCACAGTGACTTTCCCTGAGTTCAAGAAATTATACTAGATCAGTGATGGCTAATCTTGCCAAAAGTGTGAGGAACATGGGGGGATTGCACGCTAAGATTGTCCCTACCCATAATGCACAACCCCTCTGCCCCCTGCCTCCCCCCATGCAGGCCTCACTGAAGCCTTCAAACTTCCGGGAGATGTGTTGAGATGTTTTTGCCCTCTGCAGGCTTCAGGAATGCCTCCTGAAGCCTCTGGACGGTGGAAAATGGCCCAATGGGGAATCCAGAAGTTCATTCCCGAACTTTGGTGAACCCCTTGGGCCATTTTTACCATACTCAGGCTTCAGGGAAGTCTCTTGAAGCCTGGAGGGGGAGGGAAAATGGCCCAACACACAAACTGGAAGTTTGGGAATGGACTTCCAGGTTGCCCGTTGGATGGTTTTTCACCCTCTTGAGGCATTATGGATGAAAAATGGCCAAAAATCAAGGCTGAAAATCAGCTGGCCAGCACACACATGTGCACTGGAGCTGACAGGGCAATGCTTCGCATGCCCTCAGAAATGGCTCTGCATGCCCCCTGTGGCACACGTGCCATAGGTTCACCATCACGGTACTAGGTTTTCTGGGTAAGTGTGATTTCTTGCAAACATTTTAGCTGTTTGTATAGGTTTGCACTTTGCATCATCCCCTAGAAACATCTCTGCTCACTTATATCTTTTTAAGCGGCTTGACTTGGAGAAATCTTCCATCTCTGTTTAAATCCTATAGATTTCTTCAAGTTCCCTTTTAATTTCAGGAATGGTCTATGGATTGAGTTTGTCCATATTATTCTTTAAGGTATGTGGATTTGAAGTCCCAGAATTTTCCAGCTAGCATTTCACACTCATTTTAAAGTTGGCAAGTTTGAAATAACACTGATCTACATCAAATGGAGCTAATGCATTTGCTTTTGCTCTTCTGTCTGTCGTCTTCTCATACAATGTCACCCCTTGAATAACTATTCCAGACTACAAGTCTTTACTTTTTCCTTTCATCTCTTCAAGATTTCTGTTATTGAAATTGTATTTATTTATGGTCAATGACCATACCCCTTCAAATAGTCCTTAATTCTGATTTGCAGTTGTTAGAATACAGTTTTGCACTTGCAAGGCTAACTCTGATTACAGACAGGAGTTCGATCTTGACTGGCTCAAGATTGACTCAGTCTTCTATCCTTCAGTATAATGAGGGCCAGATTGTTCAGGGCAATATAATGATACTGTAAATCACTCCGTCAGTGCTGTAAAGCACTATGGAACAATATATAAGTCTAAATATTATTGCTATTTATTTGCAAGCTCAGTTCTATCTATTAGAATACATTTTCTCTCATTCTGTGATTTAATTACCTGAGTTCTTTTTGTTTCCCTTTACATCTAAACCTTGTTTCAAGTCAGTGGTGCTCAGAACAGTCTATGGGGCCATAAATTTAGGTATTTTAGGTATTTTTTAGGTATTTATTGGGATTTATATGCCGCCCTTTTCCCTGAGGGGACTCAGGGCGGCTTACAACGACAAGGGAGGGGAGGTGCAAGGTCAAAACAAAACAATATGTGAACAACAGAAAAGTAATAAAAACCCAACTTTCATTCAACAGTCAAACACTCGGGCGGGTAATTAGGAACCTATCCCCAGGCCTGCTGGGAGAGCCAGATCTTGAGGGCTGCGCGGAAGGTCTGGATAGTGGTGAGGGTGCGGATCTCCATGGGGAGCTCGTTCCATAGGGTCAGAGCAGCAACAGAAAAGGCTCTCCTCCGCGTGGTCGCCAGTCGGTATTGACTGGCAGATGGAATTCGGAGGAGGCCCAGTCTGTGAGATCTAATTGGTCGATTTAGGGAGGTAATCGGCAGAAGGCGGTCTCTCAAGTACCCAGATCAAATGAATAATTTGAGTGCTAAATGTCACCCTTAGTTTTTCTATCCTTTGCTACTTGCTTTTCTAAGAACAAGGGCATTCCTTTGTTATTCCTGTTACCTTTTTAAAACTGGTTCAATAGGTAACATTTCTAGGGTTTGAGAATAAGACCCAGAAATTTCCAATAAACCATAGAAATTAATTTTAATTATTCAGCCCTGTCCTGGGTGTAAAAAAAGTTTATGGTTGTAGTCTCAGACCTATCTACCTACGTGGGAAGATGTCTCTCTGAAACCAGAAAACTATAATAGTCATGGTTGGATTTCTTTGTATTTCCTTGAAGATATTTTGCTTCCCATTAAAGAAGATTCTTCAGTTCAAATAAATTTGAAATAAGCATTGGTTAATGAAGCAAATTCCCCCAACAGCTTCTTATGTAAGAATTCAGAAACCATTTCAGATATACACAGCACCAAAAGATAAAATCAGTTTTGTTTTAGTAGTCATAGAATATTATTCATGAATCATTTAGCTGGTTTTCTAAGATGAATTGTTCAATCTGTAGATTTGAAATTAGCATTTTTAAAATCCAATCATACATGAAAGTAATGCCACGTATCTATATAAGAAGTTAGGAGACCATTCACATATACTTGAGGACTCTCCAATTTGACAAATCATTCTCCTTGGGGCTGTTCTTGAAGACTCTAATAAGTTAATGAATTTTAAGTTCGTTTTAATTATTTTAGATATTGCATGCTGGTTTTAGGTTTTGTATACTTGCAAGCACTGTGAAGTGCCATAAAGGTGAAAAGTGTGTAACAGTTGTATTCAGACAACTTTAAATACTAATTTTCAGGATGTGAGCAAGAAGATCCTTTGGGGTGCAGGAAGAAAATATTAGAATACTCAGTTCATTTATATCTTGGACTTTTTAATGTCTGTTTCTGGAGTGTATTTTTAAGGTACATAATTTACAATTGTACACGAATATAACTTTATAAGCCTACATATATTGAAGGTATATGCTAAAAGAAAATGCTGTAATATTGGTTTGGAGACCGCTGCACTATACCATTGTTTGGACTGGGAACTTTAAAAGCCAGAATCTCTTGCTTCTTTTATAACCCAACTAGAAACATCATTTCTTGGCCTATAAAATATAGTTTTCTAAATCTAGGAAAAAATATAGTAGTTTCGACAAAGTAGTAAATAGTAACTTGATTAGACCAAGAAACAGTAATAGATTCTAATTATTGCTCTTTTGCAGATTTTAAAACACATTGCACATAGAAAGGCAATCTATGAATATTTTTCAGTACATTTACTATATTAAATATAATCTAAGAATCTGTTCATTATAACATGTGTAGTGTGCCATTTATCCATGTCTTACAAGGTATTCCTTATATTGTACCTCTTTGGGTGGCAAGTTTCCCCATTGCTCAGCCCTATTGCTCAGCCAGTAGGTTGACAAGAGCAGGAAATAACTTCACAGAAGACTAGAACTATTTCTATGAAAATTGTTTATAATTACAATCTCTTGCTGGTTATCTCCTTGTTATGAGTTGTCATCTCCTTCTGCTCCACTGAATTAGGGAAATGTCTATCTGAGTCACTTCCAAATCTTGTCTCCCAGGGCTTTAAAAAAGTTTCAGCCCCTTTAATTAGGTAGGAATTCTTGCATATTATATGTTACCATCAAAATCATATTTATTTTCTATAAACATACTTCTTCCCTCTGCTTTCCCCAGATCAGGCACTGATAGTTGCCTTCCAACCCCACCCTTTTCTTTGGTTGAGTTTAGGTTTTCTGAAGAGCAAAGCTGCAACTATAATCATCATTTTTATGTCTCCAGAAAACACTATGGGATCCTGATCTGTTCTTATTAAACTTCAAACATCATCCTGAAATGCCAGGTTATAATACATAAACTAGAAGTTTGGAATATGTGAATTCATGATCCAAACATAATTGAAAAGAGAAACACAAAAGGAAATTCAAAATGTAAGCCATTCTATTTTCTGCAACCCAGATAGTATTTATAAATAGAGGTAGCTGCCACCCATTGTTTATGAGTAGAAATGGCCATAAAATCAGTGAATATGTAGAAAAGTTGCATTAAAAACAGGGTCAGTTTGATTTTAAGCAAAGCAGGTGTAAGAAAAATGTCATGTAAGAGCAAAAATATATTAGTTTAGCTGTGTAGCTTACATTTCCAAATCTAATTTGCAAAAATGCTATGTGACACAACTGTGCATAGTTTGATAGTTTTTAAAATGAAAAATTGGAAAAGCATTACACTGCATTTCTACTCATCTGTACGTCTCTTTGGAGACTGTCCAGATGTAGCCATTTTTTTATTTGTTAAACTACCCATATTCTTATGTGGAATGATTTACAACAGATAAAGTAAAACACAAAGCTGCAGGGTAATTCTTACGCCACAACCCAGTTAAAGTAAAATGAAATAGACATCTTGTAGTGCATTTTTAATATCACATAATATCAGATGGCACTACTGGTTTTTGAATTTAGATGTGACAAAAGATAAATGGGTTCAATTGATTCTATCTGTCCATCTGTTCATTCATCTATCATCTCTACCATTTTGGGTAGTGGTTAAGGAATCAGGTTAGAATCTGGGAGACTATGAGTTCTAGTCCTGTTGTAGGCACAAAGCTAGCTGGGTGACCTTGTGCCAGTCACTTTCTCTTAGCACAAGAAAGGAGGCAATGGCAGACCATTTCTGAAAAACTGCAGGGATTTGTCCAGCAAAAAACTTACCGACCTGGAGAAGAATAAGAAGAATTGTTGTTAACTACTTTAACATTGTTGTTAAACATAGCTATTGTTTCTTCATTTTAGTTGATAGTCCTAAGTATAACAAACTTTTATATAAGTATAATCATACATTTCATGAAGGCTCTTGCAGGATAAATATCAGAAAATCTTTCAGTATACCTGAAAGCATATTCAGTATAGCAGAAAGCATCTTCGCTTTCCTAGATCATAATCTAATTAATCAAAATTGTCGAATGGAAATGATACCTTTCTTACTTTGCAAGTTACCACAAGATTCTTTAACATCCGTGGTAGATTATAATCCACACATGTCCCAGTGTAGTTAATTAGGGTTTAGGTTTATCTCACAAGCATAGTGTCAAGCACTATGCAGAAATCTCTCAAGAAGATTGTCATGAACAAGAGCATATTCTATTCATAGATTGACTCATCATGTGGCATCAAACTGCTGTTGAAATAATCCCAGATCCATCTAGTCCATTGTGTTTTTAAATGGTGCCTTCATTGCTGTTGTGTTTGTCTACTCTGCTGCTGATCCTTTTCTTCTTCTTCTCTTTACCTTTACCAGCATTACAGACTTCCCAACAGAGCTATGGTTTTGCATAATTTGTCCAAATATGATAATGAGCCTGATCATAAGAGTGTATGAAAACTCTGAGGTGATTTATCAATGACCCATTGGTTTGTTTTCCTGGCTATTCATAATTTTCTCAAGAATCTTCTCTAACACCAAAGGTCAATATTATCAAGATTCTTTTTATCCTGCTTCTTCAAAGTCTAACTTTTATTTTCATAATGTGTCAGAAGGAAAACTATTTTTTCCATGTTTATGATCTCTGTAGATATAAACACACCTCAGCATCTGAATATTTTTTCCTTCATTATTTCTTTACCAAATGTCAGTCTATGTAATATTTCTTAACTGCTACTTCCTTCACTGTTGACAGTTGAATCTAAAACAGAGCAACTGTCTACCATTTCAATGTCTTTATTGCAAATTCTAAGAAGAATTTGTACATGTTATAAGTAATACTGTTTTTTTATTAATCATAATTCCATTTACTTTTCTTTTCTTTAAATTTATAATTTAAGATTGCAAATTATTTGCATTTTCACCTACCAATAGAGTGTTATCAACATAACATAAATTATTTATTTTATAAATGAAGATGCTACAACATTGGGAACATACTTGATATATGTATGTTCCTAATATTTTCCATTTGCCCTCGTAGGAACTGCCTTCCATTACACTGAAGCAGCATAGCAGCACTTGAGGAAGGATGTGAAATCAATTTATAATCTAAAAACAAGAAGTACTAGTCCATCAAAAGACAATATATGTGTTTGGTTAATTAAATGTTAATTAAAATGTCTCAGTAGCTTTCAAAATGCTCCTACTGTGTACCCTATAAGTATTATCTGACAACTATTGATCTATTAATAAACTGGGGGATTTATATGGTCAATAATCAGTATTCCATGACTCTTCCAAGCCAAAATTCCATAATATTTCTGCCAAATAATTATTTTTGTGCCATAATTGGCTATTTTGTTTTATTTGAAATTACCATTCCATGTGGTCCATTTATCTGTCTTTAAAAGCTTCTTGTCTTTAATGTGCAGTGCGGGTGGCTAATTTGCAAAAGTAACAAATATCAATCCACTTTTCTCTTTTGTCTTTGCCCAGAGCACATAGAACAGCTTTGAGTCATAATGACAATAAGATTCTAAGGTAGGTAGAGTCCCGGAGTCCTTTGGGATTGGGCGGCATATAAATTTTATAAATGAATGAATGAATGAATGAATGAATGAATGAATGAATGAATGAATGAATGAAGGTAGCCATGTGTTGCTTTAAGCTTTTAGCCAAATTCCAGACCTCACTATTTGGAATAACAGTTTGCAAATTAATTTAACTGCAAAGATTTAAAGAAACAGTAGCCATCATACCAAATAGTATGTACCATGTATTGAGATCCTTGAAGTCTGGTTCAAGAAGCAATGTCTTGCTTAAGTTATTCTTAAATTTAAATTTAAATTCTGTGTTCTTAAGAAGAACACAGTATCATAGTGGTTTCCAATCTCTCATTTGCAAACCAAACTGTCAGTCTAAGATATTTGTAGCATGTTGGCTAGGAATTTTGAATGTTGAAATCCACACAAAACTAAAGGATGTCAGGCTGCGGAAGGCACTCTTGAATGAATTGCAGTGCAGATGTTTCAAAGGATTGGGTTATTTCAAAAGGAGAAGCAGATACCTTCAATCTCATTCTCTGGGTTAAGAGAATGGGGAAAGAACTAGGACCCTGAGGCTCAGGGTAACACATCTCATACAAAATATCTCAAAGTATGAAGAAAGAAGGAAAATAATTTTTTTCTATTATGTATATACAATATGAGAGCCATATGTGCAATAGATAAGAAACCAGGAGATTGTAAATTCTACTCCCATCTTAGACATAAAGTCAAGTGAGTCAGTTCTTCGCTCTCAGATTTAGGAATAAGGAAATGACAGGATTTTTCTTCCAAAATGTTGATGATAAAACCACAGGGAACTTGAAAGGCTAATATTTTTTTTGTATATGCAGTGTATGAGTTATGGGGGAATTTTAAAGAGAAATATGTAGAAATAATCAGGAGTTTGGATACTGTTGGAGAACTGGTTTGGGAGACTGAAATTCACTGATAGTGAATACACTAAAAATTGTGGGTAACGGTAGCAAAAGAATGAAACATGAACTGTATGCTGGTTTTTTAAATTTCAATTTGTATTTTAAGCCATGGTTTAGAAGAAGAAAGTTTTTTTTAAGAGGCAATTTTGCAATAGTGAATATATTCACTACTATATATAGATGTCATGTGACTGCCTTTGCTGCTGAAAACTGATAACACCTGGGAGGAAGCTTTAGAGACAGCCCCAAATCACTTAAAGTAAGTAGCTTATTGCTGCAGGTTGTCCACTCTTCTAAAAGAAAAAATGTATCATTTCCCTTCCATCTAATGCAGTTGTTCCTTGAATTTCAAGATTTTAAAGCTAAGACCATCATTTATATTTCCCCATTCAAAATCAATCGATTAATTAATCCTCCCAAGATTCATGATCTAGTTAATCAAAATTCAAGGAAGTTTGAAACTGGTTAAGATTAATTTCTATTAATGCTTTTGAAAGTCACATATAAGATATTTCATTTTTATATTATACAAATATTTATATATCTCTAGTACAAATGAATGGACAATTCAAGCTAGTATTGTCTTGTGTTTATGCTTCTTTAAAAAGATTAAATTGTTAACAATTTTGAATAAATAATGGATATAGAGAATTATGGATATCTGCCATAAATTCTTCTTAAATCAATGAAACAATATTTTACATATTATCATACTGTATTGTTTGATTGTAATTAATTTGGTTTCAATTATAAACATCTCAGCTAGTTTCTTTTTCATTATTCTTTTACCTATCATGGAACCAGAGTATTTTGTTTGCAGATAAAATAAATTCTAAAATAAAGTTTGACTTATTTGAAAAATGTGGGGTTAACCATTGTCATCGTCGTCATCCTCCTCCTCCTCCTCCTCCTCCTCCTCCTCCTCCTCCTCCTCCTCCTCCTCCTCCTTCTTTTTCATTCTAGCAAGCTTGCAAAAAACTCTATGTGGAAAGGCAATCAATTTCAGCATCAGAAACAGACTAGTTGAATGTCTATAGACTAACTTAAAACTTATGAAAATGGAAGCTGCTGGATTTTTCCACTTTACCTGAAGAGTTCCTGAAATGTCTGTGTATTATTATCATATTAGCCTCCTCAGGTTGGCTTTATTCTAAATTGAAATGCACAGTGGCCCTGGCTGATGTTTTTAGCTGGGATATCTGAAGGGAAATTGTAACTATATTATCTGAACAATTAGAAACTTAGTTTTATTAGAGTCTTGCACTACATGAAGAACTATATGCAGAAGTGTACTTTTTTTTTGTTTACACTTGCTTTTTGATCACATGAAGACTAGAGAGAACTAAGTCAGATCTGTTTTTCTTTGCATCTTCCAGCAAATGCTTGAAGAAAGCTTGGCACTAATTGGCACTAATAGAGATACCATTGGTCAAATGTGGATTTCCAGTATTTCTTTCTGGCCATTATACCTACCTGCCTTCTACTGTATAATTATTCCTTTGCTGGTTAATCAAAATAATTACATGAAATATCTATTACAAATATTTATGTAACTTAACCACACATCATATCCAACTACTTTTCTAACCCTCTCTCTCTCTCTCTCTCTTGCTTTATCTCTCCCTGGTCTTCAATTATAGTGACAATTAATTGTAGCATAGTTAGATATGTAAATTTGATTGAACCACTCTGCAGGTTTAATCATGTAAAAATGATAAAATATCATTAGCTACTCCCAGCCTGTTTCATACTAACAAGTGTATGTATGTATGTATGTATGTATGTATGTATGTATGTATATATATACACTTAAAGTCACAACCCCTGGTATGCCCAAGTGTGGGAGGAAGGTCACACTTCCACTCTCTGTCATGACAGAGAGTGGAAGTGTGACCTTCCTCCCACACTTGGGCATACCAGGGGTTGTGACTTTAAGTATATACCTCCCACCCTGGCTGGCTGATAAAAGGAGTCGTTCTCTGTAGCTCAAATGGTTAACTCCTTGCCTGGGAGGCAATAGAGCACAGGTTCGAATCCCAGTAAGGATATGGCTAGCTGATGAGAGCTAAATAGCTTGAAATAGATCTATACTAGTCTTCCTTTATTTATTTATCAGCACAAATAAAAACATATATATATATATATATATATATATATATATATATATATATATATATATATATATATATATATATATATGTTAGTATGAATATATATATATATATATATATATATATATATATATATACATACATATGTTATATTTATGCTGATAAATAAATAAAGGGAGACTAGTATAGATCTATTTCAAGCTATTTAGCTCTCATCAGCTAGCCATACCCATGTTTGGGAATCGAACCTGTGCTCCATTGCCTCCCAGGCAGGGAGTTAACCATTTGAGCTACAGAGAACGACTCCTTATCAGCCAGCCAGGGTGGGAGGTATATACTTAAAGTCACAACCCCTGGTATGCCCAAGTATGGGAGGAAGGTCACACTTCCACTCTCTGTCATTAGGCTCGTCACAAGAGACCATCCAGACAGAAACCCAATATTTTTTACTGTTGCCTTTTTGTTACATTTGTTATATTTATGCTGATAAATAAATAAAGGGAATCATTCAACAAAATAAATGTATGTATGTATAGTTTTACTAATATAGATAAAATGTTAATATGTATTGTATGTATATATTGTACATATACCTATATATTAACATCCTACAGCATATGTATGATATGCCATATGCTAAATAAATAAACAAACACTAATTTAGGAATTACCAAGGAGAAAACCACACTCGACTAATAGTAGCAGAATAAGCCACAGGGAGAAAACTCTGACTTCTCCATGGTCATGTGACCAGCATGACTAAACGCAGAGGGCACATGGAGTGCTGTTACCTTTCCACCAAAGTGATGCCTATTTTTCTACTTGAATTTTTTACGTGCTTTCTAACTGCTAGTTTGGCAGAAGCTGGGACAACCAATGGGGAGCTCACCCCATTACACAGCACTAGGGATTCGAACTGCTGAACTGCCGACCTTCTGATCAACAAGTTCAGTGTCCTAGCTACTGAGCTACTGCATCCCTTGATTTTTTAAATTTATTTTCTATTTTTATGAATATGCATTACCTAATCCAGTTAATGGGTACACCATGAAGAAAGACCAAACTAGAGGTCATCATGGGGGAACTATCTATATTGTTGACAAGAATTGACAAGAACTTGATGCACATAATCAATTTGTTAATCTACATTTCTTTAGTAACACCTTCTGATTTTGTGATGAGTTTTGCAAGCAAGGGATGTTCTTATTTTCACTTGACCCCAGTAGATGGCACTCAATGAAAGCATCAGCGTTCAGGGTGTCTGCCTTGTCTTTCGCTCCATAGAAGAGCACTGCATCTTGATTAGACCAGAGATTACTCCATTTCTGCAACATTCAGGAGGTTTCATACTTTGTAATGATTTGTGATGTCTATTTGTTCTAAATGCATTGATCCCAATGGTTCCATGATTGGAATCAGTCAGCCTAAAACAGATCATGGTGCTACAACTTATATCAAAAATAAGCAAAGCAGCATCCCAGAGCTTGGGGGACAAAATGTTTAATTTTGGATTATGGATCATCCAGTGAAGAAATGAATTATTCAATTGATATCCTTTTTGTGGTCTTGTAATCTATTTCTCAACCTTGGCATCTTTAAGATGACTACAATTTTCAGTTTTCTAAGAACTGAAGTTCATGCAGCTTAAAGTTGCCAAGGTTGAGAAACACTGATCTATTTTATTACAGTTGAAAGAGTATTGAATCACACTTTCTCTGTGTAAATTTATTCCATATGATAGCAGATTGAATGTCTCTAGGGAGTGAAATTGCAGCTTTTTGGCAATGTGTTTTCCTCCACAAGCTTTGGTGCAGCTTCAGAAGTTCCTTCTGTAGTTGTCAGTGAAAGGCACTGTTCTTTTCAGCCAAGTTCGAATAGAAAACTGCTTGGGAACTCTTTGGTTTGAACTCTTTGGGTTTTAAAAGCTAACAAAATGGAAGCATTTAGAGCTATAAACATTTAAAATAATTAATGGATTAAGTTTAGATTAAGCCAATAATACACACACACACACACACACACACACACACACACACACAGACACACACAATCAAATTACAAGTGCCAATAAAAACAGTTCCTGCATACACTTTCAAATGAGCTAATAATTTTATTGTAATTATTGTACCAAGAATAAAAGCTACCATAATGCAAATGTATGCTTTTTATCTGTTTCTCTTTCTGTGTCTGACTGTCTGTCTTTTTGTCACTCTCTTTTAACTTCTTAATTAAAGAGTCAAAGAAAAGTTTGCCCACTTAACCTTTATTATTCACAGAGGATTTGCACAGAGAACTGGTGGGATCTAAGTTAACAGATGTAAATTAAAAATATCAATTATGAAAATGCTTAAAATTGATATAGAACACCTGTGACCTGTGGATCATCATTTTAGTTGCATCATGGTTTCATAGATATTTACTTACTTAAACAGGTCAACAGAACAACATGGGTGCAAAAATAAGTAGGAATTAGAGTGATTTCCAATTTCCTGCCAGTTTCTCCACTAGCTTTGTAAAAAGGATCAAGACAATGAAGAAGCTGACAGGGAAGATCACAAATAAGTCTCCCATCTGTGCAGTCTCCACTTGTATATCCTCCACAATCTAGGCCAGTGATGGTTATCCTTTTCTGCACTGAGTGTTGAAAGCACATGCACCCATAATGCAATGCCTGTACACTTCCCTGTGTCCCTTGAGGATATACACATGGCCACCCCTGCATGCACCCTGCCCCCATGCATGGCATGCGACTCCCACACGTGCATGCATGCAACTTCCCCACATGCAACCCCTGTGCATTCACAAACATCTCCTGCATGCACCATGCACCCTGTGCTTGTGTGGCAGAGACCTGAAAGAAACCCGAAAACTAGCTGGCTGGAAGGAGGCTCTCGTGCATGCGCAGTGGAGCCAAGCTGAGGCGATGGCTCATGTGCCCGCCAAAGGGGGCTCTGTGTGCCATCTGCATGCTACAGGTTCGCCATCACAGACCTCAGCTATGTCTCTATATACCTCCACAACCTCCAACCTCAAAAACCATCCCTGACCCTTGCTACACCTCTTGTGCACTCTCCCTAACCAGTATTATGCTTCTCATGTACCCCATGTACCCTCTGAAATTTGCCATACCTCTTTAGATCTTTCTTTACTCAGCTTCCATCATGTATTTACCCACTTGCCTTGGACTTGCAAGGAACTTCAGTAATCATGAAAGATGCTTTCTGTAAATCCACTTGAGATAGGTTGGTCCAAAAATTCTTGTCCTATGATCCACCATTTTGCTCAATTAAAGCTCACAAACAAACAGAAGCAAGCTTTAATGGTATATAGATATAAGATTGCATTCTACTTTAGGCAGGATTCTATAAAAAACAAAAGCAGGAATTCTAACTGCAAATATATTGTAACACAGAAAAAAAAAAAACTACATTCAAATGTCAAGCTGCCACTGCTTCAGAATAGCAATTTTTATTACCATATTTATATAATCCATTAACAGCTATTAACAAAGGAAAGGATGGTAGTAATATTAAACCAGTAAATGGGTAACACAAAAAATAGAAATAAAAATGAGGCAAAAGCCCAAGAGAAGTGAGTATACAATGGATTATTATTTCAGGGTTAATGTGAAAATTAGATCAATTAAAATATGAAATGCTTGGCCACAGTTCCATTTATTTACATTAATTAACACATGTTGATTATGGAGTTTCTGCAAACATGATAAGCAGCAGTAGGAAAATAGCCTATCATGCTCCAGTGCTTCAGACTGATTCCAACAAGTTCTTGATAGATAATTGGCTAGTTCAATTTTTTAAAGTCTTTTTTTGGAATTACAGAGAGGGGTAAGCAAAACTACAAACCAAAGAATCTAAGAGTTTGATAGGAAACCATGTTTTCTATAAGGAAGCATCAGCTGCTTTTGTCTTTATTGGGATTTCTCTCATCTGAGTAACCAGGTTTCTCTTTCTTGGGGTTCAGACTCTTTACTGGGAATTGAACTGACATATTTTTGCACTTTGGATTGTTTTAGAAAATAAAATATATCACCAAATAAAATAGTACTTGGTGATATATATATCACAGGTTCGAATCCCAGTAAGGATATGGCTAGCTGATGAGAGCTAAATAGCTTGAAATAGATCTATACTAGTCTTCCTTTATTTATTTATCAGCACAAATAAAAACACAAATATAACAAAGGCAACAGTAAAAATATTGGGTTTCTGTCTGGATGGACTCTTGTGACGAGCCTAATGACAGAGAGTGGAAGTGTGGCCTTCCTCCCACACTTGGGCATGCCAGGGGTTGTGACTTTAAGTATATATATATATATATATATATATATATATATATATATATATATATATATATATATATATATATATATATATATATATATATATATATATATATATATATATATATATATATATATATATATATATATATATATATATATATATATATATATATATATAAACTATTTCATGGCATACTAGAAATCGACTGTGATGTAGTGGAAACTGGGAGAACGTGAGTTCTACTCCCACCTGCAAAGCAACTGGGTGACACTGGAGCACTCGTGCTCTCTGAGCTGTAGAATAGAGGCAATGGCAAACCAATTCTGAAGAACCTGGCCAAGAAAAGGATTTGTCCAAACAATTGCTAGTTTTGAAGACACACACACACACACACACACACACACACACACTGCTATACAAAGGCTGCCTTCCCTTAAACTGTAGAGCAGAGACACACAGACATAGTATTACATAATCCCACATTGTGTAGGATTTTAAATGGAGATTATAGAGATTTTTTAGAGATTTTAATAAGACTTATAGGCCGCCCTTCTCCCTGAGGGGACTCAGGGCGGCTTACAATCACAAAGGGAAAGGTGTGCAATAACAAGACAAACAATAAGTGACCAATAATAAAATAGTAAACCACAACATACATTCAACAATCAACATTCGGGCGGGTAAATTGAAAACCTATCCCCAGGCCTGCAGGGAGAGCCAGGTCTTGAGGGCTGTGCGGAAGGTCTGGATGGTGGTGAGGGTACAAATCTCAACAGGGAGATCGTTCCACAGGGTCGGAGCTGCAACAGAAAAGGCTCTCCTCCGTGTAGTCACCAGTCGGCATTGACTGGCGGATGGAATCCGGAGGAGGCCCAGCCTGTGTGATCTAATCGGTCGGAGGGAGGTAATCGGCAGAAGGCGGTCTCTCAAGTATCCAGATCCACTACCATGGAGTGCTTTAAAGGTGGTCATCAGTACCCTGAAGCGCACCCGGAGACCAACAGGTAGCCAGTGCAGCTCGCGGAGGATGGGTGTAATGTGGGCGAACCGTGGTGCACCCACTATCACTAGCGCGGCCGCATTCTGGACTAACTGCAGTCGCCGGGTGCTCTTCAAGGGCAACCCCATGTAGAGCCCATTGCAGTATTCCAGCCTAGAGATCACAAGGGCTCGAGTGACTGTTGCGAGAGCCTCCCGGTTCAGGTAGGGCCGTAACTGGGTGACCAGGCGAACCTGGGCAAATGCCCCCCTGGTCACAGCCGACAACTGATGGTCGAGAGTCAGCTGTGGATCCAGGAGGACTCCTAAGTTACGGACCCTATCTGAGGGGTATAAAATTTGACCCCCCAGCCTGAGTGTTGGGATGTCAGCCAAATTATTGGGAGGAAAGCACAACAGCCACTCGGTCTTGTCCGGGTTGAGTACCAGTTTGTTAGCGCTCATCCAGCTCTTAACGGCCTCAAGGCCCTGGTTCATCACGTCCACCGCTTCATTGAGTTGGCACGGGGCGGACAGATACAATTGTGTATCGTCCGCGTATTGGTGGTATTTTATCCCGTGCCTCTGAATGATCTCGCCCAGCGGTTTCATGTATATGTTAAATAGTAGGGGGGATAAGACCGAGCCCTGCGGGACGATCTCTGCCCCCCGACCAACACCGACTGCGACCTGTCTGAGAGGTAAGAGGAGAACCACTGCAAAACAGTGCCTCCCACCCCCACCTCCTGCAGTCGTCGCAGAAGGATACCATGGTCAATGGTATCGAAAGCCGCTGAGAGGTCAAGGAGAACCAGGATGGACACATGGCCTCCATCTCTGGCCCTCCAGAGATCATCGGTCAATGCGACCAAAGCGGTTTCTGTGCTGTAACCAGGTCTGAAGCCGGACTGGAAGGGGTCAAGATAACTAGCTTCCTCCAAGGCCCGTTGAAGCTGGAAGGTCACCACCTTCTCAACAACCTTCCCGATAAAGGGGAGGTTGGAGACAGGACGATAGTTGTTTAAAATGGCTGGATCCAAGGATGGTTTCTTCAGGAGGGGTCTCACCACCGCCATTTTAACTACAGCGGGGAAGTGCCCCTCCTGAAGGGAGGCGGTCACAACCGCCTGGATCCAGCCATGTGTCACCTCCCTGCTGTTGGCAACCAGCCAGGAGGGACACGGGTCCAAAATACAGGTGGAGGCACTTACAGCTCGAATGGCCTTGTCCACATCCCTGGAGGCAACATCCTGGAACTCAACCCAGAGATGGTTTGCCAAGTAATCCCCCTGTGTCTTGGCTGAATCTACTGCGGTGGAGTCCAAGTCCGACCGAAACCGAGCAACTTTGTCCGCCAAGAACTGGGCATAGTCCTCAGCCCTACCCTGCAAGGGGTCTCCCACATCCCTCTTATTAAGGAGGGAGCAGGTGATCCTAAACAGGGCGGCTGGGCGTGACTCGGCGGACGCTACCAAGGCAGAGATATGCGTTCTTTTGGCAGCTCTTAGTGCCCGGATGTAATCCTTGGTGCAGGTGGTCAGAAGTGCTCGGTTCGCCTCGGACTTATCGGACCTCCACAGGTGCTCTAGGCGTCTCCTCCGGCGCTTCTTCTCCCGGAGTTCCTCGGTGAACCAAGGAGGTCTCCGGGATCCACTGACCCGGAGGGGCCGTAGTGGCGCAATCCGGTCAAGAGACTCCGATGCCGCCAAATGCCAGGCGGCAACCAGAGCCTCTGCCGAACTGTGGGCGAGAGCATCAGGAATTACCCCAAGCTCCGTCTGGAACCTCAAAGGGTCCATAAGTCGCCTGGGGCGGAACCACCTGGTCGTTTCCTCCTCCCTACGGTGGGGGTTTGGCCTCCGGAAGTCAAGCCTCAGTAGGCAGTGGTCTGACCACGACAGGGGTATGATCTCATTACCCCTCAGACCAAGATCACACATCCACTGCTCCGAGAGGAATACGAGGTCGAGCATGTGACCCGCTGTATGGGTTGGGCCCCGAATTACCTGGGTCAAGCCCATGGCTGTCATGGAAGCCATGAACTCCTGTGCCCCGTCAGAGCGTTCACCGAGCGATGGCAAGTTAAAGTCCCCCAGAACAATAAGCCTGGGGAGCTCAACTGCCAGCTCGGCTACTGACTCAAGGAGCGAGGGGAGGGATGCTGCAACGCAGTTGGGAGGCAGGTACGTTAGCAGC